>NC_037334.1:62644216-62951261 GCF_002263795.3 Bos taurus
TTTGTTTTTTTCCTTTTTGGCCGTCATGCAGCTTGCAGGATCTTAGTTCCCTGACCAGGGATTGAAGCCGGTACCCCTGCAGTGGAAGCATGGAATCTTAACCCCCGAACCAAGGACTCAGGGAAGTTCCTGGATACTGCCTTTAATACACACACACACACACACACACACACACATATATTTTTAAATATCTTTATTCATTTATGTATTTGGCTGCTCCAGGTCTTAGTTGCGGCACACGGGATCTTTAGTTGTGGCATCTGGGACCTAGTTACCAACCAGGGATCAAACCCAGGCCCCCAGAATCGGAAGGTTGAGTCTTAGTCACTGGACCACCAGGGAAGTCCTGTGGATAACTTCTTTGAGAGTTGGCTTCCTTATGCCAAAGACCTGCCTCCCTTTACTTTCCACCTAATGATCCCATTTCTGAGTAATCTTTGAGGCTTCAAAGAATGAATCTGATCCCTAGAACAGCTTTGAAAGACAATTTTTGTACCTCCTGAGTTTCCAGTTCTCCAGGTTGAACCTTCTCAGGACTTCCAGCCGTTCTTCATTTACCTGCTTTCTTTCCCCCTAGTGACCTTGGTGCTGACCCCTGGCTATACAGCAGTTGATCATCATCCCCTTTATAGTGTGCTACCTGGAACAGAGTACAAGGTATGGCAAGAAAAAGAACAGTCTGTCATCTCCCTGGGGTTCTTTCTTGTAGTGAAACCAAGAATTGCATTAGCAGAATTGGCATCTACTGTGTTATCATTGATTTCTGTTGAGCTTATCATCAACTAAAACCAGTAAGTAGCATTATTTTCCTTTTTCAACATGCACAGTTGCCAAGCCACATCTTCCACATTCTGCAGTTGTTCACTGGACTTTTGATCTATAGATTTCAGCTTCTTTCTGAGCACTTTTCTTAGTGATAATCTGCTGTGGGTCACTTCAGTTTTTACAGTGACATGAGGAGGCTTCTTAACAGTGTTTGAAGTAAATTGAGTGTCTGTACCAAGAGTGGTTTCTTGGTTGATGGGGAGGGATTGGGGAACTTGTCAGTGCCTGTTTTCTGTTCCTCTCCCTTGGTAATATGCAGGGTTCACCTGGAAGGCTTCTGTTCCTCAGAGCTTTGGGTATGTGGGAAGAGACTCAAAAGTAGCCATTGTGTTTGCATAAAGAATTACATTGATTCCTGGAAGAGGTGCTGAGAGATAGGTTAGTATACCATACCCCCTACACCCAAATTTTTAGCATTTGGAACTAAGACCTGAGGTAAATAAGAATTGCTTCAGGCCACTGAGCAAACTAGTGATAAGAGGCAGCTTTAGCACCCAGGTCTTCTGACTGCTTTCCTAGTGGCTCAGATGGTAAAGAATCTGCCTGAAATGCAGGAGACCCAGGTTTAATCCCTGGATCGGGAAAATCCCCTGGAGAAGGGAATGGCTACCCACTCCAGTATTCTTGCCTGGGAAATCCCTTGGACAGAGGAGCCTGAACAGGCTGCAGTCTATAGGATCGCAAGAGTCAGACACAACTGAGCAACTAACACTTTCACTTTTCACACTTCTGACATGCATAGATACTAACCTTTTTTTAAAAAAAAATTATTTACGTATTTGGCATGCTGGATCTTAGTTGTAGCACTCAGGATCTTTAGTTGAGGCATGTGGGATCTGGTTCCTTGATCAGGGATTGAACCTGGGCTCCTTGCAACAAGAGCATGGGGTCTTAGCCGCTGGACCATCAGGGATGTCCTGCATAGAAACTCACTTAATCAATTTTACCCGAGTAGCAGCTTTCAACTGTTCACATTAAGATATTTTATAGATTTCCCCTACCCCAGCCTTCTTATAAGTTTAGTTGCCCCAAGAGCTTAGATGACTCCTTGAATTCTTCCACCATGTGAGTAAATGATGCCCTCTTAGATGCTTAGCAAGGTCAGCTCTGGTGGTGAAGTGAGGCAGAATCCTCTTGGACTTCCAAGGCCTTTGCTGGCTTTCTGCCAAGCTCTTTCTTCATGAGGTTATGTGGTTGGTGGGAGAAAATGAGATCACCCTTCATCACTCAGGTGCCAGGTGGGGTCTGAAGAATCCCCAGGGGCTGGACTTCTGGGAGCACTTGACACAGAGCTGTCTAGTCTCTGGCTGCTAACGTTATGTGTCAGGTGGGACAGCACGTTGTGTGATGGCCCTCGGAGGTCCTGTCTCCCCCCGGGCATCTGAGGCAGCATATGAGATTCAGGATAGGGAAAAGCACTTTGTAGGCAGGTGGTCGTACCAGTCTGCCAAGTGTCAGAGGATTTTTATTTGCAATTTTTAATGTTCATGAACCATTTTTTCCTTACTCACTTGCAGATTCTTGGAGGAAGTTGACTCGCCTTCATTATGATATTCCATCACTGCAACTGGCAGTGTATTCAGTGATGTTTCCGGATTCAGGCAGTGTCAGGATGTATGTTTACTGCTTGGCTGCTACCTGGCTGTAGCAGAGCAGGTCCCTTCAGCTTTTGGGGGGGGAGGGCGGTTGTTGATTCTTTATCTGTAAAATGAGCAGTTTGGAGTGACCTCCAACAGCTCTTTTAGCAACAGACCCTCATATTCTGGGAGCTTACACAACTCTTGGAATGTATACTTGTAGTGTATCTTAGCGAAGTCCTTGTTGTTCTCTTTTCTGCTGCTTAATTACAAAAGCAAAGTCCACCCAGGGGATACCATCTTCTCTGTCCTTCCTCTGCATGTAAGAGGAAGGTTTTCTTCTTCCACTGTCTTTAAAAAATTGGCAGATCTGTTAAAAAGGAAGATGGGTGGAAGGGAGATGTTGCAACAAGGGCCAGTGGCATGTACCTGTCATGCTCCTAGCCTTCCTCTGAGCTGCTTTTAGCTCCGTTTCTCAATATTCATGCTGGTTGCAAGAAGAGAGTCCTAGGATGAGGGAGTGAGTATATACCAAAGAGTATAGAACATACCTGGAGAAGGCAATGGCACCCCACTCCAGTACTCTTGCCTGGAGAGTCCCATGGATGGAGGAGCCTGGTGGGCTGCAGTCCATGGGGTCGCTAGGAGTCGGACACGACTGAGCGACTTCACTTTCACTTTTCACTTTCATGCATTGGAGAAGGAAATGGCAACCCATTTCAGTGTTCTTGCCTGGAGAATCTCAGGGATGGGGGAGCCTGGTGGCTGCCGTCTATGGGGTCACACAGAGTCGGACACGACTGAAGTGACTTAGCATAGCATAGCATAGCATAGAACATACCAGAGGTCCTGGCAGAGAGAAAGGGAACATCTTTTGTAGCTTTGGGACCTGCTGGAGAGTTTGAGTAGAATCAGATGATCTGGACAGGATTTCTGGGCTGCAGAAGGTTCTTACTGTACTGAATGCATAGGAAAAATAGAATGCAGCTTAGGAATATTTAGGTTCCTGTCCTTTAAGAGCTTGCTTTTGGGGAAGATGGATGTAGATAAAATGTCATTATTGGGTCCGGGGTCCAAGAAATTAGCTCAGTGGAAGGGGTTGTCAATCCCAAACTAAGGCATAGGAAAGACTAGAGCCTCGCCTTTGTTCTGTCCTGGTGTGCTGGCAAATATAGAAACTTGTGAATGTGGCACCGTCGGTTGGGAGGCAGAAGTCAAGTGAGCTCAGCCCGCCCATGTGTACTTTGTACCTTTTCCATTTCTGTCAGTATCAGGCATTCTCACTGTACTTAATCCATAGTGCAGCTGTCACTGAGCTCTGTGACAATGGCTGCTTCTGCCCTAGAGCTGACCCCAGGCTCGGAGCTAAAGGCACGAGCCACTGGAGGTCTGAGTGCCGCCCCTGTCCCCCCAGTTACCATGTCCACGCAGAGACTTCGGGATGAGGACTACCGTGACTACAGCTCCACCGACGCGAGCCCCGAGGAGAGCCCGTCCGAAGGCCTGAACAACTTCTCTTCCTCAGGGTCCTACATGCGGTTTGGGGAAAGCAATAGCACAACGTAAGTAGCTGTTCTGTCTGCCTTAGGGGTGGGAATCATATTCCAACGTTCTGTGTTAGTAATGTAATCTCCCTGTGAGTTATTTTTGCCCCCTCATTTTATCAGTTCCCTGCTTTACAGATGAGAGTAACACTTAAAGAGATGAAGTGAGTGATGCTGCTGAGATCTGAGCTCTCTGTCAGTTACTCTCTACTCTGTTTCTTATTCTTTGTTCATTTCACCTGCGTTGGTCGCAGAAGGCTGGTGCTAAGTAACAGCCTGAACATAAAAACTTGTAGAGAGAACATTCTCTTAATTTAGAACCTTGGGTCATCTGTGCTAGAAGCTTCAGTAACTCCAAGTCCAATACAGACAGTCTTTGCAAAGTCTCCCCCAGACTTCTGTCCCCATCACCAAACAGCCAGGGCATTTGACAGAATAAATAGGAAGAGGGAAGAATAACTTCTCTTGCACTATGCCCTCCTCCAGGAGATCCTCCCAACCCAGGAACTGAACCCAGGTCTCTCGCATTGCAGGCGATTCTTTACTGTCTGAGCCACCAGGGAAGCCCAAGAACACTGGAGTGGGAAGTCTGGGATCTTCCCGACCTAGGATTTGAAGTGGGGTCTCCTGCATTGCAGGCGGATTCTTTACCAGCTGAGCTACCAGGGAGGTCCTAAAAGATGCAAAGCGTTGGTAAAGAAGAGGGAACTTCCCTGGTACTCCAGCGGTTAGGACTTTGCTTTCCAATGCAGGAGATGTGCGTTCGATCCCTGGTCAGGGAACTAAGGTCCCTCGTGCCTCGCTGCCAAAAAACCAAAACATGAAACAGAATCAATATTGTAAAAAATTCAATAAAGACTTAAAAAAAAATGATCCACATCAAAATAAATAAATAAATAAAATCTTTAAAAAGAAAAAGAAGAGGTGATTTGCTTTGTATGCCCTTAGGAGGGCTTATGCCTTATCTCTGGAAACTGAATCCCAAGTCTCATCTGGGTTAGTTTGGCCCTCTGTGGGCTTCAGTTTTTCCAAATATAAGATTGAGAACCCCCGTGTGAAGCTGTGCTGATTCACTCTTCAAATGAGAAGATTCAGAAGAGGGTTTTCTACTCCACTGAGTTGTCTGGTTCAGTTTTGAAATCAGCAGAGCCCTAGCATTTTCTCTGGACCACAGCACCCCATCTTCTGCAGCCCTTCTGTATATTCCTCAAGCTTTACCATCATCCTCTGTGTGTTCCCTTGGGGGTTGGGTGTGACTCACTGAGGGATCCATTATGTTCTTGACTCACACTCTCCCCTGTGACTGCCCAAGGAGACCATGGAAGCTTCTCTTGGAACTCATTACTGGTAAAGCCCCCATGGCTGCAGTCTTTCTTGGTCTTTCTCTAGTGAACTCCAAACTAGAGGAGACGGTCTGCCCACATTATAAGCCCCTCTCCACCTCTAGCTGGTCTTCTGCTCATAAAGGTTCCATCTCCATAGCTTCTTTCTCCTGTGGCATGCTACTGTAGATTTCCCCATATGCTTGCAGTGTTGATGGAAAAGATTGCTTAGGCCCCAACCAGCAGCAGTGAGAACTATCTTTCCTCTCTCTTCCCTAACCTTACCTACCTACGTGACTTCCCCCAGGTGGAAGGAGTGTCAAATGCAGCCAATGCCATGTGATGGCTTCTCTTCAGAAGTCACTCTGGTTACTGGAAAATGCTTCTTCCAAGCTTCTCTCTCTAGTTTTCTTTCCAGTTTTTGCTCCTTGTTCTTAGACATCAGCTTGTCTATGCAGTGCTTGCCATATGGGGTCTAGATTTTCATTTCTAGAGGGACTCCTCTAAAGTTCACAGCCAGTCATCTAGCAACATCAGGATTGGTAGCTCATAGGTTTTGTCATACTGAAGACAATGCATGGTTGTTAGCTATTCTGAATCTTTTTTTTTCACATTGGGTTATAGCTAATAGTCAACGCCAAATTATCTCCCATTGTTTGCTGGAAATTGACCGGTTGGAATGTTTGATCAATGTTCTCTTGGCCTTGCTTGGGGATGTACTTTTTCTGAGGGCCCATCCTGCCCTGGTATTGTGAAACAAGGTAGGTGACCCAGGAAAGCCCCTCTGTAAGTGATGGCAGGTGTCACAAGCCCATCACAAGTGGTGCAGGGAAAAGTACTCCTTTGGGACTTGGAGGATTGGTTGAGTACTTTCCTGGGGCCTGGATCCCCAGAAGCGTCACATGTAGAAATGTGCCAGGTACGATTAAGTATAAGCGGATTTGGGACCTAGTTAGCTCTACAGGTGAGAAGTGTTAGGGACAAGTTTTTGAGCTGGGTTCCTGTTTCCTGGGGATTTACTCCACCGTGTTATCTAATTTGCTAAGGAACAAAGTATGTGGAAAAAATACATGGAACAAAGTACAAGAAGCAAAGTATATGCATGCACACCAGTCTCTTCTAGGGGATTAGGACTGAGTAAGAATCCCCAGTCAGGGATGCAGATAGGAGCCCCAGGTGCTTCCATGATAATGTGTTTGGTGAGGTTAATTTCCTAACCCTTAAAGTTATCAAGCTGTTGACTGCTTTGATGACGGCATCAGATTTTACTCTTTCGGGCAAAGTTTTCTTGTTGCCCTATTGAGCTACATTATACTGCTCTCAACCAATATACTTTTTCCCCCAGGCTGGCAGGCTGAGAAACCAGTTGACTGAAACCAGTCTTCAGTAGGTTATCTGGAGTTGCCATTTGCAAAGCATGGTCTTCAGACCCTTTGCGGGTCCCAGGACCATTTTAAGAAGCCCACGAGGTCAAAACTGTTTTCATAATAATACTAGATGTGATTTGTCTTTTCACTGTGTTGACATTTGCACTGATGGTTCAGAAGCAACGATGGGTAAAATTGCTGGTGCCTTAGCGTGCATCAACGGAGAAGGCAATAGCACCCCACTTCAGTACTCTTGCCTGGAAAATCCCATGGACGGAGGAGCCTGGTAGGCTCTAGTCCATGGGGTCGCTAAGAGTCAGGCATGACTGAGCGACTTCACTTTCACTTTTCACTCTCATGCGTTGGAGAAGGAAATGGCAACCCACTCCGGTGTTCTTGCCTGGAGAATCCCAGGGACGGGAGAGCCTGGTGGGCTGCCGTCTATGGGGTCGCACAGAGTCGGACACGACTGAAGTGACTTAGCAGCAGCAGCAGCGTGCATCAAGGAGGTAACACCAAATTATGCCCGTCATTGTTGTATTTTTCACTTAAGCATGTCTTTGATGAAGCAGTCATATCACTAATTTTATTAAATCTTGACCCTTCAGTCCAGAATATTTTGTTAATATTCTGTGTGACAAAATGGAAAGTGCACATGAAAGCTTCTCTTGGAGCTCATTACTGGTAAAGGCCCCCTGGCTGCAGTCTTTCCTGGTGCGTGGCATTTTCTCTAGTGAACTCCAAACTAGAGGAGACCGTCTGCCCGCATTACAAGCCCCTCTCCACCTCTAGCTGGTTCTACTGAGTTATCTGAACAACTTAGTTGTTGTTCTACTGAACAACTAGGAAACCGTAGATCGTTCAGATCTGAGTACTTGGCAGATATTTTCTTGAAAATGAAAGTAATGAGACCGTCACCTCAGGAAAAACTATTAAGGAACTTCTCCGGTGGTCCAGTGGTTTAAAAGTTGCCTTTGAGTGCAGGGGACAGAGTTCAATCCCTGGCTGGGGAACTATGATCTCACATGCCGCAGGTGCAACCAAACCAGCATGCTGCAACTAGAGAAAGCTCTCGAGCCACAGTGAAGATTCAGCACAGCCAAAAAAACCAAAAAAACAAAAAACCAGTACTATATGTTGCCAACAATGAAATTTGAGCTTTTGAGCAAAATCAGAAAAAATAAACTTGTATCCTGCACTGTGACCTTGACAGCTTCCCTTTACCTAAAGACTTGTCTAATGAGATTAGGGATGATACTAATGAATGTGATTTTTTAAAATGTCATATAATGAAATGTGCCAGCATTTGAAAGATCTATGTAGCTCAGGGAACCAATATCTCCCATATGACCAAAGTGTGATGTTGGGAAATTGTGTGTGGGTAAAAGATCTATTCAAGGAGCAAGATTGCCAGTGTATTTTCACATAGTAGAGTATGAAAAGGTCAGATTCCACATTACAACTAACTCCTAAGAAACTATGTGTGTAGAGTTTTGATGTAGTATCAAATAAAAAATATAACAGTTGCCTAAACAGGCTATTCAGATACATTCTAACTACACATCTGTGTGAGGGCAGATTTTCTTCAGGGACTTCCATCAAAGCAATGTATCACAAGAGGTTGAATGCAGAAGATAATCCAGCTACCAAACAAGACATTAAAGAGATTTGCAAAAAAAGTAAGATAGTGCACTTCTTCTCACATTTTTTTTTTTTTGAAAATAGAGTTACTTTTTGTTAAAAATTGGTTATTTTTATTAACGTAGTAAGTTTATTGTTATTTTAAATTAATATGTATTTTTAAGTTTCTTGGTTTAATTTATAAAATATATATATGTATATATATGTATATATATACATATATATATATCAGCAGATATAATCCATGTAGGCAAAAACTATGTGGGATCCTCAGTAATTTATAAGTACATAAAAGGGTCCTAAGGCCAAAAAAGTATAAGAACTATGATTTGCTAGGCTTATTTTTCCCTCTTACCCCCATAGTTAAGATTCTCTAGTCCATGGAATTGATACTATGATAACTCATATGGTTTTGGGTAATCCCAGCTCGTGGCCACTGGTGAAAAGCTTAATTTTGGAAGTCCTTTAGGTACAGTGGATAGGAATCCGCCTGACAGTGCACGATATATGGGTTTGATTCCCTGGTCCGGGAAGATTCCACATGCCTCGGGACATCTAAGCCCCTGTGCCACAACTACTGAAGCCCGCGTGCATAGAGCCTGTGCTCCACAATGAGAGAATGAAAAGCCTGTGCACCACAGTGAAGCGGAGCCCCCACTCTCTGCAATTAGAGAAAGCCCGAGTGCATCAACGAAGACCCAGCACCACCAAAAATAAATACATTGATGATTTTAACAAAGAATAATTTTGGTCAATTGCTTAGAGCCCTACTGTTTCAGAGTTGAAGTTTGCTGTTCTGGTCCAGTCCTCTCATATGAGATGATAGGCCCAGAGGAGGGAAGGGAATTTCGTAATGAATTAATGGCGAAATCAGGGCTGGAGGGATCTGATCTCCTATGAAACCCAGCCCAGGGTGTTTTGGGGAGGCCTGCGGTAGGCAGGTAGTTTTGGTGAGGTGCTTACCTTTGCCTTTAAGTGGATTAAACATTTGCCAAGGTAGAAATTTGACTGGTCCATCGTTCTGCCCATAATCTCCTAGTCACTGGCCCTTGATAATGGAGTAGTCACCCCTGCACCCTTGCCGTCTCTTAGTTTCATCCAGGAGAGCACTTGCCTCTTCTTGTTCAGGCTTGAAGCAGTTTTCTTGATCTTGCATGAGAAACTTGGGGACAGTAGGAAGGTCAAGAGATTTTCTTCCTGGAGGTAGAGGGAGAAAGGTTACCGAGAGTAAAATTCCTTTCTAGAGAGTGTAGACAGATCTTATTTATTATGGTTCTTACAAGTTAATGGGCTTCCCTGGTGGCTTAATGGAAAAGAATTCGCCTGTAATGCAGGAGACCCTGGTTTGATCCCTGGGTTGGGAAGATCCCTTGGAGAAGGAAATAGCAACCCACTCCAGTATTCTTGCCTAGGAAATCCCATGGCCAGAGCTCCCTGGTGGGCTACAGTCCATGGGGTCACACAGGTCAGACACGACTGAGTGACTAAACCACCACCACAAGATAACACATGATTTGCTTTCAGTTTCTACTAAATTGCAGTTTGGAAGACATGTGTGGAAGCATCGTTTAGGAGGTGTTTAGGTTATATGTGGAGAAGAATTTCCAGACAGTGCCAGGGACCAAATCTTGAGAGAGTCTGGGGCAAAGTGGTATCATGTTTGATCTTTTTCATGTGTCTGCCTTATTTTCCTGCAGACTCTATTAGTTTCTAGAGACTAAAGTTCACATCTGATCCATGCAGTTTCCACCATTGCATTAACACAATGTTTTACACATTATAGATGGTGTTTGTTGAGTGAAAAAATAATTACACATGAGTGGCTTTCCAATTGCAGCTTGAGAGGGACAGTCTATAACAGACAAGGGAAAACACTATTCTCAAGGCAGAAAGATAAATTAGGCGACTGTCTGAAGAGGGCTTCTCCAATCTTAGGACTATGGCATTTGACTTTTTTTTTTTTTTAAATACACAATACACCAGGGACTGTGGGACCACATGACTTTTACTCTGTTCACGTTACGTAAAACTTTTTGATAGGGATTTGGGGTTTCTATTTTGTTATTTCCCCTGTTCTTTACTCACAGCAGTGTGTCTGTCTTTCACAGTTATGCTTGGAATCCTCTGTTGCAATTCTGGATCTGAGTCTTTATAGTGGAAAGTTCCAGGGTGAAAACCAATACACCAGGAGCGACACCATACTGTCCCTCTGGTCTAATCTCTAAGCAAGGTGAACTCAGAGATGCCTTGGGGGATGGACATTATAGCCCAGTGACTAGGAGAATGGGCTCGGGGGCTAGACATCCTGGGTTTGAATCCAGGTTCACACTCAGGTGTGTGATCTTGAACAAGTTGCTTCATCCTGTGTAAAATGAAGTTAATACCTATCTCATCATGTTATTCTGGGCTTCCCTGGTGGCTCAGTGGTAAAGAATATGCCTGCCATGCTGGAAATTGAATGAGATGGTTCATGAAGGCACTTAGCTCAACGGTAAGTACTTGATAAATGTTACCTCTTATTATTGTTAACCTGCCCTTGTCTGCCTTATTCCCACTTCAGATGGTTCCAGACCCTGATCCACCTGCTAAAAAGCAACATTGGCACAGGACTCCTGGGGCTGCCTCTGGCGGTGAAAAATGCCGGCATCTTGGTAAGGGTCTGCATCGGTGCAAGGAAGTATTGTGACAAATTTTAGGAGATGGTGCGCGCGTGTGTGTGTTTAATTTACTTCATATAAAACATTTTGAAATGGGAAGCTTTTCTTTTTCAAATGCAGTTGAGAAAAAGCAGGGTTCAGGTTTATTCTTCTAAAGGTATGTTTTGAGGATCTGCTGTGTGCCGGGCACTGTTCTAGATTCTTGAGACTATTATTAGTGAGTGAAACAAACAAAGATTCCTGCCCTCTTGGAGGCTACTTGAGGTAAGGAGGAGGTCCTGGCCATTTCCATCAATAATAGTAACTAAAGAATAACAGAATTCTGTCCATTTTCCATAGTCTTTCCACGCCCTACCCTTAGATGGACAACTCTGAAAATCTAATTTTTTTCCTTTCTTGATTCTCCCCCTGATGGACTGCCTGTCCAGAGCCATTCTGCTTTCTTTTAAAGTTGGAGATAGGGGATTTCCTGGCAGTCCATTGGTTAAGACTCTGTGCTTCCACTACAGCATTGCGAGGGGCACTGGTTCAAACCCTGACTGGGAGCTAAGATCCCACATGGCTTGAGGCCAGAAAAAAAAAAATTCTTAACCGAATAAAAATGAAAATAACAACATATCAACTTAAAAAAGTTATATGGGAAAAGTAGAAATAAATAAATAAAGTTAGAGGTAGCCCAGAGGCTGGACTTGTCCTCCGCTGAAAACTGGCCTGTGCCATTACTCTAGACAGAACTCACCCCCTCCCACCAGCCCTTAGCCTGTCTTTTCTTCCCAGACAGTCCCAGGAGCCTTCTGTTCTGCTGAGTAGGCAGCAGTCTCGAAACAGCCTAATCTGTGTCGTTCTCCTCAGGGAGATTAATTGTCTAGAAGGCCTGCCGAGGTTCAGAGGGTGCCCTTCCTGCTCAACTAGTCTCTGTGAGCATGTTTGTTTCTTGAATGCCCTGCCAGAAGTTCTGTCATTGGAAGGTACCCTAGTCACATTTTGATCATGTGCGAATTCCAGTTCTAACTCTGCTTGCCTGTCTCTCCCTCCCTGGCCCGCACCGCCTATGCACAGATGGGTCCCCTCAGCCTGTTGGTGATTGGCCTCGTGGCTGTGCACTGCATGCGTATCCTGGTGAAGTGCGCTCACCACTTCTGCTACAGGTGAGGGTGTTCCATGCACCTCTTGAGTGACAGGCTGTCCTTCCAGGTTCCGTTACCAGCGCCGGAAGTGAGCGCTCAACACACATCACTCTCGATTCTCTGCTAGCTGAAGGTGGCCGCTCGTTAATGGCCTTTCTCTGGCAGTTTCTGTGCCCTTTTGTAGCTTGTTGTCATCTGTCACATGGGCTTCCCGGATGGCTCAGTGGTAGAGAATCTGCCTGCCACTAGAGTAGGCACAGAAGACGTGGGTTCGATCCCTGGGTCAGGAAGATCCCCTGAAGGAGGGCATGGCAACTCACTCCAGTGTTCTTGCCTGGAAAATACCATGGGCAGAGGAGCCTGGTGGGCTCCAGTCCATGGGGTCCCAAAGGGCCGGACATGACTGAGTGAGCACACACATGTGTCATCTGTCACACTGACTTAGAACCAGTGTGCAGAGACCATGTTCTAGTTTTATGTGCTTTGTAATATGCACCCCATTGAAAGGATTTTACCAGATGATTGCTTAATTATAAAGAAAGTAACTGTCCCATCGACTTCAGACTTAGGCTCCTTGAAAGCATCAGACTGAGGACTTGGTGCTGTGTCTGGGGTGGCAGATGGGGAACCCACCCAGGTCTCCATGAGCCCTGTTGGTCCTGTCATTGTCATTGTCTGACCCCACACTGTTCCCTTCTCCTCTCTGCTTTCTTCCAGACTGAACAAGCCTTTTGTGGACTATGGGGATACAGTGATGTACAGCCTGGAAGCCAGCCCCATCTCCTGGCTCCGGAACCACGCACACTGGGGAAGGTAATGGGTTTCCTTCTTCTTTGCGGCTGTGGCTGCCCAGTGTGGGGGTCTTCAGATAGGATGATGATGGGTGGAAGACCATGTAGCTAGTGGGAAGAACATTGCTTGGGCTCAGCTTTGCCAGTGGTCATTTGTGTGACCTTGAGCTGTGTGACCACTCCTCTCCGTGGGCCTCTGTTTTCTCATTAGTAAGACAGGAAGGCACTGGCCTGAAAGGTAGCTAAGGGCTCTTCCAGCTTTGACAGCCTGTGACCAGCGATGGTATTTTATCCCCTCTTTTGGTCAACAGACATTTGAACACATTCTTGTAAGTGGTACAAAGCAATTCCAGGTATAGGGAGGATGGTTTCCCCATATTACATGGTCCTGGCTCTCCAGGAGAAGGAGAAAGATGTGTGGGAGATCTGTTGAGAACAAGAGGTCAGGAATAGGGTATACCAGTAGAGAGAGTATCAGGAACTAGCAATGCACCGCAGGGGCCCCGAGGGGGAGGAGCCCTAAAGATGCTGTTGTCTACTGTGCCAGTGAGAAGCGCACTTGATAGGTGCTTTCAGGGCCGGGCACTGGGCAGGAGAAGCAGGGCTTCAAGGGGGAGGTGAGGGGAATTAGAGAAAAAGGGTTTTTCAGGGAAAGAGATGTTTTAGGAGCTGACATGAGAGGTATTTGGAAATTTCTCCTTCTGGTAATTTTTCAGACACCTGGAGAGAAGTATTCTACTATTTGTTTACCATTTGAGGCAATGGTACATTTTGACATAGAAAACTCCTTTTTTTTTTTTTTAATGTTTATTTATTTGGCTGCATTGGGTCTTAGTTGCAACAACAGGATCTTCATTGCAGTGCATGGGTTTAGTTGCCCTCGGACATGTGGGATCTTAGTTCTCTGACCAGTAATTGAACCAGAGTCCCCTGCATTGCACAGCAGATTCTTAGCCACTGGACCACCAAGGAAGTTCCCCCCGACCTTTTTTTAAATTGAATCATACTAATGTTCTCCAGAAAAACTCATAGGGAGACTTTTACCTTCACACATAGTAAGCTTCCTCCTGTGATGCAGGTTTCTGTAATTCTTTCAGGAAAATCATTTTCTGTGCCTGGAGAAGCCAAGTTGCCAAGAGACCTCTGTTGGTTGGTTGGTTGTTGGCTGAGTCTTTCTTCTCCTTTCTCCTCTTCTTTTTCTGCATCTGTTTTTTTCCCTCTCCTCCTTCTCTCTTTCTCTCTCTCCCAATTCCTCCCTCTCTTTTTCTTTCCGCCCTTCCTCCCTACTTCCCTCCCTCCTTTCCTTCCTTCCTTTAATAAAATTAATGTGTGCTCATGGTGGAAAAAAAAACCCAGCAGCAACAACAACTTTTTTTAACAAGATAGAAAAACATAAAATGAAGAGTAAAAGTATAGTTGCAGTTGCATGAATATTCTCCTGGAATTTTCTGAGTATGTAAAAACATGTACAGATTCCTCACATTTTTTACAGTAAATACCATACTATGCATTCTGACTGGAAACTTGGTGGGATTTTTTTTTTCCCTTAATGCACTTTAGACATTTCTGTTTTGGCACACGTAGATTTAACATATTCTTTTTACCTGCTATGTACTGTTTCATCTAAAATGGCATATAATTTAAGCATTTTCCCTTTGATGACCCATTAGGTTGTCACTAGCTGTTGTTATTGTAACTGTGCTTCAGCCACAGTCTGTTTTGATACATCTCTTTCCATGTCCTTACATGAGAGTTGGTTGGTTTTTTGATCCAAGTTATAGAAGGAGACGGTGAAGGGGTCCGCTTCTGGGGCTCTTATGCTAAGGGCTCCCTGTAGCTTTAGGATAAACATGATGAAATGGGACAGGCGGGCCATAGGGAAGGGGTAGCCAAGGGACGGGTGGTGGTCCTTATGTGTGTGCTGCACTCCTGCCAGTCCAGTCTCAGGACTGTCTCGGGCCTGCCTGACTGTGTGTAGCGTTTCTGGCATGCAGCCAGCAAGGTGTTCTTGGGAACCACACAGATAGCGCCTCCCTTACCTTCTTCCAGGGCTCTAGACCAGGGACACAGTTTCTCCTCTTATCAGGGCACCCTCATCCTTGTTTCCAGGGCTCTAGACCAGTGACACACTTTCTCCTCTTATCAGGGCACCCTCATCCTTGTAAACTGATGGGAAGGGTCTGTGATGACTTGGGAAGAAGCACTGTTCAAACTCCCATCTCTCTGGCTGTCTTGCTTTCTATTGTTTGATCTTTTATCTTCCTTCCTTCCCCACCCACAGGCGCATGGTGGACTTCTTCCTAATCGTCACGCAGCTGGGATTCTGCTGTATCTATTTTGTCTTTCTGGCTGACAACTTTAAACAGGTAGGCCCTAGGGAAAAGAATGGCAGGAGATGAGTGGGCTTTCTGTTTAGGATCCCTCCCAAGCCAGTTTTTTTCAGCACAAGAATTGAGATCTTAACACTTTACATAGAACAGGGTCAGCGTCGTTTGATTTTATTAAAGACCTAGGACATCGAGAAACCTCAAGACGTCTTGCTGTCCTCTTGTCTGTATTTTATATTATTTATTTATTTATGGCTGTGCTGGGTCTTTGTTGCTGTGCACAGGCTTTCTCTAGTTGCAGCGAGTAGGGGCTGTTCTTCAGTTGTGGCATTCGGGCTTCTCATTGTGCTGGCTTCTCTTGTTGTGGTTCGTGGGCTGTAGAGCACAGCCTCAGTAGTTGCAGCGCATGGGTCTAGTTGCCCCGTGGCATGTGGGATCTTCTTGGGCCAGGTATCAAACCCATGTCCGCTGTGTTGGCAGGTGAATTATTAACCAGTGGACCACCAGGAAAGTCCTTTCTTGTCTTTAGGTACGATGTGATCAATTCCAGCTCTGACAGTTGGGTTGCTAATGATAATTAGGAAGATCTCTGAAGATGGTTCCATGACCACTGACTTCCTATATGACTTTGTTCACCCACCGAGCATTTAGCCTAGAACCCCTTCTGGTGGGAGGGTCACTGGCCTTTGTCATTTGAGAGGCTGTCTCTGTTTCTCCCGTTCACTCTAGGTGATAGAAATGGCCAATGGGACCACCAACAACTGCCACAACAACGAGACAGTGATCCTGACGCCCACTATGGACTCGAGGCTCTACATGCTCACGTTCCTGCCGTTCATGGTGCTGCTGGTGTTCATCAGGAACCTGCGAGCCCTGTCCATCTTCTCCCTGTTGGCCAACATCACCATGGCAGTCAGCCTGGTCATGATCTACCAGTTCACTGTTCAGGTAGGAGCTCAGCCTTCTCACTGTGTCTTATAAATAATCGGAGATACAAAGTGAGGAAGTGAGCATAAATAGGGGTGTTACTTACAAGCAGTGTGCTAAGATTAGGGCTTCTTAGCGTGGGCACTGTTGACACTTGGGCCGGATAACTCTTTGTTGTGGGGGCTGTCCTGTGCATCACGGGGTGTTTGGCAGCAACCTGGTCTCTATCCACTAGGTGCCGGTAGCAACTGCTCCCCAAGTTGTGACAGCCAAAAATGTCTCTAGATATTGCCCAGTGTCTCCAAGGAGGGCAAAATCACTCCCATTGAGATTGCTAGTTTAGACTTTTCCCAGTTAGATAATAATACATGATCATTGTATAAGGTTGGAAAATAGAGAAAATATTAAGATGATTCTTAAATATTAAATTATACAATTTATGTTTTTATACTAAGTAATAGAAGAATCATCGTATGATATAATATAATGAGGAATATTATATTATTATTTTACCACTCCAGTTTTGTGTTTATTTGTCAGAATTCTAAATCTGGTGATCATTCCCCCTCATGTAGCCCATGTGGTCAGGTCTGTGGGGTGGTGCAGGAGAGGACGTCTGTATATGGATGGGTAGAAGATCAGGCTGAGGATCTCATTTTTATTTCCATGTTTCCCTTCTACTTTATTTTTTTACCTTTGTATTTTATATTGGAGTATGGTTGATTAGCAATGTTGTGTTAGTTTCAGGTGTACAGCAAAGTGATTCAGTTATATATGTACATGTGTATTCTTTTTCAAATTCTTCTCCCATTTAGCTTGTTACATACTACTGAGCAGAGTTCCCGGTGCTATACAGTAGGTTCTTACTGGTTATCCACTTTAAATACGGCATTGTGTACCTATCAGTCCCAAACTCCATAACTGTCCCTCCCCCACCACCCTTTAAAAGGATAACTTTAAAGAAAGATTTTTGTTTGTTTGTTTAGTCGCCAGGTTGTGTCCAACTCTTTGCGACCCCATGGACTGCAGCACCCCAGGCTTCCTTGTCCTTCATCATCTCCTGATCTTGAATGTAATTCCCCAAACAACTTATCAATACATGCTCATTAAAATACAGACAACACAAGTACCTGTGAGCAGCATGTCCCCACCCTGAATCTCCTCCACTCTGGGACCTGCTACATGTGTTTCTAGGTCCTTTGAATGGATTTACATATTGTATTTCTATGTAGAGAAATATATAAAATGAAAATTGGTTTTGTGTTTTTTAACATAATTTAAAAAATTATTATATATAGTGTTTATCTACCTTAGTTTTTTTCTTTAACAGTGCCTCAGAAAGCTTTCCATGTTGATATATCTGTTTTTACCTCTTTTTAAAAAATTAATAAATAGTATCTCAGAGAATAAATGTGCCATAGTTTTGTAGTTTATTTAACCAGTCCCCAGTCAGTGGCCTGTCAATTCATGTATCACCTTAGTGTTGTTTCAGTATTATGATAGTATCCTTATGCTTATCATTTTGTGGACATGTATAAGTACTTCTCCATGTATTTATATAATATATGCATACAGAGGAGCTGGAGGTACACTTGCTGGAGAGTATACAGTTTAGAATTTTTTATACTGCCAAGTTGCTTATTCCAAAAGCCGTTTACTAATTTTACAGACTCCTTTCCACAGTCAGTAAGCATCCCATGCTAGCCACACTGGACGTATCAATGTTTTTAATTTGGGCCAGTCTGACAGGTGAACGTTACCTCATTTTCACAGTCTGCATAACAGTGACCTAGTTACCCACTGATGAGGTTCCCAGGAAAACAGTGGGGTATAAAATGCAACGACTTTTATACTGAGGAAGTGACATAATGAATTTAGATCAACACTGTCGTCAGTGAGCATTCTCTGTTTTTTCCTTCAGGTGGGTGGCAGATATGGACTCTTCTCCTGTAGAACTATTTTCTAAAGCATAAAATAGACAGCTGTCTGTGTTCTGTTTTTTTTTTATGGACTGGAAGGAGGACCTGTGACCACGTGAACGACCATTTCTAGAGAGTTTCTTCCCCTATCTTTGGCCCATTAAGTTAACACAAGGAAGCATAAATAAACGTATGATTTAATTTTGCAATTAGAAATCTCAGTTGGTGCTTAGGACCTGCTGCAGTGAACATTTTCAAAGACACAGGAAGTGAGGCCAGTTCACATAGACACCACATTTAATTTCATACCATTGCAGATAGCTGGGCTGTGGTCGTTGTTTTTGGAGGACAGGGATGGAAATACAGGGTCCATAGCATCTCAGTCCCAGCTGAGAGAAGTGTCTGTCCAGAGGTCTGTCTGTGCCTAGTACAACCTGCGCTTTTGGACGAGGCAGCCCTGCTGAGGCCCGAGAGCGATTCTGAGCCTGCCTCTGGGCTCAGTGGGGAGGAGTGTTGTGACCCGGGAGTGCTCTCTCCCGGGGCTGGAGAGGGGAGAATGTGGTCTGGCTGGGTGGCCAGCAGCTTCTTGTTGATGTGGCACATGGCTAAAGCTGTCCCTCTGGTTGTCTTTGTCGCTGCTCTTACTGCTGTCCCCTGTTGGTATCTTTCCCTCTTTGTCTTGATAAATCCCCCAATGTCCAAAGTTCCTGAATTTTCTCCTAGCCTTGAGCATGTGCGTGGCTGGTGCCCTTGCTCCTCAGACTCACACCATTGGAGGGAGTCGCTTGGCTCCTTCCACCTGAGCAGGTCTCTTCATCACATGTGTGACAAATGGCGCACTTCTGAGCAGAGTCCAAGTAACTGTTTTGGCTCCCAGTGCACGTCCTTAATTCATCACTGCATGTCCTTAATTCTTTCTTTCTTTATTTTTTATGGCAGTACCTGGAGGCTCAAGGGATCAGACCCATTCCCTCAGCAGTGAGAGTGTGGAGTCCTAACCACTGGACCACCACGGATATCCTTAATTCTGAGACATATTTTTTCGCAGTTAATAATATTCCTAAAATTGGAGTACATCCAGCAATTCTTATGTACATTTAACAACATTTTCTCAAAAAGCTATTATAGTTACATGATAATGTGGTGCAAATGAGGAGATAATATGTTGAAAATGACCTGATTTTAATTTGTACGTTTTTTGCAAATTAAAAGTTTTTCCATTTAGTTGGTTGGGGTATAAGGCAGTAGCCATCATTAAGTATGTAAATTTCTTCTGCTGGTCTCATTCACACCAGTATCCCCAGACGTGTATTTTGAAATTCCCTCTGTGATGTCTCAGCCCAATGTATGACCCTGGGCAGTTTTCAGAAACTCTAGTTATACTATGACTCAGGGAATTAAAGGACAATCTTACCATCATGTTTCATCAAAAAAAAAATATTTACTAGTCTCAGCTTCATTCAAGGAACTGCAGTGCTTCTCATAAAGAGATCTAACTGGTTTCTTAGCAGGGGCTTGGAAAAGAAAGCATTTTAAAAATTCTTCATATTTTAAGGAGACTATAGTATCAATATAATTGGTTTGAAATCTTTCAAAGAGAAACCTACTATAGAGATTAGTAGTAGGTCTCTTTTTTGTCCTCCGATGTTATTCTGTCACACTGTTAGAACAGGCTCCATATTTATCTAGATACTCTATAGTTAAATCAGGTTTAAAACATTGTAAAAGGCAGTTTTAAAGACATTTTTAAATCTAAAAGTCAAATTCTGAAAGAATGGCAGCTTTTGTCTCTTGAGTCCTGCTCCTTCGATACTGGCCATCACTGGGGAATCTTGCCATTGGTCAGCTAGCTAGGTACATTGTACCTGCCGTTATCAGTTGCCTTGGTTTTTATTTGCCTTCTTTTTAAAATGCTGTTTTTGCTATTTCCCCCCCTTTGTACCAATAGTGCTGTCATGTGCCTGTCAATAATATTTTCCAAGTACTGATTCACAGAATTTTTGAAAAAAGAAAGAGAGGAAGGTAGAGATAAAAGAGAAGAGTACTCATCTAAAAACCTACCACCTTTTCTTCCAGCTGTATCTGTGTGGAATGTTTATGTAATTGTATCATAGTAAATATATAAAATTTTAAAATATTTTTCTCACTATTATTTCATTAGCAGTTTTTCATGTACTACTTATCCTGCATTGTACTTTTTAGACAGTGCATAATAGTGCAATAGTGTGGTTTAGTTGATGTGCAGTACACTAACAGACAGATGTTCAGGAACATTTAGGCTTGCTGCTGCTTACCATTCAAAGGCTTTGCTCAATTTTCTTCATATTTTAATCATCTTTTCCTTGTCAGATTATATTTCTGGGGATGGGATCACCTAGTGAAAGAATGTGATTCTTTTTATATAGTCTCTAACATTTGAGTTTCCCCAAAGCAAGTAGACTTTTCTTGGCTTGAAGGAAAAATAGAAAGGCTACACACAACCCCAAATTATCTCTGAGATGTCATAGTGTCATACTTTTTCCCTTAAGAGAATATTAGATTTAGGAAAGGTTTGACCGGTCTGATGCTGGGGTTGAAATCATGCATCTCTGTATAGCCTTTGCTCTATTTTGTTTTCTCTCTTTCAGAATATCCCAGACCCCAGCCACCTCCCCTTGGTGGCTTCCTGGAAGACCTACCCTCTGTTCTTTGGCACGGCCATTTTTGCATTTGAAGGCATCGGGATGGTAAGAGATGCATCGTCATTCTCTGGTGCCCTCGGTGTTCTTAAGGTCCATTTTAAGGAATGCTGAGAAAATGCTCCTAGAAATTGTCTTTAAGGTTTATTGGCCATTTAATGAACAGCATTTCAGAGACTCCACTGAAGTTTCCTAGCTCCAGTTTTTGTTTCCCTTCAAGCCTGTCTATTGCACACTCATCTCCTGTGCGTGCAGTAAGCAGCGGTGGGTGACAGATTGGAATGCAGGGTCTAGAGCTGGACCAATTTGGGGTTAGGCTCAACTCTGCCAAAGAGTACCTATGTGACTTTGTGCAAGGTCTTGCCTTCTCGGATTCTTCATTGTATGCTTCTGAAAAGGGAGCCTAGTGTTAATAGTTTTTAGGATTAAATGAGACATGTCTAAAATACTTCAAATAATCCCTGACATGTGGTGAGCATTCAATAATTTTTATTTTCATTAATAATAGTATTGATATTATCATTAAATCAATAAACATATGAGTGAGTTCTCTGCCCTGAAACTTTGTTGAGCTGTATTTTCCATGCATAAACCAATAGCCTTCACTCTTAGCTCAGCTCCTCCATCATTGCTGCGATTTCACCAATTTCCCCTAAAGAGAGGACTCTGTCCCTCGGGTGTACCTAATTAGATTTTTACTTGTGTTTTTCATCATAAAGGTCCAGATTTCTTTTCTGAAGAAAGCTGTTAGCCTAGGGCTTAGGAAATGGGAAGACAGTTCTCCTTTCATGGAGTATCTTTTTGTCCCTATTTGATTGCTCTGTCGCCTTACACACTTTTTAAAAATTAATTTTCATTGGAGCTTTACAGTGTTGTGTTAATTTCTGCCAAACAGCAAAATGAATCAGCTGTACATATACATATACCCTCCCATTTGGACTTCCTTCTCATTTAGGTGCACCGTCTAGGTTTTCTTTATATAAGGTGAGCATCCTTATACACTTTTAAGAAAACCTCAGAGGTGGACATTTTTTGTCACGATTTGAGAATTGCCCTGATGATGTCAATAGAATGTGTTAATATGACTCGTAACATCATGGGAGAGACTTTTTGAGTGAGCAGGTGTATGTGACTGTTCTGAGGTTTTAAACCTTCCCTGGTGCTTGCCCTTGGGGCTTCTCATTGCCCAAGAAGAACATCTCACCTTGATTCACAAACATATATGGTTTCCCTGCTGCTCAGGCAGAGGCCTCAAGGGACCCATATTACAGTAGGATAAAGAGCTTTGAAGCACTCAGATCTGGAAAGAAGAGGCTGAGTGAATGTGGAAAGATGCCCAGGGACCCTGGGTTCTTAAGGAACATTGTGCTGAATTTATCAGCTCTCCCTAGCAGCACAGGGCAGAAGTTGTTCTTTGCTTCATTTCATCAGCAGGGGCTCAGATAAAGTCATTCTGTTACCGTCTTTATCTGTTAATTCAAGATTTGTTGGTGTTTTCTCTTTTTAAAATAGAGATATGGCTGTTTTGACTCTTAGGCCGGATCTGAGGGTTGTTGGGCGTGACCAGGAAAAGCTCTGGGCTCACTGAGCTTTCCCGTGCTCTCTGTGTTTCTGCACCCCTGGTCCAGACTGGCTGGCCTGAAGGAGATGGGCTCCCTGTCCTCTGGCTCCCAAGACTCCCCGTAGAAAGAAACCAAAGGAAAGTTTAGAAACTGTTTCTTGTTGGATTGTGGATCAACTGAAGCTTGAGCCCCTTGATCTGGTGTGGGGGATGCTGAAGGTCAGTTGGAGATGCAGAGCTGTGATGTACCCGGTAGCTGTGGGCCAACAGCAGGCTCATGGTGTCTGCCGTCTGCCGGTGGGTCTGGCTGAGACGTGCTCTGTCTGGTGGCCAGAGGCGCTTGTGGAAAATGGGCACAATGACAAGATCAAAGACAGAGGAAGGGGCCAGATAGATGTTTCCCTAAGTTGCTTTTCCTGCAACAGCCCAGCCAGATGTGGTTGATAGCAGATCATGAAGGTAGTCATAGGCACATTTGGTCTTTTCCCTGTTCCCTGTATGAACCATTCTTCATAAAATGCCTTTCATAATAGTATGGAGGTTCCTCAAAAAACTAAAAATAGAGTTGCCATATGATCTAATAGTCCCAGTCGTGGGTTATACATGTCATATATACCCAGACAAAATTTGAAAAAAATACATGCACTTCTATGTTCATAACAGCACTATTCGCAATAGATATGTAAGCAACCTAAATGTCCATCAACTGATAAATGGATAATGAATACACACACACATAAACACACACAGGGATATTATTTAGCCATTAAAAAGAATGAAATAATGCCATTTGTAGCAACATGGATGCAACTAGAAATTACGATACTAGGTGAAGTAAGTCATAAAGATACTTACATATGGAATCTAAAATGAACATATCTACGAAACAAAAACAGACTCACAAATATAACAGACTTGTGGTTACCGGGGGCGGAGTAGGTGGGGGTTGGGGAAAAGGGAGTTTGGAATTAGCAGATGCAGATTATTATGTGTAGGATGGATAAACAACAAGGCCCTACTGTATAGCACAGGGAAGTACATGCTGTGATAAACCATAATGGAAAAGGATGCGAAAAGGAATATGTATAACTGAGTCACATCACTGTTCAGCAGAAGTTAAACACAACTTTGTAAATCAACCATACTTCAATAGAATTTTTAGAAACTTTTTCATAATAAAATTTTAAGTATTAGAAAACTGCAAATAAAAGGCCTTTCCTTGGCTTTAGCAAATGTTAAAGAAAATCCTCTGCTGTGAGGGAGGAGGCTGCAGGGTCAGTGGTTTGAAATAGGAGTCTGAAAACTGGGTTTTGTTATGCATCTCCACAAACTTCAGCCTCCAGGATCCTCTATTAAGTCATGCCACCCCTAGCACCTCAGTTTCTCTAAGTTGGAGGTTTCACTTGTCACTGCTAGTGCCCACCCCTTTTGAGGTAAGGAAACAGTTTCTGGGAACTGGAGTGGCAGTTTTCCTTGACCTGCATTTTGCATTCTTGGGACAGCTTAGCAGAGCCATGATCTCAGTCGAGGTATAGTTGGCCTGGGCCACCTCTGGGTCTCTTGCTCATCATGCTGAGTGGGCATGATGGGAGAGGGCTTGTTGGGTGCTGTGCACGTGCATTCAGGGTGCAAAAAGCACTCCCAACCCACAGGAGGCAGAGAGCCAACCTGCAACAGGAGTCCTGGCTTCCAGGCCTGCCCACCATACCTCTTGGGACTTCCTGCTTAGACAGCAGGCTCCAAAGCTCCTCCAGCTTGGCAAGTGTTGTTCAGTTGCTAAGTTGTGTCTAACTCTTTGCAACCCCATGGACTGCAGCATCCCTGTCCTTCACCATCTCCCAGAATCTGCAAGCATAATGTCTGATGAACAGCTTACATTTGTCTGTCTAGTAAACAACAGGTGGGCTTTGGGGAAATTCTGGGGAAAAAAAGAGAGGTTACATTTTTCTGAGAATATTACTTGATTATTGTTGTTGGCCATTAATGGTGCTTTCTCATCTCTCACTATTCTCCTAGGTTCTGCCCCTTGAAAACAAAATGAAGGATCCTAAGAAATTTTCGCTCATCCTCTATGTGGGAATGGCTATCGTCACTGCCCTCTATGTCAGCCTGGGGATTCTGGGTTACCTGCATTTTGGAGCTAACATCCAAGGCAGCATAACTCTCAACCTGCCCAACTGTTGGTATGTAGGGAAGGAGAGAATCCTAGGAGCACTGGTTTTTTTAAAAAAATCAATAAGGGTCATAATGTGTATTTTTCCTCCTTCTTATCTCTTAAATCAGCCCACTTCACTTTAGCCCCTTCGTGCCCCCATTCCCCAGATCAGCACCATCCTCCTTGGCTGCCCATCAAGCCTTTTGGCTGGTCTCCCTGCCTGAGTCTGACTCTTATATCTGTTCTTCTCCTCTTACCTGTGGGAGCCATCTAACCCTCAGTCCCGTCATGCATTCCCCTGTTGAGAGGGCACAGAACCTTCCCTTAGTTCTTAACGATGAAGAGGAAACCCTGAGATGCAGTGAGGGCCGCTCAGGCTCTAGCTCCACCCCCATCTAGCTCCTTCTCAGTGAAGAGGCCTCATGCTGGGAGTCACTCTGTTTGAGAAATTCTCTAATGTCTCACCGACTGAAACGTCAAGTCTAGGTCAGTGGCCCTCCTCTCTGCTGCCGCGGGGTCCCATGAGGATCCTGTCCCAGTCCTTATTCCATTGTGTTGTGGTTGTCTGTTTACCTGTGCCGTGCTCTCCCTACATTATAAGCTTCATTCATGTTACCCCAGCCCCCTGGCACAATGCCTGGCATACAGTCAAAACCAAGTGAAGATTTTTTGAACAAAAAGGGAGGACTAACTGCTGAGTCGGTGAGGCCTTTATAAATGAGGAGAGCTCACCAGAAAGCCACTGGAGCACAGAGGATAGAGGTGATCTGCTTTGTCCCAGCTCTCTATAGCCTTGGACAGGTCACAGCTTCCCACTGCCTCAGTTCCCCTTTCTGGGGACTAAGACTAGTCATTTCTGTCAGAATTGTCATGCAGATCAAATAACATGCGTGAGCTTGGTACTGCTGTACTGGCACTATGGAGAATAGGATGGTGCTGAGCTTTGTACTTTGTTTGGATGAGTCGTTCTGATGGAGACAGATGCCTCGTGGATTGATTGATCCACTGACTGATGGTGCCACTTCTCCCAGGAGATCTGAGCCCAGAAGGGTCAAGCATCCAGTCCACTGACCTCGAACCTTTCCAGATACATAAGGAAAGCGGAGGGCAGCCTTGCCTGGTCCGCAGCTTCTGCTGTGCCTGTCCCAGGACTGTCACTTGCTCCGTGCGCAGGTGCAGGCGAGCCTCTCACCATGGGCTGGGAACCCTTCTGTATCTCACTTTCCCTAAGTCATGATTGCTGTATTGCAGAGAACGACCAAGACATACTGAAATCCTTCCCGAAAAGGTAAATGTCAGAGGGTGTGTCCTAAGCAGCAATTCTTTTTGGAAGATTAAAATTTCATTGCAGACAGCAGCCGTGAGCAGATGCTGTAAAGCTTGTCGAATGCCCTAGGGATCAGAATAACCTTTCAGGTTGGCCTGGTTTTAGAGGTATAATGGGTGAGGCATTGTACAAGGACTGACTGAGGAAATTGAGAAAAGTATTTTTTCAGTAGGATCAGTGTTTAATACTGGTCACCCTGATCAGCAGACAAGTGGTAACCCTGAAGTGGGCTGTTTTCTCCCAAAAGTCTTTCTCTTTCCCTCTAATGCCTGCTTTTCAATTTCCAAATATTCATGCCTTTTCAAAAGAGAAGAGTCAAGTAATAGCTCAGCATAACTGAAGATAAATGGATCAGGAGCAGCAGAAGCAGCCGACATAATCTGAAGCCATAGGCGAGCATCTGTCTTCTTTCCTCTGATGTTTCCACCCCAGCTCCCCTAATCTTTCTGCCTCCCTTTGGGTATGATTTATTTGGCTGTCCCAGCAGGTGGCTATCCTGAATCTAGATTTCCCAGCACTCCAGAAGGCTTTGGGGCTGCACTGAGTTTAATTATAGAGCTGCTAGCTGGTTTTTTCCCAAAGGGTTTTTAATTATGTATTCTTGGAGCAAAAGACCTTTTGTCAATCTCAGTCTCTCCCAGGGTGTTCTCCTGCTTATAGCATTAGAACATCTTCTAGGTATTAAGTTCAACCACAGAGAAAGTCAGTGCACACCGTGAACAGTATAATCACTTTTTTAAAAAAGTCTTTATTGAATTTTTACAATATTGCTTCTGTTTTATGTTTTGGTTTTTTGGCCCTGAGGCATGTGGGATCTTAGCTCCCCGACCAGGGATTGAACCCACGTCCTCTGCACTGGAAGGCGAAGTCTTAACCTCTGGATCACCAGGAAGTCCCTATAATCACCACTTTTAAATAGATTTCCAGCAAGGGAGGGAGGCCACAGTTTCTTGCTGGTAATGCATGAGGGTCTTCTTTGAAGTGGAACTTTGCTTAGGGGCAGGATGGCCTTCTCTTTAATGGGCATGTCAAATCTGAATACTTACTGATCAGACCTTTTTTCTACTCTTCACTGTCCTAGGTCTGGGATAAGATAGACGTGTCCCATGGTAGGTTAGCAGTCTCTCTGAGCAGCCTCCCATGAAGCAGTGGTAGGATCGTAGCCAGCCCTAGTGGGATGGAAAGATGGCTTTTGTTCCTGCCTATTCATTCTGTGTGGTCACCATCTGATTCTTGGGAGCACCGCGTTGGATGGGAAAGATATGAAAAGGCTTGTTGCATTTGAATTGTATTTTTTTCCTGCTGTTTACTCCTTTTTTCCTTGCCTTTTAAAAATGTTTTGTTTATTAATTTTTACCATGTCATGTTGGTCTCTGTTTTTATTTGTTAAAGGCCATATGCCCGTGGAAAAGATTCCAAATGTTCAAAAGGCATACAGAAAATATTAGGTTTCCACTTGGCTCTTCAGGACCCCTGTTTTACAATTTTCCATTTCAGAGGTTTCTTGTGTTTCCTCCTCAAGATACTTGGCGTATATAGGAATGTCACATGTACGTGTGTCTGAAAGGGGGTGATTTTCCTTCTTTTTCCTTTTTTAGACAGTGGGTACCATACTGTCTACACTGTTCTGCTTCATGCTTTTTTTCACTTCAATTTATGTCATGGGGGTAGTTTCGTATCAGCACCGGAGTTCTTTCTCCTACTTTTGAACACTTCTGTGGGAATGCCAGTTTTTCCAGGTGGCGCTAGTGGTAAAGAATCTACCTGCCAATCCAGGAGATGCAAGTGACATGGTTTGGATCCCTGAGTCGGGAAGATACCTGGAGTAGAAAATGGCAACCCACTCCAGTTTCTTGCCTGGAAAATTCCATGGGTAGAGGAACCTGGCAGGCTACAATCTATGGGGTCACAAAGAGTCAGACACGCCTGAGCACATCGGGGTGCCATGATTTATTTAACCAATTCCCTACCGATTAACATTGGAACTCTTTAATCTTTCAGACTTAGAGCTGCAGTGACATATTTTTCCTGTAAGTTTATGTGTGCATGTACAAGTATAGCTATAGGATAAATCCCTAGACCTGAAATTGCTCATCCAAAGGAGACATGCGTTTGTAACTTGGAGAGATATGGCCAAATCACCACAGAGCCATTTTGCACTCTCACTGCTGGGTGTGTGAGTGTGCACAGCTGGCTCTGAGTGTGTCTCGACTCTCTCTGCAGGCTGTACCAGTCAGTTAAGCTGCTCTACTCCGTCGGCATCTTCTTCACCTACGCCCTCCAGTTCTACGTCCCTGCCGAGATCATCATCCCCTTCTTTGTGGCCCGTGGGCCTGAGCACTGTGAACTGGTGATAGATCTCTCCGTGCGCACCGTGCTGGTCTGTCTGACATGTGAGTAGAAGACAAGATCATTACCTTGTCTGTTTTCTCCCCAGAGGGCGCCCAGTCCCCAGGGCTTTTGTGAGAGAGGGCCTGTGTCGTAGCCAGTGTTGTGTGAGCAGGGAACTCTGGGCACTGTCTCAGCATCAGAGTTGAGGCATGTCTGCGGAGGGACTGAATTGATTATAGACATGCTCTAAAGGATACAGGAACGGGAGTGGTAGTTTCTTTATAGAGACAGCCTAAAATGTAATGGCAATGGTCATGATGCTTCGTAAACGGGTGCAATTATTCTGTATGAAATATGGCAAAAGTTTAAAAGAGATCCATTTAACACACATGCATAATGAGTACTGTAAGTTCTTTGATAGCAGGTGTATCTTTGTTTATTTCAAATAATCGTGTTTTCAGTGTGACAGTCTATTCCTTGGATTGCATTTTGAGACTGCCTGATATTATTCTAGATACTTTTGGATGGTGTTCTCCCTAAAATGTGTTTCTTAGAAAATTTCTGTTGACTACCCTAGGTGTTTGCTGTATTACTTTGTATT
Organism: Bos taurus; assembly: GCF_002263795.3. Taxonomy (NCBI): domain Eukaryota; kingdom Metazoa; phylum Chordata; class Mammalia; order Artiodactyla; family Bovidae; genus Bos; species Bos taurus. The sequence continues at coordinate 62,672,894 of NC_037334.1, forward strand.
TAATTCCTCTCTTCTGACCACATACCAGGAGTGTGAGCTGAGAGACAAGATAGCGCCTTATTTGTTCTTGGTTAAAACTGGTATAATTCAAAAATAAATTATTTTTTTGAAGCTCCTGTGAAGTTGATAAAATAATTCTTGAATAAATTGGTCTGTAATATCTAATTTAAATTTTAAGAGATTTACAGTTTCTTTCTAAATTGAAATACTTGAATCACAGATGTATGTCTCTTTTTGGCCATGGTTAGTTGTTTTTTTTTTTTAAACATTTTACTCTCTTGGGAAAAGAGACATCTTTGCTTATCATATTGGAACTTTCCTTAAAGTATGCAGTCCAAGCCTCTGTCTTTGAAGTAAAGCTGGTCTATATTTCTTTTAATTAGTTTTTTTTTAAGTTATTTTTTAATTGGAGGAAAGTTGTTTTACAACGTAGTGTTGGTTTCTGGTTGCAACAATACAAATCCACCATAGTTATATATGTATCCCTTCCCTCTTGAGCCTCCCTCCCCCACCCCCCACCCCTCTAGGTCATCACAGAGCACCAGTCTGGGCTCCCTGTGTTGTATAGCAACTCCTCACCAGCTATTTTACACATGATGGTGTACATATGTCTACGCTGCTGTCTCCATTCGTCCCACTCTATCCCTGCCCAGCTGTGTCCACAGGTTTGTTCTTACTTCCGCATCCCCATTCCTTTCCTGCAGACAGGTTCCTCAGTACCATCTTTCTAGATTCCACATGTATGTGTTAATATACGATATTTGTTCATTGGACCAGAATGGAGTGTTTTAGGGATGAATGATTTGATAGTTGTCTAACGTGCGCTCATAGTCTGGAAAGTTTGAAATGACTTCATTGGTTGACTGTTAGCAAGAGCAGGGCGAGCAAGAGGCTGTCATCCTTTCCTTCCACCCACGTAGATGTGGGGAGCAGACTGGCGCCCATCCCAGGGTGGCCCTCCCCCAGCCACCTACAGGTACCTTCCTGATGTTACTTCTAGGGCAGTGGGTGGAAGCTCAGTGTCCCAGGTCTGCATGGAAGGAACTCACTGGAGCTGAGACCTGAAGACCTTCCTATTTAATCTTGCGCAGCTCTCCTGCTGAGGCGTTCTTGTAGGCTGGACCTGGGTAGCAGAGTGCACACCTTGGTTTCACCAGCCCCAGAGAGCTGATGGCAACCAGGAATCTGACTTCTCATATTTTTAACTGGACAGCCCTTTGGGCTATCTCCTTAGACCAGCCTGGAAAACAGCCCACTGCCTGGAGGCCACTGCTGCCCCAAAGTGATTGAAAGGAAGGAATGTGCAGGGTACAGCTTTGACTTTCCAGTAAAGCACCTGAATGTGTGATAAGATCAGAGGCTTGTACTCTCCTAGATTTTACTGTTGTCTCTTGCCGGCAACCCTGGAGGCTTTGATCAAGCATGTGTATTTCCTCTACAGAGGAATTAGATCTGAGTGTTGAGGAGAGAGCACCCATGTGCACGGTGTTCATAATGTCAACTCTAAGGCCCCGATTCTTGAGTCCAACAGATACTAGAAGAAAGGATAGGGATAGCTCAAATAATGGGCTTTGTTTCGGAGTGGTTACTGTAGAGAAAGTAGGGCTATCTGTGTACGTGTGTTGTCCCTGCTGGAAGAGCTGGGGCACTGAGCTGGCCCTGGCTCCTCTCACCGCCCCATTTTCTTCTCAAGTTTGGCTCAGCCTCCGGTAGCATATGTCTCGCTTCCTGCCAGGTTCCTCTCCGCTGCACCCCGCGGGATCCAGCAATCCTGACTCACAGACCTCATGCTATCCTTAAATGCCTCTTGATTTTCACTTCGCTTTCCCTGGCTCTGTCTGTGGGTCTCACCTCCCTTCTGCGGTGTGATGCTCAGAGGATACGAGCTGCTTTTGATCTTCAAGCGCAGTGGGTTGTTTTCCCTTTCTCCTGTGATCTCTTGTGACTTGACCTTGCATCGTCATCCTATTAAAGGGTACAACCCCTTCATCTCTGAGTGCTCAGCCTCTCTTGCCTTCCCTGGAGACTTTGAAGTTATTGTGGGATTCGGGAGCAGTATTTTACTGTAGCACCAACTTAATTGCATTTATCTAAGTTCATTTTGTTTTTGTATCTTTGTAACTTCAGATCCTTTGGCCAAAGGTTAATTGGTATATGATTTTAGATCTTTGATGTAACTGTTTTCATTTACACCCATAAATTTTAATGGCAGCTTGTATTATTGCTGTTTGGGCTATTTTCTTGTTTTCTCCCCAACTTTCTCTCCACCTCCTCACCCTCCATCCCCAAGGGAAGCAGGAAAATCTGGTTCAGCCTCATTTTTTTTTCCACTTAGAATTCAACCACTCTTCCCCATCTGCCAAAGATGACCATGTCTACTTTTTTGATGCTTTATTTCACACTTTTGGAGAGGAAAGGAAAGAAAAATATGCATGTCAGAGATTGGTGCTCATTTTGTTACAATTTTATATGGGACAGTAGTTTCTTCCAGCCCATATGTTTGGCCATGCAGACCTAGCAGATCACCTTATGTCCAGACCTTGTGTAGGAGAGGCTGGGAGAGGCTGCTCCACCTGAAAGAGGCCAGAGATGTGCAAAGAGTAGTTTCTTTGGATTCCTTGAGGTGCTAACCTGTCCTCCAGTGGTTTGAACTGATCTGCTGTGGCATTTGCCACATGACACATTTTATTTCAGTTAGGTATGAGAATGTCATAAACCTGTTATTGAAGACAGAATAGCAGTACAACCATCTCAGTTAGGAGATGTATCAGCCTAGAATATAAAGCAGTCCAAGCAGCCAGACTCTTTAGAGGATGAAGCTTCCAGGTCCAAACAAAGCGGCTTTCTCCACCCCTTTTGGCCTCCCACACATCTCGGTCTTGCAGCTACAAAGAAAGAGAGCAGCAGCACTAACTGTGCTCTGAGCCCCAATCTCCACCACGGGCTCGGTCATGAGGCCTCAGTTTCTTCATTTGTAAGATGTGAAAGGGATCCCCTCACTTCATGTCTAAAACTCTGTCATTCTGCACTAGTACTTTGAGCTTGATTTTAAATTCCTACCAAAATATTACTCCAAAAAAAGTTAATGTAATAAAAGCGTTTGAAGATTGTCTAGATCTAGAGTAAGTGAAAAAGAAATTCCCAATATCCCAGTGACTTAAAATAACTTTTTTGCATTTTATCTTCTGTGTTAATCCCCGTGGGCGCTTTTTATAAATAATTGCAGTCCTCATATACATGTGACTTTGTCTTTGGCATTTGGTTTAAAATTGTCTCATGACTGTGCGTATCTTTGGAAATACTTTTTATGACTGCATGGTATTCCATTGTATCGGTAGGTCATGTTTACTTAACTACTCCTTCAGTGGACATGTAGGTGGTTTTCCTTGTTTTTATATTGTTTTTAAAATTTATGCTCCCACTAAAGGAAATTATACATTCTGTCCAAGACTGTGTTTAATTTTAAAGACAGATTTCTAGCTGTTTGAGAGTCACACAGATGAGCTTCATCTACACTAATGGTGATAAACAGCAGTAAGCACTTCTGGACACAGGAGCTGTAAGTGTCCAAGGGCTTTCTGTCAGCGTGTTTGTCTCTTAAGTGCTTTCTCTGCTCTGTGCGTAAGTCAGCTCTTTCTGTTGTGGTCTAAAACCACAGGCTCAGAATTCCAGTCAGTTCCTTCTCTGAACATGGCCGTTGGCCTCCTGCTGCTTCAGCAGTTAAAAGATCACGTTTTCAGTGTCTCTTAACCCAAAAGGAAGATGTTTTGCAATACCATTGGAGCCCTCTTGACTAATCATGTGATCTGCTCGTCCTCAGGGCAACAGCGAAGCTGTTCATGTCATAGCTAGGCTGCTGCAGGGGGCTGGGGAACTGCCAGTGGGGAGAGGGCTGTCTTTGACCTTCTTTATGTGAGATGCTCTTTCTGTGGGGGAGTAGGGAGAGGGTTCCTGGAGGAGGGCATGGCAACCCACTCCAGTAATCTTGCCGGGAGAATTCCCATTGGCAGAGAAGTCTGGCGGGCTATAGTCCATGAGGTTGCAGAGTCAGACACAGCTGAGCAACTAAGCACAGCACAGCACAGGGAGAGGGGGTTCCCAGTTGGCTGCTTCCTCAGGTATCTGCCTTCTTGGATTTCTCTTTCTTAAGGGCTTTAACTCATGGAGTAAAGACATTCAGTGTTAGAAGAGGTTTTAGTTGCTCCCATATCTTTCCTGAGTACCTGATTCCCATCTCTGGAATTAGTGAAATCTAGTTTGCCTGGACAGGGAAGCCTGGTGTGCTGCAGTCCATGGGGTCGCAAGGAGTTGGACATGACTGAGCGACTGAATTGAACTGAGTTTGCCTGGTGTTTGGTAAACAGAGGCCTTGGTTATTAGGTCCTCCGTTTGGGTCCCTCTCCCTTCCTCCTCCCCCAGCATATTAACTAATGGGAAGTTCATTCTTCCTGCCTTCTCCCCTCATTATGTTTCTCCAGTGTCGGGCTGCATTTAGGGTTCAACTGTGTATCTGGTCAAGCTAGGACAGGAAGAGGGTCCTCCCTTTGCAGCCCTGTGGTCCTGGCTTTTTAAAGTTTTGCCCTTTAAAAAATACCTCTATTAAGGACATTTGTGTTAAACATACTTATCTTGTATATCAGTAGTCAAGTCAAGAACAAGTTTTGAGGTTGCTATTTTAAAGTCATGATGAAATGGAACATTTCCATCCAGTCTGAGAAAAGATTCTGATCTCGCAAGCTTCTGTTTCTTTCTGTTTTCACTTAATTCTTATCAGAGTGGAGCACATGACTCCATTTAGCTCATATCATGAAGTACCCATCTGTCCTCCAGGCTAGTACGCAAGAGGAAAGGAGAGGACAGACCCTCAGCACTGGGAGGGGCCGGGCAGGTCCTCTGACTTGTCTCCTCCAGGGACTTATTGTCTCAGCATAAACGCCTGCTTTCTCTTCAGTGGTTGGAGCATCCTGGGGACCAGGAGGAATAACTCACACTTCCTTTTATAGTACAAAACCAGAGCGACTCGGTGGTTTAGTAGCTGAGTCGTGTCTGACTCTTTGTGACACCATGGACTGTAGCCCGCCAGGCTTCTCTGTCCATTGAATTCTCCAGGCAAGAATACTGGAGTAGGTTGCCCTTTCCTTCTCCAGGGGATCTTCCCAACCCAGGGATTGAACCTGGGTCTCCTGCATTGCAGACGGATTTGTTTCCAACTGAGCCACCAGGGAAGCCCTAGTCGGGGGCAGGGGGGCTAGAAGTTACATTTTTGGCCCGACCATGTCTTCTAAGATGGAATCCTGTCAGTCAGCTGTATCACTCTGGAGCAGCACATGGTACTTCCCAGACAGTGAATTGAGGGACATATTCCAGAACACATTCCCAAGTGACTAAATCTGCATTGTGCAGTTGCTTAAAATTTCAGAGTCAAGTGCAATGCAAGTTATCCAGTGTTAATGAAGTCACCTTACTCCATGGGTAAATGAAGTTAGGCTCAGAATGGGAGCTGATTCCACACCCCAAGTCACACGCAGCCTGCTCCTGAGCAGGGATGGATAATGCTGTTAGCTAACATTTATGAGGCCTTTGTTATGTGTGTAGTACTCCAAATTCTTTACCTGAATGATCTCATTTGACCATCCCTATTTAGCAGTAGGGAAGATGTCTTAACTAGGTTAAGTAACTGACTGGTCAGTGGTGGGTTGGAGCCTAGATTTTGAGTCCCGACCCTTAACCACACCCTTATACCAGCCTTTCCAAGGCCCAGATCTGATGACTGCCTCAGCTGTTTCCATCCCATTGCTCACCTGAACTGAAACATCTGGAGCCACCACTGTGTGGTTAAACATTAGGCAGAGAGATCCAGACCCCAGAGAGGGCAAGTGTCTTACTCCAGGTCACACAGCAGATCAGCTCTTGTTGTCTTAGGTTTTCTGTGATGAGAGCATCATTTTGTCATCAACCTACAAACACTTCCAACTTTCCTCCAAACTCAACCCTGACGGTTTGAGGGCCATCATCAACTCTATTTAGAAATAGCTGAAGGCTGAAACAGACTATTTTAAACTTGCAGAACAAGTTAAAAGCTTATACCTTTGGTAGACTCTGAAGGCTTCAGAACAGTGAGGGTATTCAGAGATAATTGCCATGAAGGTTGAATGTAGAAGAAAGAAAGAGGAAGGGATTGCCCTGAGGTTGTAAAACCCTGGGCAGCATAGGCAGATCTGAAACTCATTTTCCTTGTACCTCCTTTTGTTACCAGGCTTCAAAATCCTTGTCTGGAGTCCTCTGAAAAGCAGAGAGGGGTCATGGCTGACCTGTACTGGATTTTCTACCTCATGATTGTGGTGTGTCTCTGGGAAAGCTAATCTGGTATCTGAACCCCTCAGTTCTTCACAGACAGGATCTTTCTGCTGATCAGCCAGATCCCCTGTTCTCCCTCCTCCTGCTCATACCATTCTGTATTTTCTTGATCTTTGGGTCTATAATGTTACTGAATCAGGTGCTTGAGGCCCTAGTTCCAGTTCTGTCACTTTCTATCATGTAAATTCTTCAGGGCTGTCTTTTCGTGGAGACCATAATAATGTTGTGGAGGTCTGTACCTATGGAGCAGAGGCGAATTCAGCTCAGCGAGTGCTTGTTTCCCAGTGCCGTCTGCTAGACAGTAGACGTTCTGCATGATGGGAGTGCTCCAGGTCTGTGCTGTCCAGGATAGTAGCCAGGAGGCACAGGTGGCAGTTGAGTCCTTGCATTGTGGCTGGTGTGACTGAGGGACCGAGCTCATTCAGATTTGGATAGCTAGTGACAGTGGCGTTATTGTACGGCGCGACTGCAGAGTGAGTGAATGTGAGACGGGTGACGTGGCTCTGCTTATCCTGGTTCCCAGCCTGCCTCTTGCCTTCCCGCATGGAGTGGTGTTCCAGGCAAAAAAGTATTTCTCTTAAAACCTGGCCTCTAAATGTAGCCCCTGCTTTCATCTGGTGCTCACCCAAAGAAGCAGCAATTGATTCCAATAGTCCATCTGGAGGGTACAGTTGGTTGCACAGGATTAAGAAGTTCTGGCGTCTCACCACTGTGATGCCTTCCTCAGAGCAGTTGGACTTCGCTTCTGCTTTATGAAATGAATGTAGAATTGAAACCCTCAGCAGCAGTTAGCAGTGTGAGTCTACTGTGTCCAGTGTGAGTCTCTTATAGAGATCAGGGAGGAGATAGATGTGCTCTGGATTACTGTCTCAATGCTCAGAACTGCTGGCCGGAGCCCAGCAATGGGGAAGACGATTCATCAAAATAATTTGATTATTAACGGTGCACTTGCCATGAGCAACGAAATATACACTACTGCTGATAATATTAACTGTATTGTGTGCCTGGTGTACACCAGGCCTTTTGTTAAGTGCCTCTGTAACCTCCTTTGATCATCACGGGAGCTTTTATATCTTCATCTCATCAATAAGAAAACTGGGGAGTAGAAAAGAGCCATGTGTCACTCAAGACAGAGCCAGAGTCCAAACACTAGTGCCCAATTCCAGAGCCCATAATCCTCAATAAACCTATGAAACATTGGCCTTCACCACTACCCGCCCCCCGAGTGGAGAGCTGAGTTAGGGGAAGTCATAGGGTCAGTGGGCAATGGAGTAAGTCCTCTGCTTGGATTTAAACAGCACTGTCTGACTAGCTGGCTGGTGGTACAGGTGTTGGTGTGCTATGGAAAGCTGTGGCGTTTCCTCACGCAGTCCTCATTTCATCTTTATCATCTCTGCACCTTCTTCACATACACCCGGGCTAAGTGTCAGGTCTGGAAGCCACCGGCTTGTCCTAACACAGGAATGCAGTCATCATGGGGGGCTTCGCTCTTGAGGTCAGCCTGCACACAGATCTGCTTCTTTTCGCTGCGTGAAAGTGCTCTATGCCATGGGGCTTACATGGAATTGTTCAGAAGGAGGGTCCCCCCATTCCCACCATTTCATTTCCTGTCTTTCAAGTAGAGAGGTTTGTGTCAGAGGTACCCTCAGGGGTAAGAAGATGAGCAGTCGCTCAGAAAAGGTCTACCTCTTTTTCTGCTCTCCACTCACTGTCCTTTAGTAGGACCAGATTGCCCTGGGATGTAATTTGGCTCCTTTTCCTCAGAAAGATGGAAGTCACAGACTGTGACAGGAGAAGCTGGGAGATCTGGGTTCCCATCCCAGTTCTGCCTACCTTGCAGTGAGTCCTGGGTTATGCCACCTCTCCAGGCATCAGTTTTCTCATCTGTGCAATGAGAAATTGAGCTGGATGATGTTTTGGCTTCCTTGGAGCTCCCCCTTCTGTGAGACGGACTTGCTAGATTTGCTGAATGGTAAGGCGGTCTCTCCCAGCTCTGGGTGGTCCTCAACAGGCGTGTCCTCTCTCCCACAGGCATCTTGGCCATCCTCATCCCCCGCCTGGACCTGGTCATCTCCCTGGTGGGTTCCGTGAGCAGCAGTGCCCTGGCCCTCATCATCCCGCCCCTCCTGGAGATCACCACCTACTACTCGGAGGGCATGAGCCCCATCACCATTGTCAAGGACGCCCTGATCAGCATCCTGGGTTTCGTGGGCTTTGTGGTAGGGACGTGTCTGACCCTGTATGAGCTGATCCAGCCAAGCAGCGCTCCCATCTTCATCAACTCCACCAGTGCCTTTGTATAGCAGGCTGGGTGCGTCCCTGCACCAGCCCACTCCACCCTGTGTGTTCCCCCAGCACCTGGCTCCAGAGCCTCAGGCAGGGTCCAGACTCTGGGGGAAGGTAAGGTCGCTGTCTGGGAACCCCTACCTGGCTCCTAGGTACCCTGGGTCAGGTAGGGATGAAGACAGGGTAGGGCGTGGGCAGCAGATTCGCTGCTGCATGGGAGGTACCTCTAGCGGCAGCGCCATCTCTGTTTATTTGTACTTATTTTAACCCAGAACTTTTCACCTCTTTTCCCTGATCCCACCTCCTCCCTTCACTGCCTGCCTTTCTCCTTCTGACCCACCTCTCCAAATTATCCCTGTTGCACAATTCACTTTATCTAAACATTTCAGTGTCTGTCACCTCATGTTTTCTCCTTGCCCGGGCCAAGCCTAGATGAAATAATGTGGGCATGCCCCTCTTTATCAAGCCAAGCCCACCTCTTAGCTCTCTCCCAAATATTTTACCTCAGTATTCTCCTGCCTATTCAAGTCTCCGCCCAGTAGTGGAGCCTACCTAGTAGTTGAAAACCAGCCCCCAAAGCTAGAGGTTTTGGCCTTTCTCTGGCTTGCCGTGACCCTTGGCAACACCACCTCCTCTCCGGTTTCCTCGCATGGGTCACGATACTGTTATCTTAGTTGCTCGAAGTGCTGAAAGATATCAAGTGCTGCCAAAATTGAAAATATTTATATTTTATTTAAAACCAGCTTTTGTTTTTAGATTCTGTCTCTAGATCTGGGCCTATTTGCAACTTTTTCCTTCCTCAGTAAACTCTCACTCAACTCCTCCCTCTGAGAGGAAACTGAGTCCAGGAGGTGTCTACGGAGGCCCTCAGCACCCTTGGCCGAGGACCCCAGAGCTTTTAGTCAGGACCATCGAAGTGCGGACCTCTGTGGGGAGTCACGGACCTTGCCTCCCGTCAACCAACCTGATTTCCTCCTGAGAAGGCAGGAAGGACTCAGGAGATGTTGCACGAAGCGGAGGGGAAGAATGGCGACGTGGGGTTGGTTTCTCTCCATAGGAGGCTTAGACAACAGCCGCTTTGTGCATTCAGACCTGTTCCCCACCTCAGCTCCTGACGGACAGACGGCACGGCAGCGTCCAGGAGGACACCCCGACTCTTGCTGTGAACGAGAAGCTGAGGCCAGTGTGAAGGGCAGTTCCCAGAGTTTGCAGCAGCTGGTCCGACACTACATGTGGTGCTCGGTTGTTTACAAGCCCTGGAGGACAGGGCGGGTGGGCAAAGTACCCAGCCCCAAGCTGCCTCCAGGATCTGGACTTCTAACGGAACCACTTGGTTGGGACTTCGGTCTCCTGTGTTCTGAACACTAATCGTGCCCTTGTCCCTCTACCCCCAACCCCGCATGCCTCCCTGGGTATCAGAAAAGAGGCAGCCTCAGGGCTGACTCACCTCAAGGTCAACCATCAGGTGTGGGGACAAACTGCAGAGAAGGCTTGGAAATGTCCATTGCACTGTCGGCTGCCTCTTCCCTCTTGGTGTGACAGGTATCACAGAAGGCTGTTCACTGAATCTCCGTCTCTTGAGTTGTGTATGTGTGTGTGTGCACGCACATGCTCCTGTGTAGGTAACAGGGTCGTGCTGTCCTCCACCCCTGCCAGCCTCTTACCTGAAAGTGGGGAGAGCAGCACTCCTTTATCAGGGGTTTACTTTTTGTGTTTCACCAAAGCTCTTGGGGGCTGGGACCCACCCTCACAGCCCCAGCTTTTTTCTTTCTCTTCTGTTCCAAAGCCAGACTCTCTCATTCAGTGACACCTGACCTACTTAATCATTTGTTCACTTAGGAAGATGCAGTCAGTTTTGATCTGGTCTCCCTTAGGAAAGTGAACACTTTCCCCCATTCTTTCGGCTCTTTGGTGGTCACTCACAGGTGCTCATGTGACCAGGGTTCTAACTGGAGGTAGCAGTGGCCCTGCCCTCTGGAGCCTCAAGCTTTCTGAGTAACTTCTGGTTACCAAAGTGTAACTTCAAGAACCTTTAGCTCCCATTTGCAAGCCCAGGCTCCAGCAGTCTTTCCAGAGCGGTCCTGAGTATTTGTTTCCATCGAGAAGGTGTGGGCCACTATTAAGGGCTCAGACATGTGTCCCACCCACAGCTTCCACGGTGGAGGCTTCTGTGTGCTCAGGGCACAGCTAGAGGCAGTCCTGTCCAGGCGGCTCTTGAGACCCAGTCTGGGATGCTGGGACCTGACAACTGGACAGCACGATCCTGAGGTCTTTTGGCCCCATGTCTATTGCTTCAGGGCCCCTGCCCAGGGAACCTGGTATGTAGGAGAGACTGCTGCAGCCTTGGGGCTTCAGGAAACTAGCTTGGCCTGGCCTTGCCCTGTTCGATAGCTTCCTGTGCTTTTTCTTCTCGGGCAGCCTGATCACATGGCTGCTTCAGGAGACCCAGGCAAGGTGGATGCCATGGGGACCTTCCTGCTTGTGCAGTTGCACAGCAGTCAGTTGTCGAGTAAAGGGTTGGCCAGATGGTTTAGTGGAAGAAGCCCTTCCTTTTACAGAAGCAGCTGGCGAGCCCAGCTCAGGGAAGCTTAGTCTGCTGCCCACAGGGCTTCTCAGTCAGGGCTCCCTCCCTGCTTCCTTCGCAGCCTCTCCCTGGGCCCTGCTTTAGTCTCTGGTGAAGAAGCCCCAGCATAAGTAGGAGACCAATCAGGGAACAAAAGAGCAAAGGCTTGCAGGGATGTGGGGCCACATCTTTCTGACCAAAGGTAAACGATAGGGCTTTCTGGCCCAGTGCTGTTCACTCTGTGTCCTTCTCCAGCCTCCCCAGGGCGGCCCCAGGTTCCATCAGCCCAGAGGTAGCTTCTCAGAGCCCCTTGTTCCTTCCTGCAGACGCCACTATCAGGAGCAGGTTTCCAACTCCCTGCAGGCAGTATACCTCTCCTTAAATGCAGGTTCTTGCTGGGAACAGCGTGACCTGGCATCCTCTCGTCACTTTTTCTAGAAGTTGTACCATTCACAAGTGGCATTATTTATATTTATGTTGTGCTGCTAAGAGCCCTTCATGTGCACAGACCCTGGCCAGATGGATGTGACTGTGTGGTGTGTCTTAGCCTAGAACCTGCAGCTTAACTCCTCTGTCAGTCACCTTTCCAGTCAGATTTACTGGCTGATAATGCTCACCGTTTACCCTCTACCCCCACGAAAGGCAAACTTTGCAGTTTGCAAAGTTGTCTTAAAGTGATGATCTCCAAACAGGTATGTTAGGAAAATCTTTTCCCCCTCCTTGTTCTCCTGCCTGGCTTTTTTTCCCCTCAAATCTCTCCCTTCCTAAATTGTAGAACATCATCTCTGTTTAACACTACATGTTTGCCTCATGTGTTTTGGAAGTGCAGAATCTCAATTTATGTCTGTTTACAGCTCTCTTTATTCACTACTCACTGCAAGGGAGTCTGTATCAGTTTGTTTTATTTCATGGCTGATTGGATGTTCAGGTGAGCCCTGGCATCTACCTAGCTCAGAACACAAAGCTGCTTCTTGGTGGAAATAAAATTAAAAAGGCTTGACTTGATGTACAGGAGTCGGCTCCAAGTCTGCCTTAGAATTTAATTTTCCAAGGTACATTACGCATCTCCAAGACCATTAAGAGGAAAGGAAAGAGTACGGTTTATATTGAAATCATGGTTAATACTTTTAGACAGTCCTGCTAGTTGCAAAGCTATTTGCACTCACGGCATCAGCCTGTGACATTTCTTCCCTGTCCTTTAATCCCCGGGTCTTTCTCTGGCCAGGGGACATAAATGGTGCTGAGCTGAGGTTACCAGAGTCGCGGTCGGGAGTAATGGTGAAGTTGCCTGCTGTCAGCCATGTTCTTTTGTTTCAATCAAGGTGATGCTGTGGAAGTGGTTTTGTTTTACTGAAATTTACTGAACAATAAAATATGTGACTCTGTTGTAAACCATGTTAGTGGATGTGTGACCAAGAGGAAAATGAAAAACTGCCATCCAGCGGGTCTTGATAACTAGACAGTCCCGTGTATGTCATGTGCCTGTGTGCATGTGTACGTTCTGAATGGTACGTGTAGAAATGCGGGTCATGCAGGGACTCATGAAGATTTTGTTTTGGGTTCTGCACACGGATCATGTGTTAAACTTTTCCTTAATAAATGAGCTTTATTTTTTATTTTTGAGAGCTTGGAGTCTGTGTCTTCGTTTTCTCTCTGTCTCTTTTTTTTCCCCCGATCACTCAGATCCCTTTACTGGATCTTAGGTCAAAATGTTTCTAGGTTTATGTCACAGAACTCATCTAGGGGAGTAGTGTGAACAGCAGACCCACCTATGGATGGAGAGTCCCTGAGAAAGGGCAGGTAGTTACTTTTCTGTTAGACAATCCTGCTCTTCCTAAGTCTACTCCTGCTTCTCTTGAAAGCTTGCGTAGGAATTCTTAGCCCCCTCTGTGCATGTCAGAGGACCACCCAGGACAGGCGTGATGGTTTTCAGTGTCAAGGTGGTTGGGCGATTGTATTGAATAACCCAGTTATTCAGTTAAACACTAACCTAGGTGTTGCCGTGAAGGCATTTTGTAGTTGTGGTTAATGTCCACAGTCAGTTGCTTTTAAATAAAAAGATAATCCCCAAAATGTGTGTGGGCTTCATCCAATCAGCTGAACAGCCTCAAGAGCGTAATGGAGGTTGTTTCACTGAGAAAGAAAAAATTTTGCCTCAAGACTACAGCATTGACTCCTGCCCAAGAGTTTCTAATCACCAGCTGGCCATGTACATTCTGAACTTGCCAGCCTGCACGATCACACATGTTCTTGAAATGCCCGTCTGTGTGTGTGTGTCTTGTCTCCTCCTCTCTCCGCCCCCCACCACCTCCCATATGTTTTCATGTGTGTACATCTCCATCTTACTTGTCCTGCTTCCCTGAAGAACCCTGACTGATACAAGAGGTAATACTTGTATTACCCTCACCTTTCTTGAAGTGATGAGATAGATGTCAGGACATGGAAGAGATGACTCCCCTTCCTTTTTTGTCACATTTCAGGAAAAGCAAGGCCATCCAAGCTGCCCCTAAGACGATTTGAAAACTAATCGTTGGACACTAGATTAGACTTCTCTAAAAGCAGAGCCCTCAAGGAGCACTGTTGAGGCACAACACTTATGGAGGAAGGTGGGGAAACATGACTGTTTTCTGTGATCAGTGTTATTACTGGACCTGAGGGGCTCAAAGGCATTCAGTGACTGTTCCAGGACAGCGGCCAGCAAGGGACAGAGTTGGGATGCTTACACAAGCCTTGTGGTTGCAGAACCCAAGCTCTTTCCTGAGGCGCTGGCTGCCTCGCCCTACTTGTTGCAGCCTCAGGTGGGAGGGCCACCCTTAGGGACTGTTGAGAGGCTTAGAGAGAATGCTACATGGTACCTGGCATGAGGGGCTCATGAAACATAAAGTATTAGCTGAATTGAAGAAAACCAAGATTTGGAGAGGAGCTGTTTTACTTGTATTTTTGGTTCTGTGTTCATTCGTTATAATCTTGTCTTGCTCACTGGCTTCAGGCAGAGCATTCAGCCCTTCTTAGACTGTTCATGTTTTTATTCCTGCTCATATCCATACATAATGGCCATAATCCCTCCTTCCAGGTAACGAAGGCCCTCAAGGTCAGCCCACTGCACTCACACAGACATAAGCTGAGTGACAGGAACTGGATTTGGACCCTAGATCTAGCCAGGGCTTTTTGCTAAGTAGGTTGGTTTCCTCAGACCCAGCCCATTGCAGATGTGTGCCAAGAAACTGTGTGTCTTCAGCCAGTACCCTTTAGATCCTTGGCCACTGATATCCTCCCACCTTTGGGAGAGTAAATAGGGATATAATTTACATATGATAAAAGTCACTTTTTTTTAAGTATGCAACTTGATGAGCTTGGGCAAATGCATGCAGTCATCTGACCACCGTTTCAGTGAAGATACAGAATGTTTCCTTTACCCCTACAGGTCCCTGTGTCCCTTTGCTATCAGTCCCATCCCCATGCCACTCGCCCTTGGGAACAACACATCTAACTTTTCTGTCTCTAGTTTTGCTTTTTCTAGAATGTCATGTATATGGAACGTTACATGTTGTCCCTTCTGTCTGGCTTCTTTCACTTTGCATAATGCTTTTTATACTTAATGTTGTGACATGTCAGGAGTTTGTTTTTATTTCAAAATGATACTCTGTTGTGTGGTTGAACCATAGTTTATTTATTCATTCTCCAGTTGTTGGACATTTGGGTTGCTTCCAGTTTTGGGTGTTCTGAATAAAGCTGCTATGAATATTCATGCCCAGATCCTTGTGTGGCCACATGTATTTATTCAGTTCAGTTCAGTTCAGTCACACAGTTGTGTCCGACTCTTTGCTACCGAAGCCCGCCAGGTCTCCCTGTCTATCACCAACTCCTGGAGTTTACCCAAACTCATGTCCATTGAGTCGGTGATGCCATCTAACCATCTCATCCTCTGTCATCCCCTTCTCCTCCTGCCCTCAATCTTTCCCAGCATCAGGGTCTTTTCAAATGAGTCAGCTCTTTGCATCAAGTGGCCAAAGTACTGGAATTTCAGCTTCAACATCAGTCCTTGCAATGAACACCCAGGACTGACCTCCTTTAGGATGGATTGGTTGGATCTCCTTGCAGTCCAAGGGACTCTTAAGAGTCTTCTCCAACACCACAGTTCAAAAGCATCAATTCTTCAGCACTCAGCTTTATTTATAGTCCAACTCTCACATACATATATGACTACTGGAAAAACAATAGCCTTGACTACACAGACCTTTGTTGACAAAGTAATGTCTCTGCTTTTTAATATGCTGTCTATGTTGGTCATAACTTTCCTTCCAAGGAGTAAGCATCTTTCATGGCTGTAATCACCATCTGCAGTGATTTTGGAGCCCCAAAAAATAAAGTCTGACACTGTTTCCACTGTTTCCCCATCTATTTGCAATGAAGTGATAGGACCGGATGCCATGATCTTAGTTTTCTGAATGTTGAGCTTTAAGCCAAGTTTTTCACTCTCCTCTTTCACTTTCATCAAGAGACTCTTTAGTTCTTCACTTTCTGCCGTAAGGGTAGTGTCATCTGCATATCTGAGGTTATTGATATTTCTCCGGGCAATCTTGATTCCAGCTTGTGCTTCTTCCAGCCCAGTGTTTCTCATGATGTACTCTGCATATAAGTTAAATAAGCAGGATGACAATATATAGCCTTGACATACTCCTTTTCCTATTTGTATTTATTACTCTTTGGTAAAAACCTTGGAGTGTAATTGTGAGGTTGTATGATTCAGTGTATATCAACTTTATAAGAAATTGGAAATTTGTTTTCCAAAGTGGCTATACCATTTTGGATTCTTACCAACAATTTATGGAAGTTCCACTTGCTCCTCATTCCTCCCAATACTTCATATTGCAGTTTTTTCAGTTTTACCCATCTTAATGAGTGTGTAGTGGTACCTCATTGTGATTTTAATTTGCATTTGCCTAACCACTACTGATGTGCATCTTTTTCTAGGTCTTTTTGCTATTGGTCTTTTTTTTTTTAATTAAAACTTTTTATTCATAAACAACATGATTGTCTATGTGGAAATGCAAAATGCAGAAATACAGAATAAAATTTACCATTAGAGACAATTAGCACATTCACAGTGTTGTGCAGCTATTACTAGTACCTAACTCCAGAATATTTTTATCACCCCAAATGGCAACCATATACGCTTTAAACACTTTCTATCCCATCCCTGCATGCCATTTTAAAATGTACATAGGTCAGAATGGCTGCCATCAAAAAGTCTACAAACAATAAATCCTGGAGAGGGTGCAGAGAAAGGGGAACCCTCTTACACTGTTGGTGGGAATGCAAATTAGTACAGCCACTATGGATAACAATGTGGAGATTCCTTAAAAAACTGGAAATAGAACTGCCATGCTGCTGCTGCTGCCTCTAAGTCGCTTTAGTCGTGTCCGACTTTGTGCGACCCCATGGACGGCAGCCCACCAGGCTCCCCCATCCCTGGGATTCTCCAGGCAAGAACACTGGAGCGGGGTGCTATTGCCTTCTCTGAGAACTGCCATACCACCCAGCAATCCCATTGCTGCGCATACACCCTGAGGAAACCAGAATTGAAAGAGACACGTGTACCCCAATGTTCACTGCAGCACTGTTTACAATAGCCAGGACATGGAAGCAACCTACATGTCCATCAGCAGACAAATGGATAAGAAAGCTGTGGTCCATATACACAATGGGATATTACTCAGCTATTAAAAAGAATACATTTGAATCAGGTCTAATGAAGTGGATGAAACTGGAGCCTATTATACAGAGTGAAGTAAGTCAGGAAAATACCAATACAGTATATTAATGCATATATGTGGAATTTAGAAAGATGGTAACGATTACCATGTGAGACATGGTCATGTCTCACATGGTGAGAATGATGTGAGACAGCAAAAGAGACACAGAGATAACACACTTTTGGACTCTGTGGGAGAAGGCGAGGGTGGGATGATTTGAGAGAACAGCGTTGAAACATATATATTACTATATGTGAAACAGATCGCCAGTCCAGGTTTGATGCATGAGACAGGGCGCTCAGGGCCAGTGCACTAGGACGACCCTGAGGGATGGAATGGGGAGGGAGGTGGGAAGGGCGTTCAGGATGGGGGACACATGTGCACCCATGGCTGATTCATGTCAATGTATGGCAAAAACCACTACAATATTGTAAAGTAATTAGCCTCCGATTAAATAAATTTAAAAAATTAAAATGTACATGGGATTTTTTTGCTTAGATATGGTAAGGTACACAGAAACAGGACTGTCATGAAGGATAGTTTTTAAATTTTGTTTATTTATTTTTTGGCTGCATGGTCAGGGACTTTAGTTCCCTGACCAGGGATCAAACCTGTGCCCCCTGCATTGGAAGTGCAGAGTCTTAACCACTGGGCCACCAGGAAAGTTTCAGGATGAAGTTTTTATACTCACAGATCCATGGAAACAGGAGGCAGAGCCACACAGAAAAGTGCCAGGGGTGATCAGGAGGCAGAAGAGAAACAGAGGCGTGCGTGGGAGCCTTTAGGGTGATTTTTGTGGGAAAGGCGCGGCAGGGCAGGGTTAACATCAAATGAGCAAATTTGAGGTTAGGTAGGTAAACACTTTGAGCAGCCTGGGCTGTAAAGGTGGTCTCTAGTTGTCCATAACTCCTGGAGTGATTTAGGGTGGGGACTGTGTTCCATACTGACAAGATGAGTTGGGTTGGGAATTGCACTCTGGATTGGTTGATTTGCATATCAAAGGGATGTCCTCAGGCAGGCTGTTTGCTGTCTCTAGAAATCAGCTGACTCTGGGAGG
Organism: Bos taurus; assembly: GCF_002263795.3. NCBI lineage: Eukaryota > Metazoa > Chordata > Mammalia > Artiodactyla > Bovidae > Bos > Bos taurus. Next base: position 62,690,913 of record NC_037334.1, read on the forward strand.
GGCAATCGGTCTCTGGGTCCACAAAGACCCCAAGAAGTCAAAGCATCATAAAGTGCAGAAAATAGAAAATGTGATTAAACACTGCTTCCTCCTATCCCTGGCAACTACTAATCTGCTTTCTGTCTCTATGGGACTTTCCTATTCTGGATACTTTATATAAATGGAACCAAACAATACGTGACCTTTCTGGCTTCTTTCATTTTATATAATGCTGTCAAAATCCATCCATGTTGTAGTGCACATTCATAGTTCATTCCCTAGCAGCAGTCACAAACCTGCTTTCTGTTTCTTGGTTTCATTACTTGATGTAACCAGCATCTTCATCATCTCCTCTTCTCCTCCTTCACCTTCCTCTTCATCGAGTTGACCATTTTCCTTCTTTGCTTGGTTCCCTGATTCCTTAGTTCCCTGGTTCCCTGGTCTACCTTCTTGAATGGAGTATTTATTCAAATAATTTTCTTCTTTTAAAATTTGGTCTTTAGGGACTTCCCTAGTGGTCCAGTGGCCATGACTTCGAGCTCCCAGTGCAGGGGGCTCAGGTTTGATCCCTGGTCAGGGAACTAGATCCCACCTGCTGCAGCTGAGCGTCTGCCTGCCACAACTAAGGCTCAGCACAGTCAAATAAATAAAAGTAAATTTAAAAATATTTTTAGAACTTTGGTCTTTAAAAAGATTAAACTTTTTATTTTGAAGTGATTATAGGTTCACAGAAAGGTACAAAGAAATATATAGGGGAATCCAGTGCACCCTTCACCCCATCTCTCCCATGTTGACAGCTTGCAAGACTATAGAGTTGTAGCCACGTGTTCTGGGAAACAAACTCATTCAGAAGGACAATGCAGAGAGTGGAGTGCAGTTTATTACACTGGCGGGCCCAAGGCAGAGTCTCCTCTTAGCCAAGGACCCTGACCAGTTTTTGTGAAAACTTTATATACCCTAAGCGTACGTGCCCAAACCTACCTCCTCGAATTCCCTGAAACTAGTCTGAACAAAGGAAAAAGAAAGATACAATCAAAGTCAACCTGTGATTCATGTGCCTTAAACCCAGGTAGTTAACACTGGACAATTATCAATAGGCTTGTGGTCATTCCCCAATAAGCATAATAGAATGTATGATTCTATTCGGTCACACAGATAATTAGGGTATTCTTTTAGGCGATGGAGAGCTCTGGGGCTCTTCCTTCCGGGGATCCTGGTTTTCCAGTTGGTATGTCGTTTCCATAGATACTGGGCGTATAGCTCAAAGTCCACAGTCCGGCCCAAGATGGAGTCCTGCTTTCAAGATAGAGCCTGTTCTGTTTCCTCCTTCAATAGTACATTATGACAACCAGGAAGTTGACACTGACACAATCCATGGAGCTCATTCTTGTGTCTCCATTTATAATGCACTCATTTGTGTGTGTGTGCATGCTTGTGTATGTGTGTGTGTGTGGCTAAACAGTTTTAGTCACGTGTGGCTTTTTCCACCACGGTCATGGTGCTTAACGGTACCTTTACCACAAGACCCCTTCATGCTACCCTTTGGCTAGGTAGTTAGAATAGGAAACAGGAGTCCAAAATGGCTGTGGCTAAAAGACAAGGAAGGGAAAAGCCCGCGAAAATAGAACAAAGAAAGGTCCAAGGAAGGTCCAAGGACCGGAATGAGGACCTCAGGTAGAACAAACAGCACCCCTGGCTAGCCCACTTTACATAGGGCAGGCCCAGGGGGAGGAAGAAACATATAATAAGAGGAGCCAAAGTGCTCTTTCTCTATCTTTCCCGCACGCTGGTGCGCTCCCCCACTCTCTTCTCATCTTTGGGTTGGCATGCCCTCAAGCCTCAAGGATGGATTCTCCTGCTATTTTCTAAATAAAATAGAGCTGTAACACGGAGCTGTAACACTGATTTGTCTGAGAGCTATTACACGGTCTGTCCAAGACCTGAGAGCTGTGACGAGCCAAGGGCTTTAATGTCCGTCACTCCAAATCTTTGTTGTGACGAGACAGAACCGAGGAATATACACTCACCTGACACCTTTGTAGACACATCCACATCCTGAACCTTACCAACATATGCTATCCCCTGGTAATGACTAATCTGTTTGTTCGTCATCTCTGTCATTATATTATTTAAAGAATGTTCTATAAATGTAATTATATTCTATGTATCCTTGTGAGTTTGACTTCTTTCACTCAGTGTAATTTCCTTGAGGATCATTCAAGTTGGTGCATGTATGAATCGGTTGTCCCTCTTCATTGTTGAGTAGTCTTCTGTGGTATGGACATACCACAGGTTGTTTATCAGTTTACCTATTGAAGGAAATTTGCATAGTTTCCAGGTCTGGCTCTTACAAATAAAGCTACTGTGAATATTTATGTATAAGTTTCTTTGTGAAAAAAAGTTTTTATTTCTCTGTGATGTATGTCAGAAGTGCAATTGCTGGGTTATATGGAAAGCCTGTTTTTAGTTTTAAAAGAATCTTCCAAACGAGTTTATAGAGTGACTGTACCATGTTACCTTTCCATCAGCAGTATATGAATGATCTAGCTTTTTTTTTTTTTTTTTGCATCTTTGCCAGCATTTGGTGGTGTTGTTATTTTCTATTTTAGCCATTTACCAGATCTTATAAATGTTTTGTTAGATTTATTTAATTTTCTTTGGAGCAGTGTTAAGTGGTACTGTGTTTTTTATTTCAGTTTCCACACATACATCTGTATTATATAAAAATGAAATTCATTTATGAGTATTATTCTGTCTTGTGATGTTTCTGCCCTTACTTTGTAGTTTTATGAGTTTTTGGTAAGATTCTGGGGATTTTCTATGCAGATGTTCATGTTGTCTGCAAATAGTAGTTGTACTTCTTTTCCAATCTGTATACCTTTTTTTTTCTTTTTTTCTTTTGTCTTACTGCACTGGCCAGAACTTTCAATGCATGCGTGCTAAGTCACTTCAGTTGTGTCTGACTCTTTCTGACCCCATGGACTGTAGCCTGCCAGGCTCCTCTGTCTATGGGGATCCTCCAGGCAAGAACACTGGAGTAGGTTGGCATGCCCTCTTCCAGGAGATCTTTCCAACCCAGGGATCAAACCCACATCTCCTGTACTGACAGGAGGCTTCTTTACCACTAGTGCCACTTGAGAAGCCCCTATATTAGAAAAGAGTGGTCCCAGTGAACATTCTAACCTTTTTCCTGGTCTTACAGGGAAAGCTTTCAGTCTTTCACCTTTACATATGATACCAACTACAGGACTTTATAGAAGTTCCCCTGTATTCCTGTACTGAGAGATTTTATTGAAATCATGAATGGCTTAATTTTGTTGAATGCCTTTTCTGCATCAATTGCTATGACATTAAAATTTTTCTTTTTTGCCTGTTGATATGATGGATTAAAATGGATCATCTTTGAATAGTTAACCAACCTAGCTTACCTGGAATAAATCCCACTTGGTCATGGTATATGGTATATTATTTTAGATATATATATATGTGTGTGTGTATATATATACACACACACACACACACGTACATACATATATGTATACACACAGACATATGTATACATGTGTGTATATATATTTGGATTGCTTTTTATTCACCCTGATATTGATATTTACTCTGACAAATGTAGAATCCAGAATGGTACCTTTTTATAAATGAGCAAAACCATGTGCTATAACTATAATTTTTGGCATAAGTGTGCTTTTGCCAGTTCCCAGCTGCTATGTGCTACTTAAAGACCACATATATTTCCTCAGGACAGAGCTTCTCAGCCTTGATACCGTGTACACTTTGGGCTGGATTATTCTTTGCAGTTGAGACCGTCTTGTGCACTGTAGGATTTTTATCAACATCTCTGGTCTACTCACTGGATGCCACCTGCATCCTGCCAGTCATAACAACCCAAAGTGCCTCCAGACATGGTCAGACTTCTCTGTGTGTTGTTTGTGTGTGTGTGTTGAGTGTGAGGGGTTGTTTGGAAATCACCACCCTCTCAAGAACTGCTGCTTTAACGTACTTAGCCTCTACCTACCCCTAACTGGGGAGATGTCCTTGTGTCTTGGCTGTGAAACATAGATGTGTGATCATGGATACTACAATAGGATCTGCTTTTTAATAGCAATGATAACATATTAACGTCTTCTAAGCATTTACTGTGCCAACCATGCTAAGCACTTTACCTATATTCTGTCCTCAGACCCAGAGAGGTAAGGTGCTGCTAATATCCCTGCTTGTCAAACTAAAGCATAACAGCTTAAATGATGCCCAAGATAACACATTTTCTATTATTATTATTATTTTAATTTTTTAAATTATGCAAGTATGATAATACAATTGCAGGAGATTTGAAAAATCCAGAATTATTATCATTTTTGGCCACACCACAGGGTATGGAGGATCTTAGTCCCCCGACCAGGGATCAGACCCATGCCCCTGCAGTGGGAGCGTGGAGTCCTAACCACTGGACCACTGGGGAAGTCCCTAAGATCTCACGTTTCTAAATGGTGGAGCCAGGTCTGTCTGATTCTAGACCTCATGTCTTTGGCCCTTGGATCCACTGCCCTGCCACCTGATTCTGTCACTCCTCCCCTCGCATCCCTCGGTGGACACAGTGTGTCTCCAGACCCCTATCTGTGCACCTAACTCCTCCCGCATTCCCACCCCAGGCTGTTCTCCCCACCCTGGGCTCCACTGTCCCTCCACCCCCACCCATCAGAACTCCCCCCAGTGCTGAAATACTTTAAACCTTCAGGCCTTCCCTTTGTGCTGTTCTCTTAGCCCAGCCAGTCCTTCTCCCTGTGCTGAACCTGAAGCTCAACTTTAATACCCAGTTGTGATGGCTGCTGCTCTCTAGAACAGGGGTCCCCTGCCCCTGTTGTACGTACGAGTCTGTGGCCTGTTAGGAACTGGTGAGTGCTGGGTGAAACTGAAACCAATCCCCCCACCAATAATCTCTAATCTTCAGTCCACAAAACGGTAGTCTGGCTCTGCCTGCCTGTCTTTACCCCCAGACACTCACTTTTTGCTGCTCTTCCCCCAAGACGTCATGTGTGTCCCTCCAAAACACTGCTCTTATTCCTGGAAGATGCTTCTTCGTGAGGCCTTGAGAAACGCCAGTGATGGTGCGGCAGTGCAGGCTGCCCTTGCAAGGAGCAGTCTCACAATTCCCTTGCCATAGGTCCTGGTGGGTTCCAGCTGCCCTTCCTCCTGGAACATGGTTCTGAGTCCTCCCCAACCCCTTCCTGGCTGCCCTCCTCTAGCCGTGCCCAAGATTGCTGTGTCACTCTTAAGGCCCAGCCTCGGAACTGGATACAGGATTACCAGGGTGGCCTAAGTTGAACCCTGGGGGACTGAGCAGACTCTACGTCCCCAAATCCAGACACTCCAGCTGTTAATACCACCTAGAATTATAGTGACATTCTTGGTCTCTGAACTTAGTTGGCTTATTGGACTAAGCCCTCTCAGTCCTAGTTGCTCCTGTTCCTTAATCTTCTGATGTCCTGTATTTATGATTAGTTTCAAAAACTCAAATATAAGGCATAGTTCTGGAGTCAGGCATCCCTGGATTGAATCCTGACCCTAGCACTCATGAACTGGGAGACTCCACTTGAAGTCACTGCCATAAGTTACAAGCCACTTAACTTCTTGTTCTTTTTAAAAATGTAAATATTGTAAATACTCTTTTGTCTTTACTTTTTCAAAAATCTTTATTTATTTATTTGGCTGCGCCAGGCTTTAGTTTCAGCACTCAGGATATTTAGTTGCAGCATGCGAACTCTTGCTTGCAGCACTCGAGAACTAGTTCCCTGGATAGAACCCACGTCCCCTGCATTGAGGGGTGTGAAGTCTTAGGCACTGGACCACCAGGGAAGTCCCAAGCCACTTAATTTGTGTTCTTCTTTTCCTCCATCTATAAAACAGAGATGACAGTATTCACACCACAAGCCTTGTTGTTGCTGTTGTTCAGTCGCTCAGTCATGTCAACTCTGCGACCCCATGGATTGCAGCACGCCAGGCTTCCCAGTCCTTCACCATCTTCCAGAGTTTGCCCAAACTCATGTCCATTGAGTTGATGATGCTATCCAACCATCTCATCCTCTGTCGTCCCCTTCTCCTCCCGCCTTCAATCTTTCCCAGCTTCAGGGTCTTTACCAGTGAGTTGGCTCTTCGCATCAGGTGGAAGCTTCAGCATCAGTCCTTCCAGTGTATATTAAGGCTTGATTTCCTTTAGGGTTGACTGATCTGATCTTGCAGTCTAAGGGACTCTCAAGAATCTTCTCCAGCACCACAGTTTGAAAGCATCAATTCTTCAGCGCTCAGCCTTCTTTATGATCCCATTTCACATCTGTACATGACTACAGGAAAAATTATAGTTTTAACTGGACAGAATTTTGTCAGCAAACTGATTCTGCTTTTTAATACACTGTCTAGGTTTGTCAGTAGCTTTTCTTCCAAGGAGCAAGCGTCTTTTAATTTCATGGCTGCAGTCACCATCCACAGTGATTTTGGAGCCCCAAAAAATAAAGCTCATCCTCATCATGATGAGGATTAAATGAGATAAGACATGCCAAGCGTTTGCACAACACCTGTCATATAGCAAGTGCCAGTAAGAAGTGATGCTGAGGATGATTGTGGTGAACTGTGTTTTCACCTGGGTCAAGTCAGGTGGGTCTTGCCTGGGTCTCTGCCTTTCTATGCCACTGTCTCGCTGTGTCAGACTCAGGACATTTTGAGACAGAACCCCAGTGGCTTGAGGATTTCCCTGAGAAACATTTGGGGCTGCCACAGCTCTATATCTTGATCCCAAAGAGCCCTCTAGTGGCTGATCTGCAAATGTGCAGGTGCAGGAGACAAAGGGAAGGAGGGACCTGGTGGGGAGAGAAGTGGGCTGGCTAGAGAAAGGCTCTGCATTTATGAGAAGAGCAGGGAGTTTTCTAGGGAGACCCCCAGTCTGGGATCAGACCTGAATATGGTCTCACTACTGTGAAGTGCTACCTGTGGGACTTCAGATCCACGCCTTCTCCTCTGCAGGCCTCAGGGTGAGGAGCATTGGGAATGATGACGAACTGGATCTGTGTTTCCCAGAGGTGATTTAGGGGACCCTGGACAGTCATTTTGAAAACCGGAATGTTCATGTGTTTTCATGTGGTGCTAGAAAAATTAGTAACTTTTACTTGTTTTCGTCTATGGATATTATCCTTTTAGAGAGTGAGAAGTGAAATTGCTCAGTTGTGTCCCATTCTTTGAGACCCCATGAACTGTAGCCTGCCAGACTCCTCTGTCCATGGGATTTTCCAGGCAAGAATACTGGAGTGGATTGCCATTTCCTTCTCCACGGGGATCTTCCTACCCTAGGGATTGAACCCAGGTCGCCTGCATTGCAGGCAGACTTCTTATCGGCTGAACTACCAGGGAAGTCCGAAAGTGAAAATGAAAGCCCCTCAGTCATGTCCAACTCTTTGCGCCCCGTGCTCTATACAGTCCATGGAATTCTCCAGGCCAGAATACTGGAGTGGGTAGCATTTCCCTTCTCCAGGGAATCTTCCCAACCCAGGGATCGAACCCAGGTCTCCCACATTGCAGGTGGATTCTTTACCAGCTGAGCCACAAGGGAAGCCCTATCCTTTGAAGGTGAATAAAAATAGTTTTAAAAATCTAAATACACTAAAAGAAAAATATTAAGTAAACAATAGAACAGGTATCATTTTATCAGGATCAAAATCATAAAAGTAAAATAAAAAAGCAACAGAAATTTGGGCGCCACTGGACTAGATTCTTTGTGGTTTCCTGCACCGTTCTGATAAGCTAATCCTATCTGCATACTATACCTGGTATTGTTCCCTAGCATAAGGGTCACCATTTATTGTTTATGCTGCTATCAGCTCTTTGAACTTATCTCTCAGAATAGGGGTATTACTTACTCTTCATTTTACTGACCAGTGAGAGGCCCAGTCGTACCTGCCTGAGGCCACATTATGGTGCGGCAGAGCCGGTTTGGAACCGAGCCCATTGGACCCCTGAGCCACTGTCTGCTGTGGTACCACCCATGTGCATGCCTTCTCTGCTTACCTGCACTGGGAGCTGGGCAGCAGGGACTAGACCCTCCAGTCTCAGTGATGGACCGGCAAGGCCTGCACGGACCAGGTTGCCTGGTGACATTCACATCCAGCTGGGCCTCAAGGTGAGCTGTGGAGCTGTGGCCACAGGTGACTCTGGGCATCAGGGGACTGGCCTCCCAAGACCTGTGATATAAGTCCCCTCAGCCTGGCCACTGCTCTGTGGTGCCAAGGGTGCTGGCCAGAGGTCAGCAGTCCTGAAGTCTTGTCCTGGGCCTTTCATTCATTCGCTCCTTAGCAGACTTGTCCTCTCACTGTGCCCCGCTGTGTCAGAACTAGAGGCGGTTTTCCAGTGTCCTAGGCCCCACCCCTAGAGGTTCTGATTTTGTATGTGTGGGTGGAACTCAGGGATCTGCAGGTTAGCCGGTTTTCAAGGGAATCATGGTGCTTAGTGACCTGTGGGGTCCCTTCCAACCCCCAGACTCCATGAACCTTAGCTTGGAATGGCCAGTAGACCCCTGTGACCTTCCCCTGACCCAATCCCAAACAGCCTAGGTGACAAAGAAAATAACAGTAAAAAAAGATATTTTATTGTTAAAAAACAACAACAGATGAGCAGTGAAACCAGGCACCCCATCACTCACTCTCACAGTCGCCCGCACAGCCGTGAACCACACACACAGAACCCTCTCACCCACACAGCTCCCTCTAGCTGTAAGCAGCAGCCTTGTGGGTAAGAGTCACCATTTCTCTTCCTTTTTACTTTTGTCTCCCAAACAACACGCATGAAAAAGCAGTGGACCAGAGTGGCAGAGGAAGGAGTGGCCAGGCCACCAGAAGCCTCTGGGCCCTCCCACTCCTGGCTACATACATTCTGCACATGTGTGCACATGTACTATACATGGACTCCCATGTGTGCAGACATGCACCCATACTGACCCTCCATGCATAGGGTTGAGTCACTGCAGGTAATCCTTGGACTGGCAGGTCTCTGAGACAGAGGGGCAGGAGAGGACCCTCCTGGTGTCTGACTCCCTGCTGCCACCCTTCCCTGCGCAGGAGTTGACTTCCTTGTGTCTAGGGAGGACATTGAGTCCCTATGGGGCAGCTCATCCAGACAGCAAGGTTGAAAAGTGCCTAAGAATTATTTCAAAAATGAAGAATCGTGCCCTTCTTGCCTTTGGCCCAAAGTGCTTGCGAAACTTGGGCTGAAGAGCCCAGAGTTTCATGAGGTCTGAATTCTTTAACAAAGATGGTTCAGGGCTGCACAGATCCTGGCAAACCCTGGCTGGTAGAAAGTCACGTGACTTAGAAAAGGACGGACAAGGTGCTTGGAGTTAGATTAGAGGAGTGGGACCACCAGGAGACTGAGGCCAAATGATGCCCCTGGGGAACCTTCGTCATCGAGGTTCATCATCTTACCTCCGATGCCTGGCAGGCAGGGTGCACAGGTGACATGTGGTAGCTGTTCACCTGCTGCTCACCTCTCAGCCCCTTGCAGAGCCCCTGTTGCCCCCGCAGGGTTTGTGACCTTGGACCTTGTCTCTACAGCAGATGTGGTGCTTGCCTGTGAGGCACAGGCCCGCCATGGCCTGCAGAGCGCAGCTGTGGGCAGGTCTAAGAGTGTGCCCATCAGGGTCGGCCCACTAGTTCAGGCTCTGAATCCCTGGGGACCATCAGAGGGGCCCACTGCCTCTTGCCTATCCCAGGAGTCAGTTTTTCCTGGGTTTCCAGGGTAACGGCTCTGGGCACCCCCTTTCTGCGGGGGGCCCTGGTGCGCTGTGTCTAGAGCTCTACCCTCAGCTTCCCTCCATCCTCAGGGAGCAGCTGGGGTCTGCAAGAGCACATTTCAAGATTTGGCAGCTTGGACTGGGTATGGGGGCTTCCCTCCCTCTTTCCCAGCCATGCTCAATTCATTCCCCACCAGTTGGGGGGGAGGTGTCGGGTCCTCAGCCTCCTGCCTGCCTCCCTCTGAGGATAGCTAGAACATGACCTCCTCACAGCTCCCATAATCACTCTCCACCATGTCAGAGCCCTCATAGTTGGGGGGGGCCTGGGGCTGGCCCCGGCCCAGGGGGTGCCCACCCCCCACCTCACAGTCGGCATAAGAGGGCCCGGCCCGGCTGAGGCGCATGCTCACCCCCTTGTAGCCCCCTTCTGCCAGGCAGGGACCTCCCCCTCCCTGCCGGAACTGCGAGTGGTAGTAGCTGATGGCCGTGTACTCGTTGAGACAGGGAGCCGGCAGGTGCTCCCGGGGACTGGGGGGCCGCGGGGGAATCAGATCTTCCAGGTTCTGGTTGCTGTAACGGGGTGGGAGAGGTGCTCGCTTGTTTTCCAGCTCCAGTGGGAAGGGGAAACCCCCGTAGAGGCCACTGGGGTCCGGCATCACGGCTGGATTCTGGTGGCAGTGAGGCGACGGTGGCACTGGGCCAGGGGTGACTTCGGAGTGGGGGTATTCCCAGCGTTCCTTCCCGGAGTACGTTGGGGGCCAGACCGTGGCTCCGCCTGGGTACACTGAAAGGGAACACATGATAGAGTGAGCTCTGAGTTTCCCTGGTGAAGGTTCCAGCTGGCCTTAGAGCTAATGTACATGACTTAGCGCGTGGCAGAGAGGAGCCAAGGAGTCAGTGGGCATGTGGCCCATCTGTGTGTGTTGTCTCTGGCAGCTTAAATTAATATCTAGAATCCAGTGGGGCCAAGTTGAAAGCCAGAGGTTTAACTCAAAGCCAGCCCATTTTGCAAATCTGTGCCACTGCTTCAAAGGTCAGTAGAATAAGGGAAGAATCTGAACGGCTCCATGCAGCCAACTCCCATTCCTGGAGACAGCAGCTCCATCAAAATCCTACTGGTGAGTTTTGTCTCCTTAATTGAAGGAAACAAACATGTCTTTTGGACTAGGAGATGTGGTGGTGTCTATTACAGGGAGTGATTGCATGAGACGTGCTTGGAAGCTTGGTGATCAGGCATCCTTGGACCTGCCTCTATCCCTGGTCCTGAAGAGTTGGGAGAGTTACAAGTCACTGTGTCTATATGGGTCCCAGTTACCCTAATGGCAGATAGTTAATGCCAATAACTGTTGAACTATTAGTAAGTAAGCCTAGAAACATAAAGTACTTTACAAATTCACCTCCTGTTGAGCTGAAAATGAGAGGAGGGTGAAGATCCCTCCTCGGAGTGAGCCAGGTCTGGCTCAAGGCTGCTGTACCTCTAGACTGGGTGGCCAGCCAACTAGACAACTGCCTCTCTCTCTCCCTTTCCAGAAAAGTGTAAATATACATGTAAGTGAGTTAAAGTCACTCAGTCGTGTCCGCCTCTTTGCAACCCCATCAACTATACAGTCCATGGAATTCTCCAGGCCAGAATACTAGAGTGGGTAGCCTTTCCCTTCTCTAGGCAATCTTCCCAACCCAGGGATCAAACCCAGGTCTCCTGCATTGTAGGCGGATTCTTTACCAGCTGAGCCATCAGGGAAACCCAAGTAAATATGTACAGAAGCTTCCTTTTAACCCCATGGATCCTCCCCACCCCTATCCAGGGTCTGTGGGTTTCTGCCATGGACGTCAGTCCTGTGGAGTGACTTGGAATTTAGAGGAGTGGATCACAGTTCAGTGGAATGAGGCATAGACTCTTGAGTCCAGAGGCCTGGAGTCTGGTCCAGCCCACTAGTGCACCAAATTTCTTGAAATTCAAAACTGTACTTGACAGCCTTGATGCAAGTCAAAAAGTTCCCCGACACACGGGTCTCACTTGAGAGGAACACCGAGTTTTCCCGCACAACTTAATCTGAGCCCCTTCTCCCCTCCTGATCTCGACCTGAGGGGCGATTCCCCTACTTTGTCTGGAAAGGGATCCCACCTTCCCGTCGCACCTCAGGAGGAGGCAGGTCTCGCATTGAAACTAGAGAGGAAGCCTCATGGGTCGTGCCACATTCCGAAAGACACCGATTTCCCCGTCCATTCAAGGTAATTCCCGATGGCTGGACACCTCTGCGAATGTAACCCTGAGGATGAAGTCACATCCAGTGCACCCTGACCTTGACCACATCCCTTCGTGGACTGGATGGTGGCTGAAAACACTCATGTCTCAGATAATGGAGTGTTTCCATCTACTGCCCTGTCCCATCAATCCCAGAGGCTAGCAGCCTGTGGCTATACTGACCCATCTCCTCGCCGGACCATCTCCTCTTAATGATGGCCTCACTGTCAGGGTGGGAAGAGACCGCAGCTGGCGGGAGTCTGGGAGGAACACTGCAGACCATGGGCCGTTGCTTAGAGCTGGGTCCAAAAGTGCCAAGTTCATTTGGAGCCGAGGTCTTGCCTGGCTCCGTTTGGTTCAGGTTGTTGCAGGAGCTGGTGCTCAGGGGGTTGAGCTCAATGGCAGGCATGGCTTGGGTGTCAACACCCACACTCCTGGCCAGGAGATCTGGGTCCTCCATGGCCACGGGCTTGTGTGACTTGCAACGGCGGCAGTAGAAGAGAAGCACCGTGGAGATGACGACGATGACCAGCAGGGCCACTATGATGATCAGAATCTCCTGCTGTCCCCAGTCCCCCCTTGTGATCTCAGGGGTGACGAGGCAGTGTCCTTCTGAGCAGCCCCTGGCCTCCATTTCACAGCTGCAGGGACAGAGAAGTAGAGGACCCAGTCACTATATAGGCCTTTCCATGTCCCCTCTTAATTTATTATTTATTTGGCTTTATTGAGTCTGAGTTGCAGCATGCAGGATCTTTCTTTGCAATTCACAGATTCTCTACTTGTAGCAGGCGGGCTCTGAAGCGCTCGGGCTTAGTAGCTGCAGCCCGCGAGTTTAGTTGCCCCGTGGCATGTGGGATCTTAGCTCCCTGACCGGGTGCTGAGAGAAAGGACTTTAAGATAAACATATGGGAGACTCTTGGACAAGCCCTTTCCTTCTCTGGGTCTCGTTTCCCCACCTGTAAAATGGGTGGGTGGACCACACCACTGGATCTCTTACATACACCCTGACAACAGGATGGGGGGTGCCTTGGGAGCGTGTTATAAATAGAATCCCAGGCCTCCTTCCTTGGAGATTCCAATTTAATTGTTCCAGGAATTTTTATTTTTCATAAGTCTCCCTCATGATTTTTAAAGGTTTCCAAGTTGGGAATTCGTAAAACCAGTGAATTGCCAGAAGCCTCTTTGTGTCTAGGATTATCGTGGGGGATTCTCCTTCCCTGGCAACCCCAGGGCAGCATTACATAAGGTACAGGTAGGTAGTGGTGGGGCATGAATCCACAGTGGAGCCTGTCCCAAGGGGAATCATTGCCCCCGGGCCACTTTCTGAAAAGTCAGGGGCCAGAGCAAGAGAATAAGAACTTGAGCATTTTCAGACTTCAGCAAAGACAGGAAATGCCTGAGGAGCTGGTATGAGGTAGATTCCTGGGCCCCAGCCTGGTGAGTCCAGTCCACTAGGTTCAGCAGAGGGCTTGGGCGATCTGTCTGTATAGCTAGGACCTCCCCTCCCAGGGTGCTCTTGATGCAGGTGGTGGGAGGAAGGAGGCCTGACCCCTGCAAAAGGCCAAGAGGCCAGGTCACTGAATTACTTGGCCCCTGGCTGCCCACTGGCCTCTTTAGGGCTCAGAGGGCAGAGGTGCTGCCAACCTCAGGGAGAGGAGCCCACAGCCGGGGGCCTCTCCTGTGCTTACCTGTCTCCTGTGTAGGGGTGAGGGCAGATACAGGGGGCTCCCTCGGGGGAGGAGATGCAAGTTCCACCTTCCAGGCAGGGAGTCGAGGTGCAGTTCTCCTTTCTTTGTTCGCAGTGCCTCCCGGCAAACTGTGGGCGGCACACGCAGATATATCCTGGGAGGAAAGGGCAGGGAGGCGAGAGGACACACTGGCCTCGTGGTCCAGCAACTGCAGGTGGACTGAGCCCCCAGGATGGAGGGGGACCTTGAGTGTTTGCAGATCCCAGGGTCCACACTTGGCTACTGAACGCTCCCCTCTGCCATGTGCTCTGTGTTGGGCAGTGGTGCTCAGCTGGGCAAGAAGACTTGATCCCTGCCCTCAAACAACTTACAGCCTACAGGGAACATTCATCTAACAGATATGAATGGGTATCGTCACTGTCATCCAGGACAATGCTATTCAGTGTAGTCACTGTTCTAAGCATCTTCATGTATTAGCTCATCTGACCCACCGGTTGGCTCTGAGATTGGTTGCTGTTATGGTCCTCAACATTAGTTACTATTATTGTCCTTGCACCTGGGGACAGGTGGAAGTTGATGGCTGGCCAGGAAGTGAGGCCTGGGAATGTATGACATTGGCTCAGAGTTACACCGCAAGCAAATGGAAACTTGGGGGGGCGGGGGGGTCGTCAAACTGAGACAGTTATATATCATATCAGTATATTAGTAATTATTATAAAAATTCGTGTTATTGAAAGGAAGTGTTAGGGGAGGAAACTAGCCTAAACTAGGGACCAGGGGAGGTTTCTTGGAGGAGGTGGTATTTTAGTTCAGACCTGAAGGATGAGTAAAAATTCGCCAGGCAAAAAGAGAGGAAGATGCTTTAAGCAAAGGAGAATGTGTGCAAAGACTCAGAGGAGAGGGCATGACATATCACCAGGGGTCAGGGCAGGGGTGAGCCTAGGGAGCAGAGGGGAGAGTGGGAGCAGGAGGGCTGGCAGGTGAAAGGTCCAGTGCATAGGAGCCATAGGCAGGAGTAAGAAATTGGGATTCCATCAATGGCACCCCACTCCAGTACTCTTGCCTGGAAAAATCCCATGGATGGTGGAGCCTGGTAGGCTGCAGTCCATGGGATCACAAAGGGTTGGACACGACTGAATGACTTCACTTTCACTTATCACTTTCATGCATTGGAGAAGGAAATGGCAACCCACTCCAGTGTTCTTGCCTGGAGAACCCTAGAGACGGGGGAGCCTGGTGGGCTGCCATCTATGGGGTCACACAGAGTTGGACACGACTGAAGCAACTTAGCAGCAGCAGCAGCAGCAGCAGCTGAACAGCAAGGGGAAGCCACCACTAGGGTCTGAGCAGGAAAGTGATGTGCTCAGATCTGCACTGTGTAAGGATGGCTCTGGTGTCTTGCTGGAAGATGCTAGTGGAGGGACAGAAGCAGGAGAGCAAGGAGGTGGCTGGTGCAGAGGAGAAGATGAGAGGTGATGAGGGCTGGGGTCAGACTCATGGCAGTGGGGACACAGAAGTGATGGACTCCTTGGATAGCTCAGGTAGAAATGACAGTATTATCAGTCAGGCAAACATTAGAAAACGGGAGACTGCCAAGTGTTGACAGGGATACAGGTGCTTAGGAACCCCACGCACTTGCTGGTGGAAGTACAGACTGCTGCAGCCATGCTGGTCAGCAATCTGACCTGACTTAGTCAAAGTGTTGGTATACTCTGGGTTTGTGAATTTCATGTGTGTGTATGTGTGAAAGTTCTCATGTAGGTTCATAAGATGACATGGAAGGATGTTCAGTGCAGCCCTGTTGATGGAAGTGGGATGTCCATTGCTAGGAAAGTGGAGAGGGGAAAGATAAGCACATGCACACCTTGGCAAATTGAGCCGAAATTAAAAGCAGTAGGAGGGAGGTTCAAGAGGGAGGAGACATACATATATATGCCTATGGCTGATTCATGTTGATGTATGGCAGAAACCAATGCAACATTGTAAAGAAATTATCCTCCAATTAAAAAAATATTAGAAAAAAGAATTACTTGTGGCAGTGTGGATGGAAGAGTGTAAAAATTCAAGCATGTGAAATATAGTTCATGCATGTTGAAAGGATACTTTTAAAAACTTTAGGGATTTCCCTGGTGGTCCAGTGGTTAAGATTCCATTCGTCCACTGAGGGGTGAGGGTTTGATCCCTGGTCAGGAAACCAAGATCCATATACTGTGCTGCTGCTGCTGCTGCTAAGTCGCTTCAGTCGTGTCCAACTCTGTGCGACCCCAAAGACAGCAGCCCACCAGGCTCCCCCGTCCCTGGGATTCTTCAGGCAAGAACACTGGAGTGGGTTGCCATTTCCTTCTCCAATGCATGAAAGTGAAAAGTGAACGTGAAGTTGCTCAGTTGTGTCCGACTCTTAGCAACCCCATGGACTGCAGCCTACCAGGCTCCTCCATCCATGGGATTTGCCAGGCAAGAGTACTGGAGTGGGGTGCCAGTATGGCCAAAAAAAAACCCCACTTTAAATGTTTACCTATGAGTTTGGGGAAGGGAAAAGGCAGTGGAGTATAAAGGGCAGTAAGAAAGAGAAACTTAGCATGGACCAATGATGACACAGATGTGTTGACTTCAGCCTTCTATATGGAGGTTCTTATTCACCCCCTTCCCCCATCCAGAAAAAAAGTAGAAAGATAGTTCTTGTTGAAGAAGAAAGAAGACTCTTGGCCTCCCCTGGTGTAAACCTGCTGCTGCTAAGTCACTTCAGTCGTGTCCGACTCTGTGCGACCCCATAGACAGCAGCCCACCAGGCTCCCCCATCCCTGGGATTCTCCAGGCAAGAACGCTGGAGTGGGTTGCCATTTCCTTCTCCAATGCATGAAAGTGAAAAGTGAAAGTGAAGTCGCTCAGTCATGCCTTCTCCAGTGTAAACCTAGCCAATCCCAACTCACCAGACAGTAAAGGAAAGGGAGGAATTATCTCCACTGAGATCTGCACCCTGAGCCTGTCTCAAACTTCAGCCCTATGACCTTGTCTGAGTTCCCTTACCTTTCCAGGTATCCCTTCCGTAGCACAGTGGTTTCTTGAGCAGTAAAACAGAGCTTTACTTCCCTTTCCCCTCTCTCCCTCATGGGGCTGTGTTGGAGAAATATGCTCAGTCAACTCTACAGTGATCCACGATTGCTAGTTCAGCATGTCAGGGTCCTCTGCAGAGTCTCCTGGGATAAGCCTCGGGGTCAGCCACAGCCTTACCTGCCCCACCAGTCTGCGAGCACTTCCCACCGTTGAGACACGGGTTCTGGCCGCACTGGTCACTGGGGAAGCAGCACTCGGTGAGGGCCCGCCTCTCCAGCAAACCGGCCGCCTTCTTGCCATGGACCAGCAGCTCCAGCACCTCTCTGTTGATCACAACAGCATCCAGGCAG
The DNA here is from genome assembly GCF_002263795.3 of Bos taurus. NCBI lineage: Eukaryota > Metazoa > Chordata > Mammalia > Artiodactyla > Bovidae > Bos > Bos taurus. The sequence goes on from NC_037334.1 coordinate 62,708,013, forward strand.
CCTTCAAAGCCCTGGGAGACATTTGGGGAAGAATGCGAGTGGACGAGGCCACCCAGAAAGAGGTCCCTTTCAGGCTTCAGACCCCGGCAGTTCTCTGGGAGCTTGAGGGAGGTGCTGCTTGCACTGTCAACCAACAGGCGGACGGAAGTGTCCATCTCCTCCACCAGAACAGAGTGCCACTCATGGTCATTCACGTGCAACCGGGAGGAAAGATTTCCATAGAAGCCACCTGGGCAGTGGTATTCCAGCTGGAGCACTCCATTGACCAGCTGTAAAGAAAACCCAGATGACCATCAGCAAAACCAAGAGGTGCTTAGAGAAACCTTTGCTCAGAAGCTGCTAGTGCAAAAAATGTTCGTGTATTTTTACAGGTAGAAGGGGTAGTGATTTTTCAAGGCTGTATTTTTTCCAGACATTGTATTTGTAGAGCATAAAGGCCCTCAAAGTGCACTTCCATTTATGGCCTCATTTGGCCCTTGCTGTTCTCCAAGGAATGTCCTGGTAGGGGACATGTCTGTCCATTTCACAGATGAGGAAACTGAGGCCCAGAGACATCTTGCCAGCCCCTGTCTTTTGGATTCTTCTTCATAGGCCTCTCCAGTGTTCTACTCTCCTAAGCCTTCAGGGAAACCAAAAACCTCCCTTTCACCCCCACTTATGCAACAGTTCAACACTTCTTGAAGTGGATCTCAAAGATGATTTCAGGGGATCCACAAGCTGACAAAGGTGCATATAGTCAAAGCTATGGTTTTTCCAGTAGTCATGTATGGATGTGAGAGCTGGACCATAAAGAATGCTGAGCACTGAAGGATTGATGCTTTCGGACTGTGGTGCTAGAGAAGACTCTTGAGAGTCCCTTGGACTGCAGGGAGATCAAACCAGTCAATCCCAAAGGAAATCAACCCTGAATATTCACTGGAAGGACAATGCTGAAGTTGAAGCTCTAATTCTTTGGCCACATGATGCGAAGAGCCAACTCACTGGAAAAGACACTGATACTGGGGAAGATTGAAGGCAGGAGGAGACGGGGATGACAGAGGATGAGATGGTTGGATGGCATTATCAACTCAATGGACATGAGTTTGAGCAAACTCTGGGAGAGAGTGAAGGACAGGGAAGGGTGGTGTGCTGCAGTTCATGGGGTCACCAAGAGCTGGACACAACTTAGCAACTGAGCAACAACAGCAACAAAGTGAAACTATTAAGTAGAGCTGAATTAAGTAGAGCTTCCTCCGGGTGAAATGTGAAGATCTTACCCAGTGTTTTCTAGAGACTGGCCATTTGTACACAATCTTGCCAATTTTTGCCCTGGTTGAATACTACACATACCTTTTTTAAAAAGAACACTTAGTATTATTACAGCAAATGGAAAACCAATATAACTTGCCACTGAGGAAAGAGAATGTCAAAAATAAGTATATCTTATGTATGGAGAGACTAACATAGAAAATTACAATACCATATGTAAAATAGATAGCCAATGGGAATTTGCTGTGTGACTCAGGGAACTCAAACAGGGGCTCTGTGACAGGCTAAATAGTGGGATGGGAAGGGAGATGGGAGGGAGGCCCTGGAGGGAGGGGACATGGGTGTACCTATGGGTGATTCTTGTTGATGTATGACAGGAAACCACAAAATTCTGTAAAGCAATTATTGTTCAATTAAAAAAATTTTTAAATAAGTACATCTTATACAAAGCATTGTTATTAAATCACTGCTTTCACTTACTAAAGACCACAACTCCATTGATCCCTCCATTTTTTCACTGTTTCTCCCTTCTTTCATGTCCTCATTCCTCACCTTATCAAGCTTAAAGTCCATAGACAAATTCTTTTCCCTTTTTCACTTGGTAGATCTCACTTGGCAAATACACAAATCAGGTAAAACTCAACTTTCCCTCTACTCTGTATAGCAATCATGGAGCTGAACGTGGCTACGGAGTAACACACAGCCTTTGCGTATTGGTCTCCCTTTAATTTCATGGCCACAAATGTGTCCTTCGTACTGCCCAACAATTGTACAATTGTACTGTCTTGGTTGGGCTCCCCTGTTGGCTCAGACAGTAAAGAATCCACCTGCAATGCAGGAGACCCAGGTTCAATCCCTGGGTTGGGAAGATCTCCTGGAGAAGAGAATGGCCACCCACTCCATATTCTTGCCTGGAGAATTCCATGGACAGAGGAGCCAGGTGAGCCACAGTCCATGGTTTTGCAAAGAGTCGGACAAGACTGAGCGGCCAACACTTCTACTGTCTTGTTTAGTCCCCTCACTCTCCCAGATGACTATTTTCACAACTTCTCTCCTTAGACCCTTAATGCCTCTCTCCCCATCCTTGCTCTCAGCAACCAGATGGGAAGTTATAGGCACGGTCACCATCACATCTGTCCATGTTGTCCAAAGCCAATCTCTCTATTCGTGCACTAGATCCCACCCTACCCTTCTTAACCTCCTATATATTGGACAAGAGACCACTGACTATCCTTTCTCCTTCCTATATCTTTGTTCATTCTCTACTGGATCATTCCAGTCATCATATAGACGTGCTGTTATTGCTCTAATCTTTAAAAATATATATATATATATATTTATGTATTTATTTATTTGCAAGGTCTTAGTTGTGACATGCAAGGTCTTTGATCTTTGTTGCAGCATGTGGGATCTTTACTTGAGGCATAAGAACGTCTTAGCTCTGGCATGTGGGATCTAATTCCCTGACCAGTGATCAAACCTGGGTCCCCTGTTTTGGGAGCATAGAGTCTTCTCCACTGGACCACCATGGAAGTCCCTATTGCTCTAATCTTAAAAAAGAAAAAAAAGTTTTATTGAACCCACATCTCTTGCCAGATTGCACTTTCTTTATTTGCTTTTGCTTTGTAGTAAAATTCCACTCCTACCCACCATGACACCACGACACAGAAACCACTGATGTCAGAGTATGCAGCATCCTCTTTGTTGCCGAATCCAATGATTGATACCACTTCATATCTTATTTGACCTCTTAGCAGAATATGACTGAGCTGATCATTCAATGCTTCCTTCTCTTTTTGTATATAATTTTATTTATTTATTTATGTCTGTGCTGAGTCTTTGTTGCTGTACACAGTTGTTCTCTAGTTGCAGAGAGTGAGGGCTACTCTCTAGTTATAGTGCATGGGCTTCTCATTGCAGTGACTTCTCTTGTTGCATAGCACTGGGCTCTAGGGCATGCAGGCTTCAGTAATTGTGACACATGGTTTCCGTAGTTGGGCTTCTCATTGCAGTGACTTCTCTTGTTGCATAGCACTGGGCTCTAGGGCATGCGGGCTTCAGTAGTTGTGATACATGGTTTCCATAGTTGGGCTTCTCATTGCAGTGACTTCTCTTGTTGCATAGTACTGGGCTCTAGGGCATGTGGGCTTCAGTAATTGTGACACATGGGTTGAGTAGTTGAGGCTCCCAGGCTCTACATTGGCTCAATAGTTGTGGTGCTTGGGCTTCGTTGCTCTGAGGCATGTGGGATTTCCCCAGACCAGGGATTGAACCCATGTCTCCTGCATGGATTCTTTACCACTGAGCCACCAGGGAAGCCCCACTGTTTCCTTATTAATACAAACCCTTTATCTGGCTTCCCAGATACAATACTCTGTTCATTTTCCTTCACCATCGCCAATTGCATCTTTTCATTCTCCTTTATTGGATTCTCCTCTTCTCTTGCCTTCTCAGTAATGGAGTATCTCAAGGATAAATCCTTGATGTACCCTATTTTTAACCTGCAACCCTTTGTGATCTCCCCAGTTTCATGGTTGTCAATACTACATATATGTTGAAGAATCTCGGATCTTCACCTCCAGCCCAGAACTTTCTCATTAGATTTTGTTTGTCCAGCTCCACTAGTAGGTCTGATAGTTATCTCAAGCTCATGTGTCCAAAATGGAACTCCTGGTCACCTCCACTTCCCCAGTCTACTCTATCCATATCCTTGGCTAGGTCTGTTGGCAGCAACTCCATTCCTTCAGGTTGCTCCAGGTCAACGTCTTACTCCTTGTTTTCTCTCCTAGCCCTCATTCAGCTCCTCCGGGGTCCTGCTGTCTTTGCCTTCAAAATATCTCCAGCATCTGAACTCTTTTTTTTCCCAGTTCCACTGTCATTCCCCTGGTCTAAACTGCCATCATCTCTCACCAGAATTACTTCCTTTGGGCTGGGTCTTTCCACTTCCATCCTTGTGCCTCTAAAGTCTATTCTCAGCACAGTAGCCATGAGGACCCTTTTCACATATGTCAAAACATCTTAATTCTTTGCTCAAAACCTTTAACATCCCCTACATTACTCAGAATAAAACCCAATGTTCTTAAATAGCATGAGAACTTTTTATAGATATGATCTCATCTCATCTGATTATGTATCAGACCTCAACTTGTGCTACTACTGTTCCCCTGCTCACTTCACTCAAGCCATATTGACATCTGAGCTGTTTTTAAACATGCCAAGCAATCTCCTACCAATGACTGTTCCCTTTACCTAGAATGCTGTTCCCCCAGAGGTCTACATAACTAGACCCTCAATGAAACCTTCCCTAACCACCTTATTTAAAATTGTAACTTCCCACATTCCTTTTCCCCCTTAACCTTTCTTTTCTTTTAACCCCAAACACTTATCACATTTAGACAAATTCTGTAATTTTATGATTTACTAGGTTTACTGTCAGTTTCTCACCATAGGATGAAAACTCTAAGAGGGTTTTTTTTTTTTTTAATATTTTTCACCGATAAGACCCAAGCACCTGGAAGAGTGCCTGTTGCATAGTAATGCTTGATAAATATTTGCTAAATGAATTCAGTTCCAACTAGGGCTTCCCTGGTGGTCTAGTGGTGAAGAATCCGCCTTGCAGTGCAAGGGACACAGATCCCCGCTGTGGGAAGATCCCACACACCGCAGAGCAACACAACTACTGACCCCTGTTCTTAGAGCCCATGCTCTGCAACACAAGAAGCCACCACAATGCGAAGCCCAAGCACCACAACCAGATAATAGCTTCCACTTGCTGCGACTAGAGAAAGCATGTGCGCATCAGTGATGACCCAGTGCAGTAAAAATAAATAAATATTTAAGACATTCTAAATGGGGCTTCCCAGATGGTGCAGAGGTAAAGAACCCGCCTGCCAATGCATGAGACATAAAAGAAGTGGGTTCGATCCCTGGGTAGGGAAGATTCCCTGGAAGAGGACATGGCAACCCACTCTAGTATTTTGCCTGGAGAGTCCCGTGGACAGCAGAGCCTGCTGGGCTACAGTCTATAGGGTTGCAAAGAGTCAGACACAACTGAAGCAACTTAGCACGAACTAGCTGCCAAAGTCTCCTTTCTCTTTGGGAGATGGACATGTGTGATGGAGGTGTTAAAATCAGACAGATACTCTGAGACTTTCTACAGATATAATCAGAAGGACTGAAAGACCCTTAGAAAGGAAATTCATTTTCCTCCATATGATTCCATGTACCTTAATGCTGATTTTGTCATCTTGAGTGCCCCCCAGGTCCAATCCATCTTGGGGAACATGGGTCTGTTACTCAGCAAAAGTGATAAAAGCATCAGCCAGGTCTAGGTGGCCTCATGCATCTCTCTTTCTATCTTCAGAGGCTCTCTATCATCCCACAGAACAGCCCAACCTCTGTTGTACTAGGACATGATGCATCCCCAAGTGGGGTGGGTTTTGGCCATTGTAACTAGAAAGTCTCGTGTTCTGACCTTCGAGAGTCACACCCAGGCTCATGGTAAACCACGCAGGGTTTCTTTGCAGAAGTTTGCCTTCTTGGCCACGCCCATACTGCCCCACCTCCCCAGCCTGGCATTCCCCCAGGAAATCTCTCAGGGTGGCAGTTCCTTACCTTCAGGGAGAGACGCACTGTCTTATTGCTGAACAGGAGAATTGCCTGTGACTGGAGTGTTTTCAGGCGGAAGTGTATGTGCCCGTTCTGAAATTCCGGGAGACGGTACCGCCCGAAACTCTGACCGCTGAACCTCACGGCAGTACCTGTGAAAGCAACCAAAGGTGTCACCTCCACACCAAGTTGCCGGGAGCCAGCACGGGAGTTCCCACCCTTGACAAAGGTCATGCGGAGAGGCCTGATATGCAAAGGCGAGTCAGGACTCGAGGGGCCCCTGGATCTGCTTGAGCATCTACCCCAAAACCAGAATCTGTCTGTTTTACTACTCTATGACTTTCACCAACTCCTCTGACATTAACGAGGGGCTATCCCTGATCACCTTTCTCTGAAGGAAATCAACTTAGAGCTCTAGTTAATTAGCCTCCTGGGCATATTAGGAGTGTTTCAATCCAAACCCCTCAGATGGCTCTCTAACTTGCCTGACAGGTATACCCGGACTCCTACAGCTACGCATACGATTGTTTACAGCCTCCCAACAGCGAGAGGTACGGGAAGCTTAAGATATTCAAATAGTATAGAACCTCTCGGGGAGTTAGAAATTGTTAGAATAGAACTAGTAGAAGATTTCATTGTTGAGCTAATGCTTGCTGCCAAGTTTCCACATCCCCTGTATTGTGTCCTTGGGAGTATATTAATTAATATAGTTGGTATATAGAAAAAATAAGTAGTGGCCTTGGTGTTAACAACTTTAGACCCTTAAGGTAATAAATTCTTTCCTTGTTGTAAGCCCACTGCACCTTTGCCCTGTAGAAATGCAACTTTATCTAACACTTTTGAAGGATGGCGCCAAACTTTAAAACAATTACTCTTAGAAAAAACATGTTTTCTGGTTAACTAACTTTTATCGGAACAAAGAGTCATAAAATGTTAATAGGCCTTCTGGCCAGAAGATGATGTAAATCACCTAAAGCATTTGTATATGATAAGTTTGCAGAAAAGAAAGCCTGGTCTCGATAAGGATCAAAGACTGCTGACTTTGCATGGTTTTACACCCCCTATTATCCTCTACGCACAACTTAAGGTATATAAGCTCCCTTTGAAAATAAAGCTACGGGCCTTGCTCACCGAAGCTTGGTCTCCCCATGTCATTCTTTCTTGTTTCCTTTTCTCTCCTTTTCTTCTCTGTTCTTCCTTCAGGATGACTGATTTGGAGCGGGGGGCTCTGTGAGACCACTTACTTGCCTGGGCTTCTAAGACCCACTCGAGAAGGTGCCTAAGGTGGGGTACCTTCAGCTATTCGAGAGGGCGCCTGTGGCCTCTGTGGTCAGAGCAAGTTCGGTGTCACGAACTTTATTGGTTTCCCACATAAACCAGTCAGGTCAAGCCTCTGTCTCTCCGCTTTGCTATCCTTTCGCCAACGCCGTCCTCCAGAGGATATCCCTGGATCCAACCGGGGCTGGACCCTGGTAAGTGGCGCCCGGAACAGGCTATCCAAAGGTAGGTCTCCCCCATTGTGCAGTTTTCGGATGGCTAGGACCCCACTCAGGGTGTCGCAGACCCCCCTGCATAAGATAGGTAGGGTGAGTAGGAGTGGGAAGTGTTGAAGTGTTGAATCTTGCAATATAAGACAAGATTTCAGTGTTGAAGTGTTGAATCTTGCAATTTAAGACAAGATAAAAATTTTCTGACATGGGTAACAGTGAATTAAAAGAATGACAACTTTTTATAGGAGTAATTTTGCAATTGTTAAGCAAAAAAAGGAATAAAAGTCAAGAAAGCTAATGTTCAATCCTTTTTCACTTTTGTACAAGAGCAGTGTCCTTGGTTTCCAGAAAAGGGCACTGTTAACTTAGATTCTGGGTAAAGGTAGGTAAACAGATAAAAACTTGTTATAGTCAACATGGTCCGGAAAAGGTGCCCTCTGATGCCTTTTCCTTATGTAATATAATTAGAGATGCTTTAGACCCTGCTCCTGATTCTGAAAGGTTCACGTTAAAGAGGAAAGTGAGGAAAAAAAGGTGCATGTATGAGAGGAAAGTGAAGAAAAGGAAGCTATACCTAGCTATCAGCAGCTAAACGAATGGCTAGCTGCTATGACTGCTGATGGGTAAATAAAAGATAGGGATGAGAAGAAAGATCAGCTCTCCCCTCAGGATGAGGAAGATTTAGAGGAAATGGCAGCTTGATACCATTCTGATGAGGATTGGTCTTTTTTAGCTAAAGACGCTCCTAAAAGTCTAAGAGAAACATCTCCAATCAGACCATCCGCTCCTAGGAGCTTGACGGAAATATCTTCAATCATACCATCCGCTCCTATGAGTCTGAGGGGAAACATCCCCAATCAGACCATCCATAAGATTTAAATATCAAACAGGCAGAGGATCCCCAGAGCAGGAGAGGAAAAACAGGGAATGCCTCAGTCCCCGCTTGCCCCCTCCTCCCTATAGGGGTGAGGGGCCTCCACTAGAACTTCCCCAGAGAAGGGTCCTCTCTAGCCCCAAGGATGAATTTGATCCCCACCTTGAGGCTTGTTTTCCAGTAGTGTTTCAGAAAAGGGGGGGGGGGGGGGAAGAGGTCCCTTTCTGGGAACCTCTTCCAATGAAATTAATTAAAAAACTCAAACGGGCTTATGCCTTATATGGGGCTACAGCCCCGTACACTTTAACATTATTAGACGCCTTGGCGGTTAGATGGCTGACACCTCATGATTGGAAAACAATTGTTAAGGCTTGTTTATCTGGAGGGCAATTTATACTTTGGAAAGCTGAATATGAGGATGTTGCCCAAAAGCAGGCTAGCACTAACCTCAAACAGGGAAGAAACAACATTGTAAAAGAAAAGTTGGTAGGAATTGATTATGCAACATTTGGGGATCAGATGGATCTAGGCAAAGAAACTTTAGAACAGGTATCATCCTGCGCCCTTGGGGCCTGGTGATTATTGCCTCAAGAAAAGGAATCAACCTCTTCCTTTTCAAACATTAAACAAAGGCCAGAAGAGCCATATGAGGACTTTGTATCACAACTTATAGAGGGAATCAACAGAGTAATTTCTAGTACTGAGGCATCTGAAATACTGATAAAACAACTAGCATTTGAAAATGCTAATTCTACCTGCCAGGCTATCCTACGTCCTATAAAAAAAATCTGGGGAAGTAGGAGATTACATCAGGCAATGTGCACATGTAGGACCTGCAATGATGCAGGGCGTTGCTATAGCTGTGGCCATAAAGGGAAATTCTTATCAACAGACAGTTCAATCCTTTTTTACAAACAAGAATAACCCGCCAAAGAGTCATTTCAGTAATCAAGGCCGGAATGCTGACTTGTCCAAAGCCTGCTTTTCTTGCGGCCAGGAGGGGCACTTTACGCGCGCCTGCCCCCAAAGAACAGCTAACTCTTATCTGCCGAATCCTGCCTCCACGGCTATGACTCCTAATCTCCCTAAGACTCCTTGTCCTCGTTGTCAGAAGGGATATCACTGGGTAAAAGACTGTAGATCAAAATTCCATAAAAATGGAACCTTGCTAGTTCCTGACCAGCAGTCGGGAAACGGGTTGAGGGGCCAGCCTCAGGCCCTGACAGCAATTGGGGCAACATCTTTGAACCCATTCATACCCTTCATCCCATCACAGAGCTCATTAGAGCAACCCCAGGCAGCGCAGGGCTGGACCTCCGTTCCACCACCTCAACAATATTAACACCAGATAGTCCTACTATAAAAATCCCTACAGGGGTTAAAGGCCCATTACCGACAGGTTTGGTAGGAATTATACTGGGCAGAAGTTCCTTAGCCATGCAAGGACTCATAATTGTTTCTGGAGTGATTGATTCAGATTACACAGGAGAAATTCAGATTATGATTCACCCCCAATTAAAACTATACAAATTCATAAAGGACAGAGAATAGCTCAACTTTTACTTTTGCCTTATCACACTGCTGTAGGGCACACTGTTACTCAGAGTGAGAGACAAGAGAGAGGATTCACATCCAGTGATATGGTCTTTTGGGTGACAGAGATTACTCAGAAATGCCCTATGAAAACTATCTTGGTTACTGGCAAGTCTATTGTGGGGCTGTTAGATACAGGAGCAGATGTTTCCTGCATTTCTGGGAAAGACTGGCCCAGTTCCTGGCCAACACACACGACTGAAAACAACTTGGTGGGAATAGGGAGAGCCACCGCAGTAGTTAAGAGTGCAAAAATGTTAGACTGGCGGTTTGAGGATACCTGTGGAACTTTTCAACCCCATGTAGTTACTTCACTCCCCTTTACTCTATGGGGGAGGGATGTGCTGTCTCAAATGGGAGTGCTACTTTTTAGTCCTGATGAAAAAGTGACCTCCCAAATGCTCGATATGGGCTATGATCCATCAAAAGGACTATGTAAACAACAGGAAGGAATAATTGAGCCGATCTGCCCAACCCCTCGACAGCAACATACAGGATTGGGGTATCCAAATTTATAATGGAGGCCATTGTTTTTGCTGCCGACCCCATTACATGGAAATCTCAAGACCCAGTGTGGGTAGAACAATGGCCTCTGCCTAAAGAAAAATTACTGGCAGCTAAGATGTTAATCTCTGAACAACTGCAATTGGGACATATTGAACCCTCCAATAGCCCCTGGAACACTCCTATTTTTGTCATTAAGAAAAAATCTGGCAAGTAGCGACTTTTACAAGATCTAAGAGCTATTAATGCCACTATGGAAGACATGGGGGCCTTACAACCTGGGTTCCCTTCCCTAGTAGCTGTTCCAGAGGGATATAATATTATTGTAATTGATTTACAAGACTGTTTTTTCACCATTCCCATAAGTGCTGAAGATAAAAAGCAATTTGCCTTTAGTCTGCCATCAGAAAATTTTAAACAGCCTTATTTAAGGTTTCAATGGAAAAGTGTTACCCCAGGGAATGAAAAATAGCCCTACCCTATGTCAAAAATTAGTCAATGCCACTATAGAAGATATTAGGGCTAAATATGAACAAGTATATATGATTCATTACATGGATGGTATTTTAATAGCTCATCCAGATAGAGCTCATTTGCAAACTGCTGTCCAAGATTTGACTCAGGCACTGTCAGCTAGAGGCTTAAAAATTGCCCCAGAGAAAATTCAAACCAATCTACCTATAACTTATTTAGGAAGGGTTATAAATTCTGAAACAGTGACTCATGCCCCTTTACAATTGAGAAAAGTCCATCTTGTTACTTTAAATGATTATCAGAAACTTTTAGGTGTTATTAATTGGATAAGGCCCTATTTAAAATTAACCACTGCTGAGCTAAAGCCTCTTTTTAACATTCTGCGTGGTGATCCTGATCCAACTTCAAAAAGGCAATTAACTATTGAGGCTCAGGAAGCCCTAGACAAAGTAGAAAAGGCTTTATCTGATAGCTATGTAAAAAGAATTGAATTAGCAGCCTCCTGGCAATTCCTTTGCCTGGCTACCCCAACTGCACCTATGGGAGTTTTATGGCCAAACGGCCCCCTAGAGTGGGTCCATCTTCCCGCTCAAGCTAAAAAGGTAGTGGCTTCTTATCCGGGTTTAGTGGCTACTTTAATATTAAAGGGGAGAAAGAGGAGCATTGAGTTGTTTGGTAAAGAGCCATCAGAAATTGTAATTCCATATAATAAAGAACAGCTTGATGCTCTTCTAATGTTTGATGAAAATTGGCAGATTGCTATAGGAAATTATTTTGGTCAAATTCTGCATCATTTACCTTCACATGTTTTGCTAAACTTTATATCTAAACATCCAGTTATTTTCCCTGTTAGGTGCAAACACTCCCCCAATCCAGGCACTCAAATGGCCTTTACTAACGGGTCAGCTAATGGCAGAGCTTCTATAGTTACAAGAGATCAGCATAAGGTTTTGCAAACACAAGAAACTTCAGCTCAAAGAGCTGAACTCACAGCTGTTATAGAGGCTTTTGTTATGTTTGCAGAGGAGGAATTTAACCTTTACTCTGACTCTCAGTATGTGGTCAGGCTGTTTCCACACATTGAGACTGCGGTTCTGCCAGAGAACAAAACTGCTATATTTCACTTGTTAACTAAACTACAGCAGCAAATTTGGGAACGAAACCGAGATCATATTTTATTGGCTACGTGCAAGCTCATTCTGGATTGCCTGGACCTTTGAATGCCTTAAATGACTTGGCAGATTCACTAACTAAAGTTACAGTGGCTCCTGCCTTTGAAGAGCCTCGAGCCCCTCACTCACTCCATCATCAGAATGCTAATGCCTTAAGATTATCAATTTCAGATTCCCCGTGAATCTGCACGAGAGATTGTTCACTCCTGTTCACATTGTCCCACTACTGTAAATAATTTACCTATGGGAGTTAACCCTCGTGGTCTCAGACCTAATGTACTCTGGCAGATGGATATAATTCATGTCTCTTCATTTGGAAAATTGTCTTTTGTTCATGTAACTGTAGATACCTTTTCTCATGTCATTATTGCAACTGCTCGTACTGGAGAGGCCTATAAGGATGTAGTGCAACATCTCTTTACTTGTTTTTCATATTTAGGTCTGCCAAAGGCTTTAAAAACTGATAATGCCCCTACTTATACTTTAAGCCTTTCCAGGATTTTTGTATAAAGTTTTATATAAAACATAATACAGGCATCCCCTATAATCCACAAGGACAAGCTATAGTAGAAAGGGCACGTCAAACATTAAAAATACAAATTCAAAAATTACAGGAAGGGGAATTTAAATATAGTTCCCCCCATCAGATCCTGCAGCATGCTCTCTTTGTAATAAATAACCTGAATGTTGATTCATCTGGAGCCACTGCAATGCTTCATTGGTGTCCGGAACAAAATAAAAAGCTGTTGGTGAAGTGGAAGGATCTCCTCTCTGGACAATGGAGGGGTCCCAACCCATTATTAACTAGCGGCCGAGGATATGCTTGTGTTTTCCCACAGGATGCAATTTGGATCCCAGACAGACTGATTCGTCATGTCACAGCCCCCCAGGCATCTGGTCCCTCCACTGCCACGACCACAAAAAAGGAAGGGACCTCCTCTACCTCCACTCCCTCCGCCAACACGGGAAGCCCAGCTGATCTCGAGACGAATGACACCAGAGATCCTGGATGAACAGGAAGAGGAACCACCCACCAGACAGATGTCACAACTCTGTATAAGAGATATTGTTCCCCCTAATTCTTTACCCTGCAGGAAATCACCAGGGTGTCCTATGCGGGCCACTCAACAAGCCTCTATACCTACCTGGGGACAGATTAAGACGCTTTGTCACCAGGCACAAGGGATAGCTTCCCTGCAGGGCTCTCCAGTCTCTCCGGAGAGAGTGTTTATTGCTATGCTTGCCTTACTATCTTGCCAGGTAAGCGCCTCCTCTCCCGCTCCAGAAAAGTATTGGGCATACTTCCCAGATCCTCCAACCTTCCAAGTAGTTACTTGGAACAATGCCCCTATACGGGTCCACACAAACCAGCCTCATTTATTGGGAGGACATTATACTTTCTATACAGAGGAGGAATACCCTATTAATTTCAATTATACCTTTAGGGGATTAACAGATGATCTCCCTGTTTGTTTTAACTTCCCTTTTGATCATACAGGAAGCTATATTACTCCTACCAAAGAAGGATGTATTGGAGCCTCTGAAAAAGCAATTATAACAGATTCTCCATCCTTAAGATATCGGTCAGTTTGGGTATTACTGGCTCGTATGCCTGGGATCCTTGACCCCTATAAATCCCTGCATTTTAAATCTCCACCAAAATATCCAAATTGTCATAATGCTGCCCCTTCAGATGCCATATGGAAAACTATAGATGGTCATTCAGGATATCCGATTTGGAAATCTTGTACTTATAATTCTAGAATTGACTACAGAATACCAGGAGGAAATTATACCATTCAGGACTGGAGCAACCCGGATCCAGGTCAGGATCCAATGATTGATGATGCATTTAAAGGGAGATTTGACAATTGGAAAGAATATTCAGTTCCTTGGCCATTACGCGCCACTAGATGGCATCGTAATCAATTTGTTCCTCCTATGCTGTCTTATACGGCTAAGGGCAGAACTTATTGGCAACCAGAAATTTGGAAGGCCCTTACCGCTACTGCCCTTATTACCTTAACCCGGCCAGAAAATATTTCTACTTATTCTATTTTAGCTTGTCTACCCTCGCCTTATGTTTTTCTCTTCACTAATGATTCCAAGAGACTTAATATACACATGAATTATTCAGGTGGACCTAATATAGTAACTTGTGAACAATGTATGCTCTCATCTTGTTTGGCCCCTCAATATAATGTTTGCTCTTTTGTGGTGTTGCAACGCCCACCCTATCTTATGGTGCCTGTAACTATAACTACACATTGGTATGATAACTATGGTCTTGCTGTAATACAACAAGTGCGGGATTTAATGCGATCACGACGGTTAGCGGGCTTACTTTTACTGGGAATAGCAACTTTAATAACTGGAATTACTTCTGTTTATATGGCAGCAGTTTCATTGACTGAACAAGTACACACTGCTCAATATGTTGATGCTATGTCCAAAAATGTTTCTTTAGCATTGGCAACAGAGGAAGCTATATTCAGGAAGCTGGAGATGAGGATAGATGCCCTAGAGGAAGCAATATTGCATATTGGAAATGAATTGCAGGCTTTAAAAGTGAGATTGGCACTGTCCTGTCATGCCGACTATCGGTGGATTTGTGTAACACCCCTGAAAGTAAATGAGACAGATTATGACTGGCAAAAAATTAAAAATCATATTTTAGGTGTCTGGAACAGCTCCGACATTAGTTTAGATTTAAGGAAACTTCACAGTCAAATAACAACCATAGAACGCTCTCACTTAGATTTTACTGCCTCAGGAGTAGCAAGTGACTTCTTCCATACAATCTCTAACTTTGTTTCAGGAAAGTACTTTCTGTCTGCTATTTTTAACTATGCTGCTGTGGCCGCTATAATTCTGCTTATCATATTCATTCTTCCTTGTATTGTCAGAATTTTCCGACAGAGCATTCAGAAGCTCGAGACTGAATTGCATACGGGTTTCTTAAGAAATAAAAATGGGGGAGATGCCGGGACCCAGCACGGGAGTTCCCACCCATGACAAAGGTCATGCGGAGAGGCCTAATATGCAAAGGCAAGTCAGGACTCGAGGGGCCCCTGGATCTGCTTGAGCATCTACCCCAAAACCAGAATCTGTCTGTTTTACTACTCTACGACTTTCACCAACTCCTCTGACATTAACGGGGGGCTATCCCTGATCACCTTTCTCTGAAGGAAATCAACTTAGAGCTCTAGTTAATTAGCCTCCTGGGCATATTAGGAGTGTTTCAATCCAAACCCCTCAGATGGCTCTCTAACTTGCCTGACAGGTATACCCGGACTCCTACAGCTACGCATACGATTGTTTACAGCCTCCCAACAGCGAGAGGTACGGGAAGCTTAAGATATTCAAATAGTATAGAACCTCTCGGGGAGTTAGAAATTGTTAGAATAGAACTAGTAGAAGATTTCATTGTTGAGCTAATGCTTGCTGCCAAGTTTCCACATCCCCTGTATTGTGTCCTTGGGAGTATATTAATTAATATAGTTGGTATATAGAAAAAAATAAGTAGTGGCCTTGGTGTTAACAACTTTAGACCCTTAAGGTAATAAATTCTTTCCTTGTTGTAAGCCCACTGCACCTTTGCCCTGTAGAAATGCAACTTTATCTAACACTTTTGAAGGATGGCGCCAAACTTTAAAATAATTACTCTTAGAAAAAACATGTTTTCTGGTTAACTAACTTTTATCAGAACAAAGAGTCATAAAATGTTAATAGGCCTTCTGGCCAGAAGATGATGTAAATCACCTAAAGCATTTGTATATGATAAGTTTGCAGAAAAGAAAGCCTGGTCTCGATAAGGATCAAAGACTGCTGACTTTGCATGGTTTTACACCCCCTATTATCCTCTACGCACAACTTAAGGTATATAAGCTCTCTTTGAAAATAAAGCTATGGGCCTTGCTCACCAAAGCTTGGTTTCCCCATGTCGTTCTTTCTTGTTTCCTTTTCTCTCCTTTTCTTCTCTGTTCTTCCTTCAGGATGACTGATTTGGAGCGTGGGGGCTCTGTGAGACCACTTACTTGCCTGGGCTTCTAAGACCCACTCGAGAAGGTGCCTAAGGTGGGGTACCTTCAGCTATTCGAGAGGGCGCCTGTGGCCTCCGTGGTCAGAGCAAGTTCGGTGTCACGAACTTTATTGGTTTCCCACGTAAACCAGTCAGGTCAAGCCTCTGTCTCTCTGCTTTGCTATTCTTTCACCAATGCCGTCCTCCTGAGGATATCCCTGGATCCAACTGGGGCTGGACCCCGGTACCAAGTGGTCACCATGGAACACTGGAACCGACTTTGTCTCACTCAACTCTTGGGTGGCAAGCAAAGTCATTGCTCACATTTTACAGGTGAAGAAACAAGGGTGTGGAGTAACTTGTCCAGGGGCACACTGTTAGACAGGGGCCATCACCCTGCACACCTTTCTTTGGCCCCAGGGCCCCTTGCCTTGGGTTCCAGCCTGGGTCAGAAACTATGAGCTAAAACCATGAAGGAAACATGCATTGAGCCAGAAATATCAACCAAGTATGTTGGTTGATACCAAAATCCTCCATAGTTTCCATGATGATTCTGACATCACTTGGGGAAGAAGGAGGCCAAGTTGGAGAGGATCTTGCATATATGTGTGATTTCAGGAACACCACAAAGGCTTTTTGCCTCAAGATATCTCCTTTATCATTAGGAGTGTAATCATTTGAATAAGTGCATCCCACATGATATGCTGTTAAGAAGTCAAGAGGAAAGAAAATAGTGACAAATAATGTGGCTAAAACTTCCATAAGGTCCTGCATATCCCATCCCCCATAGCAATTGCTAATGCACTGTTGCATAGTGAGGGGTCTGAAACTTCACCTAAACTTGAGTTTTTCAAGCTTATTTGACCATGGGACCCTTTAATGTGGACCACCTACCATTAGCCCTTGGACATGGCATTCTGTGGAAACCCCTTTGAGAAATGCTGTGTTATATTAAGCAATGCCCTCCCCAGATTTTGTTTTTTAAATCCACCCTCCCCAGAAGTGAGTTCACTTATTAAATCGTTAAAACCTCATTGTGAATAAGATTATCAGTTGTCAGGGCTCCAGATTCCTAGGGAAGAGGGTTGATTTGGGGGGAGGGGGATTGAGAGGAGGGGAAGAGAAGTGTTGAAGAGAGGGAACTCAGGTCAAAAGGAGGAGAAAGAGAGTTTTAATAATCCACTCAAGGGTACACAGCTAGTAAATGATAGAAGCTCAGATTTGAACCTGAGCTGCCTATTCTGAATGCTAAGGTTAAACCCATCAGACTGTAGTAATAATAGTAGTAGCGTTACTGACTCAGGTTAATTGACCGCCTTCTATATGTCAGGCACTTTTCTAAGCAAGCCCTTAATATTTAATTCTTAATCCCTACAATAGCACAAAGGGACAGAGAGGTTAATTAATTTTCCCTGGGTCACGTGGCTCACAAGTGGCATAGCTAGGATTGGAACCCAGGCAACTTGATGCTAGACTCTATGCTTTTAGCTGTTATCTGAACTGTCTCTTGTATTCTTATTCTTATTTTCAAAATTTAAAAAACGTGACCAGAACTAGGGTGCTATTCCATGATGAGATTTTGTGAGGCCATACCTGTCTCGTGGTGGTCCATGGCCCTTAATCCTGTGAAAACATCCCTCTAACTAAACTGAGAGCCCTGTGTTGGGATCTCCAGCCCTGGAGTTGGGCTGGCCAGGCCCAGCAGTGCTGGGTGTCCTGGGGAAGGCCCATTTCTCACCTTTACAGGAGCAGTTCTTCTCCAGGCGGTGCCTTGGGGTCAGGATGCTGAGCCGGGCTGTGCTGTATGTGGGCCCAACCCTGGGATCCAGGTGCACGGTCTCTTGGCAGATTTGTCCCTGGCAGCTTGGCCCCTGGCAGGGCACCACGGGCATGGCTGACCTCATCTGAATTCCCACTGAGTGCTCCATCTCCTTGGCTGAGCGAGCGATGGTGGATGCCAGTTCCTGGAGCTTGGAGAAAGCCCCCAAGTGCCCTTCGAAGACCAGGAGCACATCCACACCAGCCGTGGCCTCTGCTGGCTGAAGGCTGGCCAGGTGGATGTTGGCTCGTTTGATGTCCAGCCAGTTGCTAAGGAACCTCTGCAGGTTCCTCCAGTGGTCACTCACCAGCTCCTCTGGAGTGAGCTGGTGGAAGCCCATCCACATGGTCTGCTGCAGAGCCTCTGGCCCCATGTGCCACACATGGACGTGGACGCCAGCCATGGTGGAGAAGGTTCCATCACTGACTGTGACGTTGAAAGTGTATCGGCCCCGAGGCAGCGTGTGGGAGGCGATGATCTTGCCATCGGTCGCCCCCACTGAGAAGCGCTGGCCCACGCTCTCCTCTCCCGCCAGGCTGTAGGTCAACGTGTCCTGTGGGTCTCGGTCTGTGGCATGGATTTTGCCCACCATGCCACCCTGGAACTCCTCCTCCCCGATGGTGATGAAGATCTCCAGGGGGAGGGCGGAGGGCGGGTAGTGGCTCTGCTCCCTGACGTGGACCTTGACCGACGTGGAAGATGAGAGGGGTGGGATGCCACTGTCTGACACCTGTGGGTGAAGCAGGCTACGAATTAGGACAGTGGCTATGGCCCCTAAGGGGCCTCCCTGCTGCTCCAGGGTGAGCTCAGTGTGCTGTCGTATTTGAAAAGGAAAATCATCACTCCGGAAGCACCAAAGGCTTTGTGGAGGGACTTACAACCCACACCAGGCAGTAAAACTTAATTCTACACCTTCTCATCTGACACCTCTCTGAGTCCCTCCTAAGCCTCGCCAGCCACATGCTTCCTTCCCCTTGAACTTCTCTCATTCTGTCTCTTTCCTTAGGACGGTCATCACATGTCTCCTAGCGATTTCAGAGCACATCCTTTGTGGCCACTGTCAGCCCAACAGGTTCTCTTACTCCTCTTTACTATGTGACTGGGGTCAGGCTGGGGATGGGCATGTCTTCTTCAGTTCAGTCAACAAATATGTATTGAGTGCCTAGTACAGACCAGGCCCTCCGCCGTGATCAGGAGAAAAGAGAGGTGAGGAGGAGAGGTGACAGACAGGGAACAGCAAGTGTCAGGCCCTCAGGTGGGAAGGAATGCTGAAAAAGCAGGAAGGGACCAGAGTGGCCAGGGCTGAGGGCCAGAGGTGCGCAGAGAGGTAACCCGGGTGGTTACTGATGGGCTGAGGAACAGGAGATTGGATTTAAGTCAGAGACATGAAAAGCCACCAAAGGTTTTAAGCAAGGTGATTATTAGAATAAATTAGAAATGCATTTCCCTTGCACATTTCACCAAGCATCTCTATAACTTTCTGCCCAGACTTAGGCAGACAAGGGTGAAGCTTTCCTTCCGCTCCTCAGTAGCATTACCACTTTCACAGCTGTCAGCAAGGATCTTTGTAATTTTCCCTACAGTAATATCTTGTTCATATGGATTTGCTTTGAGTGGGCAAGAAAGGTATAATAATACACCTGCTTCTGGGAATTATTGGTAACTGATGAGATATCAATAGCAATGGTAATAATTAATATTACTGCTAAGTATTATAATATATCAGCTTTCCTGGTGGCTCAGATGGTAAAGAATCCTCCTGCAGTGCAGGAGATCTGGGTTCAATCCCTGGGTTGGGAAGATCTCCTGGAGGAGGGCATGGTAACCCACTCCAGTATTCTTGCCTGGAGAATCACATGGACAGTGGAGTCTGGTGGGCTACAGTTCATGGGGTCACAAAGAATCAGACATAACTGAGTGACTAAGCACTGCATTATAACATGTAACTGACATTATCTGAGTACAAACTGTGTGCCAGTCACTTTTACATGCTTTAAATGTGTGATCTTAGTTTATCTGTCTGATAAGGCAGGTATCCTGAAGTGTCCTACTTTACAAAAGATATAACTGAGTCTCAAAAAGGTCAATTAACATGCTCAAGGTCATACAGCAGGTAAAGCCAGAGCAGAATCTGCTGGCCTATACAGAGTTGGACATGACTGAAGTGACTTAGCAGCAGCAGCAACATAGTACCTCCCAGTGAACAAAAGTGGATATACAGGACGAATGCAAGAAAGTGATTGAGTTACTAAGTGATACTCTGAGCCAGGCTTACAGAGATCAGGAAGCTGATCTCTTGACCTATGCTTTTGGCTTTGAAGACCCTCTACATTAGCCCACATCTGTTCTCTGAGTCAAAGCTTCCCATTTCCAGCTACTTATTGGACACCTTCACTTAGATATATCATGGACACCTGAAAGATAATATATGCTAAACAGAGCCTTCATTTTATCCCATAAACCTGTTCTCCATCCAAGTCTATCCAGACTCATAAATGGCCCTACCAATCAGACTTCACTGGAGTCAGGAACCTGGGAGTGGTCCTGATTCTTCTCTTTTCTTTCTCTCCCCATATCCAATCCACCACCAACTCCCACTAATTTCCAAGCAAAACCTGTTGCAAATCTGTTCACTTGTTCATCTTCACCATCACCTCAAGGTCTCAGCACCACCTGCCTCCAGCTTAGATGACTTCTCATTGGTCTCCCTCAACCAGTCTTGCCCCCTTCAACTGACTGTCTCTGGAACTTAAAAAATGAGCTTCCTGGGACACAAGAATGGTCACTTCCCTGTTGGAAACCCTTCCATCACTTCTCACTGCACCTTGATTAGAATCTACAAGTATTACCAAGGCTTATCATGGGTGACCATACTTCCTGGTTAGCCCAGGACAGTCTTGATTTTCATTTGTTATGAAAATCAACAGTTATAACCAATTAACTGTTTTTAGTGCCTCTCTCACTCTCAGGAGCCTCACAGTTTGGACCTCAAATAACATGGTCATCCAAGCTATGAGGCACCCATGAGCCATCCAACCCATCCTTTAAGCTTCATTCCCACCACCGCTCACCATGTGATAAGCAAATGACCATGTCTCAGGTCACTTCAAGCTCTTTCCCAAAGTGGGATTGGTCTTGTCTTGTTCTTGCCTGGGACACTCTCCAGCCCCCTTTTCATGTGGCCAACTCCTCAGGTCTCAACTCAAGGGCAGCCACCCTCTGAATATGTCTCTGCAGTGCCTTTTGAGCTTCCCATCCATTTCTTTCTTCATCTGTTTATTTTTTATCTCTATAATTAGAATCAAAAGCCTATGGGGACAGGGATCACCCTCTTCTTTCTGCTGCTAGCATGGGACCCAGCATATGATAGGTACTCAATGGATGCTGAATGAATGAATGCCTGACTGGCTGTCTGTCTGAATGGATGACTACATCATCCTGAGCCCAGAGAAGTTCACAGGATAGTAGTATCCACTAGACTTAAGGTTTAGTTGGCTTAAAGCTCAACATTCAGAAAATGAAGATCATGGCATCTGGTCCCATCACTTCATGGGAAATAGATGGGGAAACAGTGGAAACAGTGTCAGACTTTATTTTTCTGGGCTCCAAAATCACTGCAGATGGTGACTGCAGCCATGAAATTAAAAGACGCTTACTCCTTGGAAGGAAAGTTATGACCAACCTAGATAGCATATTGCAAAGCAGAGACATTACTTTGCCAACAAAGGTTTATCCAGTCAAGGCTATGGTTTTTCCTGTGGTCATGTATGGATGTGAGAGTTGGACTGTGAAGAAGGCTAAGCGCCGAAGAATTGATGCTTTTGAACTGTGGTGTTGGAGAAGACTCTTGAGAGTCCCTTGGACTGCAAGGAGATCCAACCAGTCCATTCTGAAGGAGATCAGCCGTGGGATTTCTTTGGAAGGAATGATGCTAAAGCTGAAACTCCAGTACTTTGGCCACCTCATGCGAAGAGTTGATTCATTGGAAAAGACTCTGATGCTGGGAGGGATTGGGGGCAAGAGGAGAAGGGGACGACAGAGGATGAGATGGCTGGATGGCATCACTGACTCGATGGATGTGAGTCTGGGTGAACTCCAGGTGTTGGTGATAGACAGGGAGGCCTGACGTGCTGCGATTCATGGGATCGCAAAGAGTCGGACACGACTGAGCGACTGAACTGAACTGAACTGAATGAGCATTGGCATGTTTCATCAGCATTTTGGCTGCTTTTTCTTGGGCAGTTTTCCTACAACCCATGATAATATCACTGCGTATATCACTGTACATGTATATATGTTCTCTCATTGGACCCTGGCACTGAAACCATGGATAATCATTAGTCAAATCCACTTCCCCTGCCTTCACTAGTCAAGGTCACTTTAAGACTTGCATCTGCATATAACCTAAACAGTAAGATAGTTGCCTGCGTTATTTTCCAGGACTTGGGGAGTCAGCTGTGCCTAGTGGGAATAGAACTGGTTCAGACTGGGTAGGACCACCAGCCCTTCAACAGAGCATGCCCAAGTTCTGCTTGGTGACCTTGATGTCAGAGGGCAGAAAACTCCCCCCTCAGGTAGTGCAAAGTGCCTCCATTTCTGGACATGCAGAGGCCTGTAGCTTAGGAACACCTGCGTTAGAACAATGACTACTGCACCTTTTTCCAATCACATTTCACTGTGCTCCCTTTGCTCCCCAGGCCTCAGACTGCCCTGGCCCTTTGCTCTTTATCCATAAACACCCAGAGCCCCTTGCCTTCCAGGAGGTGGTTCTGAGACTTGTTATCCTATCACCTTGCCTGGCTGCCTTGCTAATAAACCCTCTCTTCACCGCAGACTTCATCATCTCAGCATTTTGGCTTGCTGTGACACTGGATAAACTGAACACCAATGCTCAGAGGTAGGTCTTTAACAAGACTTGAGGTTCAAAGAGCTATTCTGGCCAGACTTGAGGAATTAGATTGAGGGTGAGGGTGTTTCTGTTCTGAGAGCACGGCAGGGATGAAGAGCTTGGAGTTAGAGTGCTGGAATTTGGAGCAGCCCAGCTCTACCACTTATTAACAGTATCATTTTAAGCCAGTCGCTTAATCTCTGTGTGCCTCAGTTACCACATCAGGAAAGTGGGAGTGACAACTGCACTCACCCTAATGCATGGTGTGGAGATTTAGTGCAATGATGCACGTGAAGCACTTAGCCCAGTGCCTGGCACATAGTAAGGGCTCTGTACATTTCCTAATAAGAGAAGCACTGATGGTGCTTTTATTCATTTATTATTTTTTATTGGAGTATAATCGCTTTGCAATGTTGTGTTAGTTTCTGCTGTATAGCGAAGTGAACCAGCTATCTGTGTGTATATATATCAACATATATAAATGGCTATATATATACACATACCCCCTCCCTCTTTATTTTAATTTGAGTTTATTAATTTTTAATTGGAGGACAATTGCTTTACATTATTGTGTTGGTTTCTGCCATATATCAACATGAATCGGCCAGGGGTATATGGTTCTCTCTTAAACCTCCCATCCCACCCCCACCCCTATCCTACCAGTCTACATCATCACACAGCACCAAGCTGAGCTCCCTGCACTATACAACAGCTTCCTGCTAGCTATCTAGTAGCACTGCCAGCACATTTTTTGTCCCCATGGTCACCACCAGTGGCCCCCACCAGTGGCCCCCACTGCTCTCACCTCAATCTGAAGCTTATACCATTCCTGGACTCTCTTGCTCAGTCCTGCAGTAGTCACCAACCATCCATCTGGGGTCACTCGGAAGGCAAAGCCATCATTCCCCTTGGTGATTCGGAAGGAGAAGGGAGGACCATTCTCTGGGGAGTCTGGGTCACTCAGAATCAGTTGCAAGACTTTGCTGCCAATGGGGGCATTTTCCTGAGAACAAGAGTGACAAAATCAAAGAGCAAAGTGAGTCCCGGTCCTTCTTCTCACATCTTTTCTGGATTCCCTTCTCTAGGATGAGTCCTCAGTGCTCTGGCTGCTCCCAGGTCATGCCTACATCTTGAACTGTCATTCATTCATTCTGCCTGTCTGTTAATTAGTGGTTGCCTTTTTAATCTAGACTAGAGCTTCCGGAGGGAAGTCCTAGGTTTTAGAAACAAAGGCCATTGGGGCTGGAAGGGTCTCTAGAGTCCCTTTATCCTATAGAGAGGTGACTTGTCCATGTCACATAACTGATAATTCATGTATATAAAATTAGTGCCTGAGATCCACATGGGAATTTCGTGATTCACAGGATCAGTTGAAAACCTAGAGATGGTTTCATGATTAGATGACCAATGGAACACACATTCAATGAGAAAAATTCAAAGACAATTAGTAATTCAACTGAGAAGAATGGATCCCCTGGGTATTGTTTAAGTTTTTTTTTTTTTTAATATTTATTTGGCTGCGCCAGTTCTTGGCGGCATGTGGGATCTTCATTCTTCATTGCAACACACAGGATCTTTAGTTGCAGCATGCAGGATCTAGTTCCCGGACCAGGGCTCAAACCTGAGCTCCCTGCATTATAAGCACAGAGTCTTAGCCACTGGCCCACCAGGGAAGTCCCTGTTTCAGCCTTTGTTCTGTAACACAGGAATTCAGCATGCTGTAATATTTACAGTGATTGTTAACTGTCTTTTTAGCATCAAAAACCTTATCTAAAAACACAATCTCATGAGCAGAAAGTCATAGTTTCATAGTTAACAGGTAGTCTGCCCTTTCTTATAAAATCCTGCTTTTATTCAGGTAGAGCAATACCCTCAGCAAAGAAGTGCTCCTCCTAAGAAGAGACAGACTATGATTGGTTTAAGTCAGTTGTAATAATCTGATTTCCTATGCCAGTTTTTACATAGTTCATCAGGCACTCTATCTATCAGATCTATGGATAGATAGAGTGCCTGATGGAATGAGGTTTGTGACATTGTACAGGAGACAGGGATCAAGACCATCCCCATGGAAAAGAAATGCAAAAAAGCAAAATGGCTGTCTGGGGAGGCCTTACAAATAGCTGTGAAAAGAAGAGAAGCGAAAAGCAAAGGAGAAAAGAAAAGATATAAACATCTGAATGCAGAGTTCCAAAGAATAGCAAAAAGAGATAAGAAAGCCTTCTTTGGCGATCAATGCAAAGAAATAGAAGAAAACAACAGAATGGGAAAGACTAGAGATCTCTTCAAGAAAATCAGAGATACCAAAGGAACATTTCATGCAAAGATGGGCTCGATAAAGGACAGAAATGGTATGGATGTGGCACCCCACTCCAGTACTCTTGCCTGGAAAATCCCATGGATGGAGGAGCCTGGTAGGCTGCAGTCCATGGAGTCGCAAAGAGTCGGACACGACTGAGCGACCTCACTTTCACTTTTCACTTTTATGCATTGGAGAAGGAAATGGCAACCCACTCCAGTGTTCTTGCCTGGAGAATCCCAGGGATGGGGGAGCCTGGTTGGCTGCCGTCTATGGGGTTGCACAGAGTCAGACACGACTCTGTGTCTGACTGTTGCTGTTGTAGCAGCAGCAGCAACAGAAGCAGAAGATATTAAGAAGAGATGGCGAGAATACACAGAAGAACTGTACAAAAAAGATCTTCATGACCCAGATAATCATGATGGGTGATCACTGACCTAGAGCCAGACATCCTGGAATGTGAAGTCAGGTGGGCCTTGGAAGGCATCACTACGAACAAAGCTAGTGGAGGTGATGGAATTCCAGTTGAGCTATTTCAAATCCTGAAAGATGATGCTGTGAAAGTGCTGCACTCAATATGCCAGCAAATTTGGAAAACTCAGCAGTAGCCACAGGACTGGAAAAGGTCAGTTTTCATTCCAATCCCAAAGAAAGGCAATGCCAAAGAATGCTCAAACTACTGCACAATTGCACTCATCTCACATGCTAGTAAAGTAATGCTCAAAATTCTCCAAGCCAGGCTTCAGCAATATGTGAACCGTGAACTTCCTGATGTTCAAGCTGGTTCTAGAAAAGGCAGAGGAACCAGAGATCAAATTGCCAACATCTGCTGGATCATGGAAAAAGCAAGAGAGTTCCAGAAAAACATCTATTTCTGCTTTATTGACTATGCCAAAGCCTTTGACTGTGTGGATCACAAGAAACTGTGGAAAATTCTGAAAGAGATGGGAATACCAGACCACCTGATCTGACTCTTGAGAAATCTGTATGCAGGTCAGGAAGCAACAGTTAGAACTGGACATGGAACAACAGACTGGTTCCAAATAGGAAAAGGAGTACGTCAAGGCTGTATATTGTCACCCTGTTTATTTAACTTATATGCAGAGTACATCATGAGAAACGCTGGACTGGAAGAAACACAAGCTGGAATCAAGATTGCCGGGAGAAATATCAATAACCTCAGATATGCAGATGACACCACCCTTATGGCAGAAAGTGAAGAGGAACTAAAAAGCCTATTGATGAAAGTGAAAGTGGAAAGTGAAAAAGTTGGCTTAAAGCTCAACATTCAGAAAACGAAGATCATGGCATCCAGTCCCATCACTTCATGGGAAATAGATGGGGAAACAGTGTCAGACTTTATTTTTCTGGGCTCCAAAATCACTGCAGATGGTGACTGCAGCCATGAAATTAAAAGACGCTTACTCCTTGGAAGGAAAGTTATGACCAACCTAGATAGCATATTCAAAAGCAGAGACATTACTTTGCCACAACAGGTCCATCTAGTCAAGGCTATGGTTTTTCCAGTGGTCATGTATGGATGTGAGAGTTGGACTGTGAAGAAGGCTGAGTGCTGAAGAATTGATGCTTTTGAACTGTGGTGTTGGAGAAGACTCTTGAGAGTCCCTTGGACTGCAAGGAGATCCAACCAGTCCATTCTGAAGATCAGCCATGGGATTTCTTTGGAAGGAATGATGCTAAAGCTGAAACTCCAGTACTTTGGCCACCTCATGCGAAGAGTTGATTCATTGGAAAAGACTCTGATGCTGGGAGGGATTGGGGGCAAGAGGAGAAGGGGACAACAGAGGATGAGATGGCTGGATGGCATCACTGACTCGATGGACGTGAGTCTGGGTGAACTCCGGGAGTTGGTGATGGACAGGGAGGCCTGGCGTGCTGCGATTCATGGGGTCACAAAGAGTTGGACACGACTGAGTGATTGATCTGATCTGTTCTGATGCCAGTTTTTTTTTTTTAATTTAAGGGTTATCATATAATCCAGTTCTGACCATTGGAGAAGTCTGACAGGTGAGGGTTCTTTTGATAGAAACAGATTCAGCAAAAGAAGTCTCCTCCTGTTCACCTTTGAAGAAGGTTAGGCAAGGATGTGATGCTGGAGCTACAGCAGCCATTTTATAACCATAAGGAAGAAGGTGAGTGAATTTTGAAGAAAGTAATCCAAAATTGTGATATCATTTTTTTTTTCTGCTGAAATAAACAATTCTGGAATTGGTTTTCCCACTATCAGAACTTTTGCTATAGGATTAATAAGGCCTTATTGTTTAATGAACTTTTAGTCAAGTGATCTGTTATTAGCAGCCAAAGCCTTGTAACTCATACTCATAATTTCCAAAACAGGTGACCCTGGCTGATGGATATGGGACTCAGAATTTTGTGCTCCTACCCACTTCCTTACCTCTCTCTGTGTGATCACAATTCCCCACAGAATCCCAAGGCCTTCTCCAAATCCAGTTTATAAACCATTAGTATAGCGGAAATAGCTTGGGATCTGGAAAGTCTTTGAGTTCAAATCCCAAATTTGCCACATTTTTGACTATGGCATGTTTCTGTACCTCCATTTAAAAATTCTGTAAAATGAGTACTATCTACTTCCATATGACTGTGTGAGTCCCCTATGAGATAATGGATGCAGAAGAACCTAGCAGAATGCTTGATAATTTTTAATTGTATAATCCATAATCCCCTTCAGCAGGCTGTGTTGCCATTTGGGATATCAATGCAAGGTCACAGTCACTGTTTGGGTGGACTGATACCAGTGGTGAGCACCCTCCACTAGGAAGAAAATGGAGGGAAGATGATGACTTTGGGATGATTTTGGAAGGTTGAGCATACCTGGACAGAGGTGCTGTAGTTGAGCTGAAAGAATCTTGGTGGGTTGTCATTGACATCAACCACTTGGATAGCGATGTCTGTGTCCTCATAGAGTGCGGGCTGCCCACTGTCTGTGGCTCGGAGCTTCAGGGAATAGCTAGAAGTCTACAGCAAGAGGCCCAGGGGAGAATTAGCAACAGGGTCCTCAGTTCTGCCCCCCTGATTCATGATTAATGTTTTTGGTAAAATAAGATGGAGACACTCCCTTTTGCCTGTCCCCATTGCTGTCCCATAGCATTTTAGGGCTCAAGTTCTGGTGTCAGGCAGAAGTAAATTTGACTTCCAGTTTAACTATTTACTAGCTATGAGACCTTGGCAGAGTGACTGACTTGTGTGTGGGTGATATCAGGAACCACATCCTAGGATTACTTTAAGGACCAAATGGCATACTGTATGAAAATCACATAGCAAAGTCCCTGGCACAGAGCAGGTGCTCAGTAAAGTGAGAAGTTGGCCTGAGTTAAAAGTTACTCAGCCCCTCTCCTGCCTCTGGCTTTACATGCCTAGAGTCTCCACAGAGAAAAGGAATGGGGGACACTGAGGGCAGGTCAGGAGAAGCATCAGGCTGGGGTGCTGACCACAGTTCACCCTCTGGACCTTCAGCAGGGCTATATTCTGCTCTGATGATCTCAGAATGGGTCCCTCCCATGTGACTCACCTGTTCCCAGTCCAGGGCCTTGGCCACCTGTAGCTCTCCTTTCTTGGGATGGATGGCAAAGTGCCCAAGCTGGTTCCCTCCTATGAGGCTGTAAGTGATGGCACTATTTACAGGTCCATCTTCATCAGTTGCTGACACCTGCAGTGGGGGCAGGTGATGATTATGAATGGAGGGGCAAGAGAGACCAGAAAGGAAATCTTGGCCCCTAGGAGTGTAGGGGGCACAAATATGTTCCTGCCCCACAGATTGTCCTTGGGCTGGCAGTCCCTAGACCACAGTCATCCTTTCCCAGAGAATATCTTCATTTACATCCTGGTAAGGATGTCAGCATGTCATGGTTCATTCATTTATCTATCCATTCCTTCATTCCTTCATTTACTCATTCATTCATAACTGACAGGGTATGAAGGTCCTGTGCTAGGAGTTGAGGAATATGCCAAAATGAGCAAGCCCTCAGGAAGCTTAATGTCTAATTTTATGGTCAAGTCTAATTTGGAGCAAAGAATGATCAGTTTTATGGCTATAAATTTCACCTGGGGAGGTTAGACAAGGATTTGCAAAGCCTTGAAGGATAAGGAAGGCTTCTGGGAGTGGAGTCAGCATTCCAGGCAGAGGAAACAATATAAGCCCAGGGATATGAAAGTCCAGAGGATATTTGAGGAAAGGCATCTCCTTCTGTGTGATTGGAGCATAGGGTGCACGTGAAAGGAGATGAAAACATCGAATATGGGCATGCAGAGTTCACTTTCACTGCATGAAATGGGGAGCAATTACATATTTAAATGCAAAGAGGTGTTCTTTGGTGTCCCCCCCATTCCTCCCTTCCCAGACTGACCCTCTGTGCCCCCTGTGTCCTCTGGGGCCTCTGATCTAGATCTTATCAAACATGGCTCTGAGACATTTTGTCAAGAGAGAGCTTGGTTGAGTGGCTACACGTCAGTCAAGTCTATAGTGTATTAATTGATAAAATAATCTATGCTCATAGTTGACTAAAGGAAGGGGAGATAAGAACCCGCCCCAGAGTCCATCTCCCCCCAACACACACACACAGGGCAAAATCACAGATTCTTACTGTCAGCACAACATCCCCCACGATGGCATTCTCTAAGACCCTTGTGCTGTACAGGTGCTGGGGGAATCTGGGCCGATGTTCATTGATATCAGTGATGTTGACCACGATAGTGGTCATGTCACTGAGGGAGGAAGAGCCCTTCCGGCTGCACTCGACGGACAGGAAGTACTTGGGGCTGGTCTCAAAGTCCAGGCTCTTGTTGACGTACAGGATCCCTGAAGAAACAAGAGGTGATGGGAGCATTGAGGCAGGTGGGACCACAAAGGCAGAGTGCTGAGGGGGTCTTGAGCTAAATGCCAGGAGAGGCAGCTCAGCTGTGTTGGGAGAGACTGATTTCCTGCCTCATCTGCTCTGTCATCTCCTGCATCATCTCCATCATCTCCTCCATCATCTCTCTCTATTTTCCCTCCCCTATAGTCTCCTTTCTCCTCTTCCATCTCCTCTCATTTTCCTTATTACCATCTCAGCAGAAGCTTTGCCCTCATTTATTTATGTACTATTTCATTGAGATTTTGTTTAAATCTATAATGTTAACTCTGTGTCATATGGAGCTATAATAACCCTTAGAACAAGAACAAGGTGTGATTCCCATTTTCTAGGTAAGTCAGCTGATGTGCCCAAAAGCTAAGTGACCTGCCCAAGGCACCCATTTACTAGGTGCTACAGTCACCTAGTAAATGACAGAACTTACGTTATAGAGTTTTATACCACCCAGCATTGTTCAACAAATTGTTAGGGCAGAGAGTTATTATTATGAAAACTGGAAAATAAAAGAATAAGGATTTATCCTGCTATTCCTCTATAACTGAATAGTTAAAGGTAGAAAACTCTTCTTTATAAAATGATTCCAGTTAGTAAATGAATGAAGAATGATAGGACTAGAAAAAGCCACCATTTTGCAGCCCCTAAAGAAATAATGTACCTAGGAAATAATCACTAAAGGCTGTTAAAACCTCTGTTGAAGGAATAGCTATATGAGGAACTCTGTAATAAATAGATCATACTGACAGCCTCTGAGCCCACCATCAATCTTAACCTCAGGAAAAAGAACCAATAAACCATTACATGCCTCCTAATGTGGTGCAAAGCAGAGCCCAGCATCATCTATGAAGCACTGTTGGCAAAATATTGAGCTTGAACGTGATCAAGGTCTTTGATTCAAATGTCATTTATAATAAGCTTAGGGGCTAGGGGGATATATTATATGACATCATAAAGGTACAACTAGCCAATCCAAAATATTAGAAAATCTTGCCTCACACATGACCCAAATTTTTCATTAAAATAAATAAAATATTTATTTTATTTCATTAAATAAACAAATAAGTGGGAAATAAAGAGGGAGAGGAAAATGTTAGAGATCCAAAGGGACGTTATATAGTTTCTATCAATGAAATGCAATATGTGGACTTTTGAGGCTGTTGACAAACAAACCAACTTCAAAAAGTCATTTGAGATATAGTCTGAAAAGTTGTCTGGAAACTATATTAAGGAATTATTATCTTTTGGGTGTGATAATGATATTATGGCTGTGCCTATACAAGAAATTCTTATCACTTAGAGATACACACTAAAGTATTTACAAACCACACAATATCATGTCCGGGGTTTGCTTTTTTTTTTTTTTTTAACTGAATCTTAATCCTGTTACTTATTTATTTGGCTGCACTGGGTCTTGGTTGTGGTACACGGGATCTTTGGTCTTTATTGAGATGTGCAGGCTCTTAGCTGCAGCATATGAGGTCTAGTTCCCTGACCAGGGATTGAACCCCGGCCCCCTGCACTGCGAGTGCAGAGCATTGGCCACTGGACCACCAGGGAAGTCCCTGGGATTTGCTTTAAAATAACTCAGCAATGGGTGGATGTGAGGGTTAAGGATGAAACTAGACAAGACGAATGTTGATAATTACTTAAGCTGGATGATGGGAACATGGGGTCCATATACTGTTTCCTCTATTTTTAAAAACATGTTTAAAGTCCCCATAATAAAAACTGAGCAAAAATTACTGCTCAACAGGTGGTTGCTTTAGGAGGTAGAGCACACCATTGCAGAGGTGGGGAGGGATCCACGTGGGGCCTGGTCTGACCTGAGCAGCTTCTGAGGCCCTTCCATGGGATGCTGTGAGTCTGACTTAGATTCTTTCATGGATAGGAGGATAGAAGAGAGCAGTTTTCCTGATGTCTATCTTTATGAGACTAAGGGAAAATTCAAGGGAGACGGGATGTTTGTGGATGGCTTTAGGAGGGAAGCAGGCAGCCTTGCCTTGGGCTGCTCAAGCCCCAAATTCTAGCAGGTGCTTTATGCCTTGGCAGCCAAGGATGGAGGGTGGCCTCAGCATCCTGGGGCTGGATGTGAGCTGGGACTGTGAAGTTGCAAAGTGGGAGGAGGGGGTCCTCAACACAGAGTCCTTGGTGGGGACATAATGCAAGGAGGAGTGTTTCCATGTAAGCGGGGCCCAGGGTGCAAGAAGGGACTTGGTATCTAAAGAGATCCAGAGTGAAAAAGGGGCTGAAAGATGCCAGGGAGGGGCTGTGGTATGTGAGTCAGACTGTGTGTGTGTGTGTGTGTGTGTGTGTGTGTGTGTGTGTGTTTAGGGTAGGGGTGGAGCTGCCTCCCGGCGCTGTCTCACCTGTGCGGGCATCCAGGCGGAACCTCCCCTGCTCATTCCCACTGACCACGCGGTAGCCAGTCTTCTCGGCACCCGGGCGAGTGAGGGTGGCCAGCCGCAGCACCTCTGTGCCGCGCTGGGCATCCTCTGGCACCTGCACGCTGTGCTCGGTGCTCAGAAACACAGGCAGGTAGTCCTCCAGCCCCACCACAGAGACCGTGACGGTGCCCAGCGTGGAGAGCGGTATCGGGGTACCCAGGTCAGAGGCACGGACGGTGAGCTCCAGCGCTGCCTGTGGCCTGACCTGCAGCGGCTTCTCCAGCCGGATCACACCCGTGGTGGCCTCGATGGAAAAGTGGCCTTCAGCAGAGTCCGTGAGAGAATAAACCACCTGGGCATTGGTGCCTGGGGAGGGAGACAGAGTGCATTATTCATACAGAGGGACCTCCCCTGGGCCCTGCCTGCTGCAAAACTTTCAGACAGAGGAGGGTCTGGAAGACAGGGTCCCTATAAAGGCTAACATGCTTAGGCTGTTAGCAGTGAGACCCTCTCATGGGGGGTTTCTTGACGAGGGTGGGGTTCAAGACCTCATAGAAGGTTCTTGTGAAGGGGAGGGTTATTCTGCAAACCCTTAAGGATATCTGAAGCTGTTTATGTGGAGGTTAGGGTCCAATGTCAGCTCATAAAATGAAAATTTTACAAGATTGAAACCACTCATAACAAGTTCTTTGGTTGTGATAGAACAATTCTTGATTGTGGTGGTGGTTGCATGAGTCTATACATGGGAAAATATAGAATAGAAGGGCACACATGTACATATTCAAATAAGTGCATATGGAAACTGTGAAATTTGAATAAGTTCGGAGTCTAATTATCAGTAATGTCCCCGGTGGCTCAGATGGTAAAGAGTCTGCCTGCAGTGAGGGAGACCCAGGTTCAATCCCTGGGTCAGGAAGATTCCCTGGAGAAGGCAATGGCAACCTACTCCAGTATTCTTGCCTGGAAAATCCCATGGATGGAGGAGCCTGGCAGGCTACATGGAGTTGCAGACAGTCGGACACGACTGAGCAACTTCACTTTCTTTCTTTTTCTTCTGTTGGTAATGTCCCATGACCAGTTTCCTGGTTTTAATGTCATACTACAGATTGCTGCCTTTGGGGAAAGCTGAGTGAAGGATGCATAGGCTTCTCAGTACTATTTGTGCAACTTCCTGAGTGTCTATAATTATGTCAAAATAAAAAGAAAACAAAAAACAGAAAATAAAATATACACCCATGGAAAGAAATATACACCCATGGAAAGTTCTCAGTAAATCAAAGCACATAGTGTTTTTCGAGCTTTGTCTCAGAGGCCGTTATTTCCTTTGATTGTGGACCAGATGAAGCAGTTGGCTCAGGCAGGGCCCATAGGGTCTGAAGAAGGCCAACATTAGTGCTCAGCCATGAGAGCCTCACCCAATGGGAGGAGCACAGGCCTTGAGCCTATAGAGACTGAATCCCACACACATGTGGGGACACACAACGCTTTTGTTGAATTTACATGAACTAAGTGTGCATACCATGCACATTCTTCCATATGTGTATTTTTTTCTCGAGAGAGAAGTACTGCTCAGGCTACATATGAAATATTGAGGTGGAATATTTGGGTTAAAATAATAATAACAGTTTTCAAGGGTTAATTGTTAACTGGTACAAGGCCAGAGGATGAATCCTAGAAGGGAGGTAGGGTTGGAAACTCAAGAGTGAAGAAGCTAGGGCTCTTTCATCCAAAAAGGGAACCTTGAGGCTGGAGCTGACAGTTAGCACGTCCCAGTCTTGGAAGGTCTAGGACACCTGTGTGGCTGCAGATGGCAGGACCATGATTGACAGGTATCTGCTCCAAAATGCTAACACTTAATAATTATCTGAGGAAGGAAGGGCTGCCTGGAAAGTTGGGAGCTTCCTGTTCCTGGAGGTGTGCAAGCCCTGGCTAACTGGGCATTGCAGGGCCTTAGATATTAGGCCTTTGCACTGACTATTTGCCTTCCCTGGAACCCCTGTGTTCCTCCAAAATCTCTCACCTAATTGGGCATTGCAGGGCCTTAGATATTATGCCTTTGCACTGACTATTTGCCCTCCCTGGAACCCCTGTGTTCCTCCAAAATCTCTCACCTCCCTCAATGCCAAGCTAAAACTCCCTTCCTCTAAGAAGTTGTAAATTTACTCTGTTGGTGTCTCATGAATCAGGGTATTATCACTACCATCATCTTCATCATTGTTCCTCTGGCTACTTTGATCCTGAGAGTATTTTTTACCTATAGCAAAATTGTCCAATTTTCTTGAATTAAATTTTATAATTGTATATGTGCATATATATATATAAACATATATATATACACATACATCTATAGACATAGAGATTGCCACAGTGAAAAACTTCATGATGTCAGAATCTTTTAATGGTACAATATGAAATGAATACTCCTGGATGAAACCAATTTGCCTTGTAAATAGTAAAAGGAAAAGAATCCTAATGAAAACCATGTCATTAAAATTAAAATGTAAAATATTAAAACGTAAAAATAAAATGTAAACTATTCCACTTCATTGCCTAGAAAATTGATCCAAGAATTTAGTAGACTAATGGAGTTTGTGCCCTAGGTTTCTTTCTTGTGGCCAATTAATCAGAGTCAAATAATTCTGACTGGTGTATTGTATTCAAAATATCCTGGAGCTTAAATGATAGGATTGAAAGTGCTCTAAGTCTAAGAGGCAGGGAGAAGCAATGAGGCTGAAATGCCCCACATCAGTCTTGAAACGGCCAAAATCTTTGGTCCTCTAGCACTTAGGTATGCAGTTTATGTACATTTTCTACTTGTAACTGTCTGTAGGCTCAGAAGCGACAGTCCTTGCAGTTCCAGAACAACAGAGAGAGAGCCAAAACCTCGCCTAAGGTGACCCTGTAAGCAAATGGCCTCTAATCCTTGTCTTTCTCACCTTGGTCAGGGTCCCGGGCCAATACTACCGCCACAGGGGTCTTCACCGTGGTGTTGTCGAAGACTGCCACAGCAGAGTGGCTGGGGAAGAACCGGGGGGCGTTGTCATTCACGTCCTCCACATGAAGGGTCACATCTGCCTGGCATGATTGGCCGCCTCCATCTGTTGCCTTGGCAACAAGGCTGTACACATCCTTCTTCTCTCGGTCTAAGGCTGTGAGTGTGGTCAGATCCCCTGGCAGGAGAAAGGACAGAAAGTGATCTTTCTCTGGAGGCCATGATCCTAGCATGTACATTCCTGATGTTTATATGAGATAACCTCAGCACTGCCCCCCGCCTCATTGTGCTGTCACAGAGAATAGGGGTCCTGTGTACAGATGGTTAGGAAAGAGGCTGAGTCTGTATCTTTCCACACCTGCTTGCTTTCCTAGTCACATTCCACCACTGCATCCCCAATTTAAAATTCACACCAACAAGCTACAAAGAGGTACAACATTTTAAAATGCCAGTTAGACAGTTTCTAACACCACATAAAATGTGTTTATGCTTTGGCCTACAGTTTCACTTCTAGGACTGTATCCCATAGAATAATCAACCCAAGGAGAAAATATACATGTAGAGATATTATCTGCAGCATTCTTTATAAATAGCAATATACTGAAAATATCCTGTGTCTTTCAAAAAGGTACTAGTTAAATACGTTATCATTTAGCCATACAGTAAAATATTTTGCAATGGGAAAAGTGATTATGGCAGAACTTTATGTACTGCCTTGTTGATAGCTCCAAGATATTGCTCTAAGAAAAAGGAAGTCACAAAATAGCATGCTATACAGAGATTGTGGCACGCATGGAAAACCAGTCTGATAGAACATATGCCAAGAGTGCTTATCTTTCGTTAAGAGGCTGGTTATCATGAAGATTTTCCAATGTCTGCCTAATACACACCTACATGGTTTGCATTTTTGAACAATGAGTAAGTGAAAGTTGCTCAGTCGTGTCCGACTCTTTGCAACCCCATGGACTATACAGTCCATGGAATTCTCCAGGCCAGAATACTGGAGTGGGTAGCCTTTCCCTTCTTCAAGGGATCTTCCCAACCTAGGTATTTAACCCAGGTCTCCCACACTGCAGGCAGATTCTTTACCAACTGAGCCACAAGGGAACCCCATTTTGAATAATGAACACATATTATTTCCTTACTCAGATAAACTATTGAATTTTTTTTAGGAGCCTGCTAATCATCCTTCATCTGGACAAAGAGCAGTAGAGAGAGGTTAGGTCACCTACTTGGGTGACTCAGCATGCCTGTGCTGGGGTCAGAAAGGGCAGTGCAGCTTCTTGAAGTACTCACTCTCACCTGCCACCTCCCTGCTCAGCAACCTCCATAGTATCCTTTGAGCTACTGGTTCCAAGTGTCAGCAGCTGAATTATTATTATGTGCCAGACTTGGGCTTATATTTCTATATAGTTTATTGGGATCCTTACAACAGCACCCTGGGGTTTTATCTCAATCTGCAGCATACAACCTTGAGATCATGTCTTTGATCATGACTTTTTACCTACTTGAACCCTTTAATGGCTCTGTAGGTAAGCACTTGGCTCTTGTGCCCCAGGGGGCCTCATCCTTTGCCCTCCTTCTCCCCTCCCCTTCTGTGCACCAGTTTTGGCCTTCTAGGTCCTTACCTGTGCATGTTCTTTCCCAAAACAAAGTCCTCGTATGAAATCTCTTTGTACCTTGAATGTCCAACCTTACCACTCCCTTACCCCCTGGCTATTTCCTCAAAGAAATTTTACTTAACCCCACTTCCAAACTTAAGTTCTGCTGTGAGACCTCACCTAACATCCTGAATTTTTCTTAACTCAGCACATGTCAAACCACTAACTCAATACCTTTCCCACTAGACTGTGAAGACCTCGATCTTGTCTTATCAATTTTTGTCCCCAGCATCTAGTGAATGCTTGGCACATAGTGCCAATATATGTTTGCTGAGTGGATGGATGGATGGATAGATAAGTGAATTCTTGTTTCTTCTCTAAGGAGCCTGGGTACTGGGTACTGGTTATTCAGTGTATCAGTTCTTGGCTTGATCCTGCAGCTCAGGAAACCTACCTGTGTGAGGATCCAGCTTAAATTCATCCGCCCCAGGGCCATGCAGAGAATATGTGATCTGAGCATTGGTGTCAGAGTCCAAGTCTGTTGCAGAAACCTTCAAAATGAAGTGTTCTGGAGGTACATCTTCACTGACTTTGCCAGTGTAGAGAAGCTGAAATTGAAAGACAAAGAAGAGGGAGATTGTGGGAGATATGCTAAGATCCAGAGAGAGAGTAACAGGACAAGATAGAAGCAGAGAGAGAGAGACGAGAGAGCAGAGATGGAAGTGGGGGAGGGGAGAGAAGCAGAGAGAGGGAGAGAGGAGGTAGAATAAGATAGAACATGCAGGGAAGATGGAGATGAAAAACAAGGAGAAAGATGATGGGAGACCTAGTCAGAAAAGCAGAGAATGAGAGAGAATTTCCACCATCTGAAAGCTCACACTCAAGGCTAGAAGTGAAAGTGAAAAGCCGTTAAGTCATGTCTGACTCTGTGACCCCATAGACTATAGCCCACCAGGCTCCTCTGTCCATGGGATTCTCCAGGCAAGAATACTGGAGGATATCCAGGGGATCTTCTTCAGTGGATCTTTACAACCCAGGGATTGAACCCAGGTCTCCCGCATTGATGACAGATTCTTGACCATCTGAGCCACCAGGACCTGCCACAGTCTCTTACTCCATAAGGGCCACATTTTGAAGTGTGTGGCAGAGGGGAGAGGCTGGAGTTCCCTGAGAACCCAATGTTTCTCCAGCTGCTGGCGCTGGACACAGTTTCCAAGCAAACTTGTCCCCCCCCATTGCTGAGTGTGGGTTAGCACAGACCCCCATATATGCTCTGGGTGGAGGTTTTGTGCCTGGCAGGCTGTGTGGAGATGCCCCCGCAGACTCTTTCCCCTGGCTCTGGTTATGCTCTTGATCACCTCTGAGAAGGCTAAGATGAGCTTGGCCCCAGACTCCCTCAGCATGAGGAGGATATAGGCTGGTTAGAAGGATGCTGAAGCAAAAGAGAAAGAAAGTATGGCCACTGTTCTCCCCAAAAGGTTGCCCTTCTGAAACCATCCAAAAGGTGCTTATCTTGGATCCTGCAGAGACATTTTCCATGCACCCCACTTGATAATCCAGGTTCTCTTTTTCTACTATGCTTCTATGAGATTGGAGCATAGAAAACAGGAAGGAAAGGTGATAGGATATATGATTTTTGTGTATCCCAAGGTATGTGTCCATATATATGTATACAAATAAAGTATGAAGAACTGAAGTATACACATATGCACATGCTTATATGTTTGTGTGAGTTAGAGATGTACATTTACCTGTATGAATGGGTATATTATGGATGAATGTTATTTGGTGGCTCAGATGGTAAAGCATCTGCCTGCAATGCGGGAGACCTGAGTTCAATCCCTGGGTCGGGAAGATCCCCTGGAGGAGGAAATGGCAACCCACTGCAATTCTCTTGCCTGGAAAATTCCATGGACGGAGGAGCCCGGTAGGCTACAGTCCATGGGGTTGCAAAGAGCTGGACACGACTGAGCGACTTCATGCATGCATGCATGCTTATGTGTATCTTTGTGTGTATGTATATATGTAAATACATATTTATAGAGTTATAATCTTTCAACTACGTGTATGTGTGTGAGTACCTACATATAAGTGTGCACTTATATGTATATATACTGAAGAACTGGATTTTTTATACACTTGAATTATGCTAACTTGATGTCATAAAAATTTAATATTAATAGTTTAACTTTATTTGCAAACCTTGAAGTAATGCAACCCCCCCAAATTAAAAATTATTTATTGTGTTTTAAAAAATATGTTTAAAAGCAAAGCTACATGACAATGGTTATTGATTTATGTCCTCTAAGAATGCAATTTCTCTCCTGATGTATGTGTGCGTGTGCGCACACACACACACACCACTCAATATTTTCCTTGGGAAATTTAGTGTTTAATTACATGAGGTCCTTAGGAAAGTCTCCCTTATCAAAAATGTAGCTGCCCTGTCTGTATGTTTATGTATACATGTATCCTGGGGGAGGGTTTCTGTTGGTCTGTATAATGCATGCAGATGTAGGGATATGCACATAAAGACATGGTGAGCGGTGCAGGGTGTCTCTGGGGGAAGGTCTCTTTGGATATATTTGATAACAATGAGCCATGCTAACAAGTTGAGTGATACAGTGACTTTTCCATTGAGCATAGCAGACTATTTGGAGAATGAAGTTACTTCTGGATATGTTTTACAGAAAAAAGGATCTTTTTAGGGAGTGTGGGGAGGGGGGGTGGGGAGAGCTATGGACCATGAATCCTAAAGACCTTGGTGACATCCTTTTGGGAAGGGCAAGGAATTACCTGGAACGGTCCCTGCCCCAGGCACTAGTCTGACCCCGGCCGGGGAGAAGCAAGGGCAGGTTTGGTCAGTGATGGCCCCCCTCAGAGATGGTACTCTGAATCCTTCTCCTTCCTCTTACCCTTTGCTCCAGCTTCCTTATCTCCACTCCTCCCCGACCCTCACTTGGCTCTCACCTGTGAGCACTGTGGGCTGTTATCATTGATGTCCAGGACAAAGATCTCCACTGGGACTGAAGCCTGGAACTTGCCATCGGAAGCTGTGATTCGGAGCAAGTACTTGGCTGTGTGCTCACGGTCCAGGGTCTTCCTTGAGAAAATTCTCCACTCATCTCCAACTTGGCTGATGCCAAACTGGCCCAGGGGGTCTCCCTCTAGAAATATGGGACAGAGTTTCCTGAAGCCAAGCCATAGGAACAAACCAGGCTTTGTACTATAGGTGACTGTCCACCTGACACTTTTTTTTAGGATTGCAGGGAAAGGCAAAAATTTCCTCCTTTAACTAGGGACCTACATTTCTTCAATGAGTCAGTTATTTGGTGTTATGAAACCTCTTTCAACTTCAAAGGTCTCCTATAAAATGGAATTATCACTGCAAGAAACACTGCTCCAAAATGTGTGGCTAAGGGGCACATTTCTTATTTGGTGTTCATTGGAAGACAATGGAGGAAGTTAAAGGGAAGCAGATAACAATTCTAGATAAGAACCTTCTAGTATCCAGTATCTGTTCAATAGTGGAGGGCTGGAAAGTGATCAATAACATTAAACTCTCTGAGGTTTTGTTTTACAACTGAGTACACAGGCTAACTGGAGGTTCAGATGGCTCATTAGATTTGCTTCTGAGTCATCTTTTCTTGATATTCATCATTGAGAGGGGAGATGGATTTTCGAGATTCTAAGATTCTGGAGCTCCAAGATTCAGCTATTCCCGGAGTTGATGGTACTGTGACATTTATTATGTTATTATTCAGAGAGTTTAAGATTTTTGTGTTTTTAAAAGTCTGATATTATAAGATGATAAGATTATATTTCACTAAGACTCCATGTTTCAAACAACTTTGATCCAGGCTCTGTCTCCAGGAGTCTATAATTCTTGGTTGGAATGTCATGCTTGTTAACTCTCTGCCAGGCAGCTGTGAGAGCAGAAGAAACCATGACTATGGGAATGGGATGACAAGGCACCTGGGACACAAGGAAAGGGACACTGAGAAGTAAAGAAACTCTCTGGCCACCAGTTGGCTGGTTTCACCCCTGGACAGAGATTGGAGTCGTTTAGGTTTGCAGTAGTTATCTACTGGGGAAAGCAGTTTGTAGGGTCTGGTTTTAATCCCAGTCCCGATGCAAGCTTGGAGTGTGACCTTGGTTGAGTTTATCCTCCTATCTGGGCTTTGGTTCTCCCATGTGTGTGTGAAAGAAGAGGATTGGATTGGAATCATATCCAACCCACTTAACACTCAGGTCCTATGATTGACTAGGAAGCATTTTCTACTATCCACAACTTGCCCTTGGCAGAGTACTACTCTGCAAGGATAGTCACCTCACAGAGTTTCTATAGACCACACAACTGTTGATCCCCTCTCCATCTTCCAGAAGCTAACTGAGAACAGTTACAATATCTCCATTCTATCTACTCGAGCTAAGGTAATAAGAAATCCTCTTTACAAAGCACTTTCTAATTTATAGGGAGCTATCAAAGCTTTTCCAAGTTAGATCCTGTCAGCATCCCTTGAGATGAATCAAAACAGCCATGCCAAGTCTATAACTGGAGCAACTGAGGTCCTGGAAAGTTAAGTGATTTGCTCAAGATCACACTGTTAAGTGGCAGAGCAAGGACTTAAACCCATGTCTTAAGAAACATCTTGCTGGAATTTTTTTCAATGCATCCCACTCTAAGATAGGTATCCTTACCTGTGATATAGCAGGTGACCTGTCTGTTCTGCTCAGCGATATCAGCATCCAGGGTTTTAAGAGTGGCCACAGGTTCACCAGGCTCACTGTTCTCAACCACAGATCCTCTATAGTCTTCTGAAGCAAATCTGGGGGCATTGTCATTTTCATCTGTAATGGAGACTTCAACCAGGACCTGAGAAGATAGCTGGATGGTCCGGCCATGGTCATAGGCCACTACATAAAAGTGGTAAATCTGGTTGGTCTCACAGTCAAGTTCCTGGAGTGTGGTGATCCAGCCAGTTTCACTGTCAATGGCAAAGAGTTCATGGATATTGCTACCAGGGTCCACTGGCAACCTGTAGCTTACCTGGCCATCATCCCCAGTGTCCTGATCATTGGCAGTCACTTGAATGACTGAGGTCCCCACTGGCATATTCTCAGTGAGAACAGCCTTATATGGATCAGCCTCAAATATAGGTCTATTGTCATTGACATCCTTCACTTGGATGTTGACAGAGACCAGGGAACCTAAGTAAGTGTCATTATGGGGGCAATGAGCCATCAAGTCAATCTGGTACCATTTGGTGGACTCATAATCCATGGCCTTCCTCACCTTTAGAACCCCTGTGTTTTGGTCCAAGGAGAAGATGCCATCCTTGTTGCTCTCTGGTGTGGTGCCCTGCACAAGACTATAGATGACTGGATCTTGACCTGCCACTGCTTTAACAGAACCAATTTCAGACCCCTCTGGAAGGTCTTCTGATGCAGAAAAGGTATATAGAGGTTCAGAAAACTGGGGCAAGGATACTTCATTAGGAACCACCTGAAGTCGTAACAGCATGAGAGAGTTCCAGTGAGGAGGGCCCCCATCCTGAGCTTTAATTTTTAAGTCAAAGGCCCGATTTTCCAATCCCACCAGGCTCTCTTTCACCTTGACAACACCAGTAATTGGGTTGACTTCAATGACTTCTTCTTCCAAGTCCTCCACCGAGTCTACTGAGT
This sequence comes from Bos taurus, assembly GCF_002263795.3. Taxonomy (NCBI): domain Eukaryota; kingdom Metazoa; phylum Chordata; class Mammalia; order Artiodactyla; family Bovidae; genus Bos; species Bos taurus. The sequence goes on from NC_037334.1 coordinate 62,750,548, forward strand.
AGGTGACGTCTGCATTCCGGCCTTCATCTGCATCATAGGCTAGCACCTGGATGACTGGGGAGTCCTTACTGACATTAGACTGAATGGATACAGTGTACTCAGATGCTTTGAACTGTGGAGGGTTGTCATTTTCATCTGTGAGGATGATCTTCACAGTGCAGAAGGCCACGCGTCCTCCTCCATCCTGAGCCATGACCTTAATGGCAATGACCCTTTCTGTGGAATTTTCCCGGTCTAGTTTCTGCAGTGTGGTAATCTGGCCACTTGGGTTTATGGAGAACTTCTCGCCTGCTAGTTTATTGATAATGGTGTAATCTACAGTGCCATAGGGACCACTGTCTTTGTCTATGGCTAACAACTCAATCACCTTGGTCCCCACCTTTGCATTCTCAGCCAATTCTGCCTCATAAATATGCTGCTGGAACTCTGGGCTGTACTTGTTGGCATTTGTAGTGTTGATATACACAGGTACAGTTGCTCGGAAGACCCCATCAGAAGCACCTACCCTCAAATTGTAAGAAGAGTCCAAGTGCTTTTTGCAAAGGTTGTACATAGAAATTATTCCCGATGAGCTGTTAATGGAGAAGTGCCTGTCCTGATTGCCGGAAAGAATCAGGTACTCCAGGCGGGAGGTGTCCCTGCTGTCAGGATCCAGAGCTTGAACTTTGAGAACCAGGTGTCCGCAGGTTGCCAGCTCACTAACATTGGCTTCGTAGTGAGGTTGCCTGAACTCTGGGGGGTTGTCATTGATGTCAGACACATTGACAACGACAAGGGTTTCACCAGTGAGTGGGGGATCTCCTCTATCCATGGCCCTGACTTTCACATGAAAATGTTGTTGGGCTTCATAGTCCAGCTCTTGAACTGTGGACATTTCCCCTGTGCTCCCATTGATCTGGAAGAACTTGGAAACATCTGAGCCATCCTCTACAATCTGGTAAGAAACATCACGGTTCTGCCCTGAATCCTGGTCAGAAGCCAACAGTTGGATCACGGGAGTCTGAGCAGGCAAACCTTCTGAGATTGAAGTGGTGTAGACCAACTGAGAGAAAGTGGGAGGATTATCATTCACGTCCTCCACCAGGACTTCCACGGTGGCTTCAGAAAATGATCCCAGAGCAGTGTCTGTGGCTCTGACTGTGAACACGTGTTTGGTCTTAGACTCATAGTCCAAAGGGCCCGTCACGGTTAGGACACCAGTCTTAAAGTCAGTGGTGAACAGCATCAAGGGCTCTTCTTCTACAATGTTGTAGATGAGTCGGAGTCCTTCTGGACTCCGGGCCTGGGTGTGGAGAATAGGGGTATAGAGTGTGATATTTTCAGGCACTCTGACTTTGTAGTAAGGTGTCTGAAACAGTGGGTTGGATTTATTTCTCACAATGACAAGTACCTCTTCCTCAGCCTGGAGGGATGGAGTTCCTCCATCTTGAGCAATGACTTTGAGGCGATACTTATTCAGAGCCTGATAATCAAAGGGTTTCCTTAATGATATGTCCCCAAGATAGGGGTCAATTCGAAAATATGTATAATCTTCTGCAAATGCATAGGTGACAGCACCATTCACCCCCAAGTCCTGGTCAGTGGCAGATACCTGAAAGAGGACATCTCCTGGTTCTGTGCCATCTTGGATGATTGTGTGGTAGGGCAGATGTTTAAATTCAGGGCTATTGTCATTGACATCCTCAACAGAGACTCGGACCAGAGCCTGAGCCACCCTCTGAGGTGTCCGATTGTCCCTCAGTTCCACTGCCACCTCATGAGTGTCCTGCTGTTCTCTGTCAAACCCCACACCTCTCGTCTGCAACACACCTGCTGATTTTATCATGTGAAACATATCTGTGCCATTCAAAAGGAAGTAGGACAAGGTGTCATTCAAATGATTGCCTTGGGCACCAAGAATCACCAATGCCTTTCTCTCCAGTAAATTCTCCTTCACTGTTGCCCTGTAGACATCCCGGTCAAACTGTAAGGTTGTGTTAGAAGCTTGTGTCCAAGAAATCTTTACTAGTGCAGTATCTTGATACAGGCCATCAGAAGCTCTGATGATAAGCTCCCGAGAGAGTCCCAGGAGAGTAGGATCCAACACAGATATGCGACCAGTAATGGGATGCATGGCAATAGCTTCGTCAGCATTGCCAGTTTTGATGCTATAAGTGACTTCTGAGTCATCGTCACTGGCCTGCACCATAAGGAGCTCCATACCCCGGTGGATTGGCTTCATTATTGCTACTTCATATATCTGGTCCAAGAACCTGGGAGGACAGTCATTAACATTTCTGACGTTGATTATGACTTGGGCAGCCCTGGGTGCAAATAAGATGGGGCTTCCTTGGTCATGGACATAGATGTCGAATCGGAAAGAGGGCATGCTTTCATAATCCATCTCTAATACGGTGGTTAGAGTTCCCATGCTGGGATCGATTTTTAAAAACTTCAGAGTCTCTGGTTCCAAAATTTTATAGACCAACAAGGAATTTGCTTCTTTGTCACTGTCAGAGGCTCGGATCACGAGGGGGTTGTTGTTTTCATCCATGATCATGCTATTCAGTGGAGCTGCTTCACTAATTTGGCCCACAAAAGTCGATTTTGAGAACACGGGAGCATTGTCATTTTCATCAATGATGTAAACAAGAACCATGACATCAGTAAATGTGCCCGCCATATTGCTGCCTCGAATTTTCAGCTGGTAAGATGAAATTTTCTCATGATCCAGTTTCTTCTGAGTGGAGATGAGTCCAGAATATGAGTTCATGGAGAATACACCATTCTTGTTTCCCTCTCTTAACTCATAGGTAACTTCTGAGAAGCTTGTAGCTGAGATGAGGAGGATTGGGGAACCCACAGGGATTGATTCAGGGATCTCTACAAAGTACTCAGAGTTTGAAAAGATGGGGGCACTGCTGTCGGAGGGGTAGACGTGAATGATCACTGTAGCCAGGTCATGCCCTTGTGGGGAGCCTTGATCTTCTGCCTTCACTGTTAGAGTATACCGGGCATGATTTGCCTGATCAAGTTTCTGTGCTAGAGTGATGATGCCTAGCAGGGCATTGATGTTGAAGAAACCTTCGCTGTTCCCTAAAAAAAAAGACAAGAGAAATTGAAGTTTACCACATCCTTCAGAGGTACCAACTAGGCTTTCTAGATCAGTATAAGACAATCACACAAAAGCTGGGCAGGGCAAAACCCACATCCTGTGCCACCATGGATTTAGTTATGCTACAAGAGGTAGGGTAGGTCTGTACTTTATGAAATCTCTTAATTGGTGCACATAGTAGGTGCTCCATAAATGGAAGGTTTTGGGGCCATAACTTAAAGCTACAAACCAAAGCCATAGTAGAGTTTTGGAGGAAAGAAAGGAGATTTAAACTTTGTAGGAAAAGCATACTCCTCTCTGTATTTCAGTGGTGACTTTTATAGGCAAAGCTTCAGTTACATTATATAGAATTTTAAACCATTCTTTATATAACTTTGAATAGCTTTGGTTACACACTGAATAGTTGAAAATTTTCAATACGGAATCATAAAATGTCTAAACTGAAACAGACTGGGAAAACTGCCTTGTCTATTCCCTGTATAGTCAACTGTGGGAGATCCTTTGTCAGGATTGGGAGTGAGTGGCGGGGGTTGAGTTGGGAGGGACTGGGTAGCACACCCAGCTCTTGAGGCTCTTGGTCAAATGCTCTTTCCACCACACCTGGATTTCCTAAAGGTTAGGCAAATTTGGAAAACTCAGCAGTGGCCACAGGACTGGAAAAGGTCAGTTTTCATTCCAATCCCAAAGAAAGTCAATGCCAAAGAATGCTCAAACTACCACACAATTGCATTCATCTCACATGCTAGTAAAGTAATGCTCAAAATTCTCCAAGCCAGGCTTCAGCAATACGTGAACCGTGAACTTCCTGATGTTCCAGCTGGTTCTAGAAAAGGCAGAGGAACCAGAGATCAAATTGCCAACATCCGCTGGATCATGGAAAAAGCAAGAGAGTTCCAGAAAAACATCTATTTCTGCTTTATTAACTATGCCAAAGCCTTTGACTGTGTGGATCACAATAAACTGTGGAAAATTCTGAAAGAGATGGGAATACCAGACCACCTGACCTGCCTCTTGAGAAATCTGTATGCAGGTCAGGAAGCAATAGTTAGAACTGGACATGGAACAACAGACTGGTTCCAAATAGGAAAAGGAGTACGTCAAGGCTGTATATTGTCACCCTGTTTATTTAACTTCTATGCAGAGTACATCATGAGAAACGCTGGACTGGAAGAAACACAAGCTGGAATCAAGATTGCCGGGAGAAATATCAATAATCTCAGATATGCAGATGACACCACCCTTATGGCAGAAAGTGAAGAGGAACTCAAAAGCCTCTTGATGAAAGTGAAAGTGGAGAGTGAAAAAGTTGGCTTAAAGCTCAACATTCAGAAAACGAAGATCATGGCATCCGGTCCCATCACTTCATGGGAAATAGATGGGGAAACAGTGGAAACAGTGTCAGACTTTATTTTTCGGGGCTCCAAAATCACTGCAGATGGTGACTGCAGCCATGAAATTAAAAGACGCTTACTCCTTGGAAGGAAAGTTATGACCAACCTAGATAGCATATTCAAAAGCAGAGACGTTACTTTGCCAACAAAGGTCCGTCTAGTCAAGGCTATGGTTTTTCCAGTGGTTATGTATGGATGTGAGAGTTGGACTGTGAAGAAGGCTGAGTGCTGAAGAATTGATGCTTTTGAACTGTGGTGTTGGAGAAGACTCTTGAGAGTCCCTTGGACTGCAAGGAGATCCAACCAGTCCATTCTGAAGGAGATCAACCCTGGATATTCATTGGAAGGACTGATGCTAAAGCTGAAACTCCAATACTTTGGCCACCTGAATGGAAGAGTTGACTCATTGGAAAAGACTCTGATGCTGGGAGGGATTGGGGGCAGGAGGAGAAGGGGACGACAGAGGATGAGATGGCTGGATGACATCACTAACCCGATGGACGTGAGTCTGAGTGAACTCCGGGAGTTGGTGATGGACAGCGAGGCCTGGCGTGCTGCAGTTCATGGAGTCGCAAAGAGTCGGACACGACTGAGCGACTGAACTGAACTGAACTGAGGCATTCTTACACCACCTTTACAGGTTTATTTTTTTTTTAAATATTCAGCCACTACCTGTACAACAGTATAGTATCCAACAGTCTTTCTGCAGCAAATATTAGAAAATTAAAGAGCTCCTAGTACCCAAAGGAATCTTCCTTGACTAATCAGGAAGCCTAAATGAAAATAAAAAATGGACTCCTTTCTCCATGTCTGATTATTATTTTTATTGTCCTTTTAAAATTTGATATTTATTTGGATAAATACATAATACCATTTCAAATTTAAGTTGAGGGAAGTTGTGATTATGCAACATTACATAGTTCACAAAAGGTAATGTTGAAAACTAATCATGTTTTCCTAAAAAAACTTCTCAAAGTTGTCACAGTTTTAAGGTCGGACCTTACTTGGGCTGTAACTATTCTTTTTTTTTTTTTTCCTTTACCTTTTTTTTATACTATGGTAATAACAGATAACATGAGGTCTACGTTCTTGAATTTTTAGAGGTTTAGTACAGTGTTGTTAACTATAAGCACAATCTGTACAGAGATCACCAGAACTTATTCAGCTTGCATAACTGGTACTTCTTTTCAGTTTTATTAAGATATAATTGACATATAACATGGCATTAAAGGTGTGTAACATAATTTGATCTATGTTTAAGTATATATTGCAAAATGACTACTACAATGTTTGTTTAACATCCATCACCTGATATAGTTTTTCAAATATGTATTTTTTTTTTTTTTTTCTGTGATGAGACCATTACCTATTTAATACCATGACTAAACCTGAATAATTCTGCTCACCATCCAGGAGTACAAGTCCTTCACTCAGGGGAGTACTACTTCTTATTATGCTTATTTCATTTATTATTTCAATGGCAAAGTAAATAGCCAGGCTTCACCACAAAACCTTCCATCTGATTGTCCCACTAAGCGAAGTCACTCTGCAGCTGGCTATTGAGGTGATTTCCCAACTTGCCTTTGTTATACAAATCCTGAGGTTGATCAAAGAATGTGGTTTTAATGAGCAACCAGAAATTTAAAAGTAGTTCCCTTAAAAGTAGCCAAGTAAGCATAATTATAATTTATTTTACTGCTGAGAGAAAAAAAAATAGGGAAGAAAACTGTATATTCATTTTGATCTTAGAACTGCAGAAATATGCATAGAAAAAGATAAGAGAGAAATACATGAAATTATTTTCTCTGGGTTATGAAAGGCATGGCCGAGTGTTATTTTTATTATTTTTTTGACCATACTGCTGCATGCAGGATCTTAAATTTGAACCTGTGCCCCTTGCAATGGAAGTCAGTGCAGAGTCTTAACCACTGGACCACTAGGGAAGTCCTCTGAGTGTTATTTTCTTCTTCGGAGATTCTTGTTTTTTTTCTGGTTTCAAAGAATAACCATGTGTTACTTCTTCAATCATAAGATTATTTTAAAACTAACTCAATGTGTAAAATAAAATTAGTAGCAGGGGGAATTCCTTGGTGCTCCAGTGGTTAAGACTCCAAGCTTCCACTACAGGGCACCTGGATTTGATCCCTGGTCAGGGAACTAAGCGGAGAAGGCAATGGCACATCACTCCAGTACTCTTGCCTGGAAAATCCCATGGATGGAGGAGCCTGGTGGGCTGCTGTCCATGGGTTCGTTAAGAGTTGGACACGACTGAGCGACTTCACTTTCACTTTTCACTTCCATGCATTGGAGAAGGAAATGGCAACCCGCTCCAGTGTTCTTGCCTGGAGAATCCCAGGGACGGGGGAGCCTGGTGGGCTGCTGTCTATGGGGTTGTATAGAATCGGACATGACTGAAGTGACTTAGCAGCAGCAGCAGCAGGGAGCTAAGATCCCATATGTTGTGAGGCATAGATTTAAAAAATGTTTTAGATTTATTAAAAAAAAATTAGTACAACATTAGTGGAACTGTCACTGAGAAAAAAGAGATGATTATACTTCATAAGTCACAAAAAGAAGCCATTAATGGGTTATTATTTGCATTATTATTCTTCAGGGATGAATAGACTTCTGCCATATGACAAGGTATAACGACTGTCTCTACAAAAAAGGAAAATGTGAAACATTCTGAGTTCTTGAAAGTATATAAGACACCGACAAGCAGTAAATGAACATCATTATGCTCCATGAAGGCAAAGAGCAAGTCATGCTCACCTTTGATCATCCATAGCATCTTGCTCTATAGATACTGCTGCTGCTGCTGCTGCTGCTTCTAAGTCGCTTCAGTCGTGTCCGACTCTTTGCGACCCCATAGAGGGCAGCCCACTAGGCTCCTCCGTCCCTGGGATTCTCCAGGCAAGAACACTGGAGTGGGTTGCCATTTCCTTCTCCAATGCATGAAAGTGAAAAGTGAAAGGGAAGTCACTCAGTCATGCCCAACTCTTAGCGACCCCATGGACTGCAGCCTACCAGGCTTCTCTGTCCAGGGGATTTTCCAGGCAAGAGTACTGGAGTGGGATGCCATTGCCTTCTCTAGATACTAATTTATATTATAGATAACAATAATTATCAAGTATTGATTATGAATTATCAAACATTACAAATTATGATTAATAATTAGTTGGGTCCTGGATATTATCATTTTTGTCATATTAACTACTTATAATTAACACTTAGTAATAACCCTTGGCACTTGTATAATATTTTACAATTTACAAAGTGTTAACATACATTTTCTTTTTTAGTCTTCACAAAGAGTTTCTGGCACAGATAATATTCCCATTTTTCAGATTAAAAAAATAAGAGGTATGAAATCATGATGTGGCCTTAGAAGAAAATACTCCTGAAACTATGCCATATATCTTATCAAGTATTTATAGGTCCCTTTTATTGTACATGCACAAAGATACTATCTTTTAAAATGTTGCATGGGCGACTTCCCTGACAGTCCAGTGGTTAAGACTCTGTGCTCTCAATTTAGTGGGCATTGGTTCAATCCTTGGCTGGGGAACTAAGATCCTGCATGCTACATGGCATGGCCAAAAAAAAAAAAAAAAATATATATATATATATACATATACATATATGCTATGCTAAGTCGCTTCAGTCATGTCCGACTCTGTGCAACCCCATAGATGGCAGCCCACCAGGCTCTGCCATCTCTGGAATCCTCCAGGCAAGAATACTGGAGTGGGTTGCCATTTCCTTCTCCAATGCATGAAAGTGAAAAGTGAAAGTAAAGTCGCTCAGTCGTGTCCGACTCCTAGTGACCCCATGGACTGCAGCCTACCAGGCTTCTCTGTCCATGGGATTTGCCAGGCAAGAGTACTGGAGTGGGGTGCCATTGCCTTCTCCGATATATATATATATATTTTGCGAGGACTTCATAAGCATCCTTTACATGTATGGTCATTGGTGGATATATATATATTCTCAATGAAAATTCTCCCATAACTTGAGTAATCCTTTGTTACCATTCTCACCATCTTTGAAAGCACATTAATTTAGGTCATTATAGTTCCAGGGAATGCTCTAGAATGATAATTTGCCAAAGTTTAGCAAGTAATTGACACTTGAATAACTTGCAAATCCATGCTCCTGGTGCTTTTCCTTATTGCCAAAGCCCCTCTCCACGTATCCTGCACGTACAGTCAGACCTCTCACCTTTGAGGAAGGAGTAGTGGACCTCAGCATTGGCTCCCCGGTCGCCATCCATGGCTCGGACCTGGAGCAGCTCTGCTCCGGGGACTGTGGTGTCAGAAACACGTGTCTCATAGTGGAGCTGGGTGAAGCGGGGAGGGTGGAGGTTTCCATCCTCCACGTGAATGGACACCCACACAAAGTTCCTTTTGATGGGCATCTCCTGGTCGCGAACCTATGGGCCCAAGGGGGCGATGGGATGAGCAGCAAGTGGAATGGAGGAGGCAGAATTAGATAAAGGTCAATGAAATAGAATGCCAATGAAAAATACACCCAGTCATAACTCTCTGTATTCCTTTAAGCTTTGCTCTGTTACATTCTTTTCTCTTTTTAAATAAGTTTATCAATTCATGATTATTAGACTGAGCTATTTTCATGGATAATTCCACTTTAGGAGAAGGCAGAAATAAGCAGAAGAGCAGTATTTTCCAAATTTGTTCTTAGAGAATATTAGTTCTTCAAGATGTTAGTGTATTATTCAGGAAAAAAAAATCCTATAGTTAAGTGAATTTAGGGAGCACTGAACAAGCCAAGTTGATGTCTTCTTTGCTGCAGGACTTCTCAGAGCCTTTAATATATATTTAAGTGCCCAGAGGATGATAAAGTAACATGTAAGAACCTTGAGCCTTGAGTTGGAAAGGCTGGACTGTGATTCTGGTTCCATCTAAAAAATTGTATGATGGTGAGCAAGTCTCTTCCTCTGTGAGCCTCAGGTATAAGATAAGAGAAATAGGTAGGACCAGGACTGGGACTCGAGTGAGACAAATGAGGGATGGAGGGCATAAATTCAGGAGGCTCTCACTGTCAGGGTTATGAAAGTGCAGGCACATGACCCTTGGAGTAAGCCCTCCTTCATTTAGGCCCTTACATATCTTTTTGCTCTGAGTAGGATGGTCTCTGGGCCCCTCCCAGCTCTGATGCTATATGAGTTCATGCGATCATGCAGTCATGGAGGAAGGAGGGAATTGTTGGGGATATTTGGAGTGAGCCCAGGAATAGCCAAAGTTGCAGGAACTTCTTTGGCAGCCATCCCATCTCTTTCCTCACTCTCAGGCATCCGTTATGGAAGATGCCTCTGGCAGGCAGTGAAATGTCACAACTCATCTCATGGATTATCACTCTAAACATCAGTACACCTGGCTCAGTAAGGGGAGAGGGAACCCTCACCATGCCTCCAGCATGTACACCCCCACACATCCGAATACAAGCACATCCTTACCCAAGTCTTTGGTTAACTCACCATGACTGTCAGTGTATGCTGGGAAGGCCCCGAGCCCAGGTCCAATTTCCCCACAGTTACCAGGACACCACTACTGGGGTCCAGCTGGAAGAGACTGGCACTTCCTGGGTCTTGGCTGCCATGTATGGTGTAGATGAGGCCCTTGCCCTTGTCTTGGTCTGTGGCCTGGACTCGGAGGAGCTCCACGCCAGGCATTGTGTCCTGAGGAACTCTGACCTCATAATGAGCCTCCAAAAACTGGGGCCGATGGTGGTTAACATTGGCAATCATGACAATGTAGACCTAGGGAGGAGGGTGAAAGAGAAGATGGACTGTAAGCTCTAGGGGGCCAGGGACCTTGTCTGTCTGCTTCTCCACCGTAACAACTAGGCCTGGCATACAGCTGTCACTTGATAAAATTTTGTTGAATGAATGACCATATTTCAGAATCACAAGGCTTTAAGATGGTGGTTTTCAAAATCAAAATTCTTCTTTAAGGACCTTTTCTTCAGATGAAATTTTTGGGGTGAAATTCCAGTATATGAAGCAAATAAAATGGGCTGAAACCAGAATAGAAATCCAGAGCCCCACTTCCCATCATTCCTTACACCTATGAAAGCCCTTAGGTGCTCTATCTTTAATTGAAAACTGCTCATTTAGATAAAACTCCTTATTATACAGAGATCCACAGTGGGAACAAGAATTCTCCCAAGATTACAGACGTAGAGAGAGTGATCAGATAAGACTGGAATGCAGAACCTTGATTCCAGATTCAGTGTTCTTTGAGATGCACACATGCACAGAGAGCCTTCTGCGTCCTCATCCCTACCAAGGAGGTCCCAGTGTGCGTTGGTGACATGGTGGTGAGCACAGCTACTTCCAACCAAGGAAACCTCCTATCTCTTCTCAACTCAAGGCTCCCAGTGAGGCTTCTCACCTGGGTGGCAATGGTTTGGAACCCGTCGGTCACCTCCACAGTCAAGTTATAGCTCGACCTCCTCCTTGTATCGAGAGGCCTGGCAATGACGATGCTGCCCGTCGTCTTCTCAATGTCAAAGTCCATGTCCTTGTCCCCACCTGGGAGGGGGTGGGGAAAGCATGCACGACCTCAGTGATGTAGGCAGTAATAGCACAAGTATTAATACTGTGGGATTTGGCAGATCTAGAGGAGCTGGTAGTTGATCCTGTCGGGTTATTGTCAAATTATTATCACGATCCAAGTGATGATTCAGGAAAAGGTAAACTTATAAGGACTGGGGAGTCCCAGAGGAAGACCAAAATTTGCCCTACAATGTATTCTGTTACTAGAATTAAAACATGCAGGAGTCATGGAGCTCTGTGTCATGGTTACAGGTAGTCTGCATGGTCTAGAGAAGCCTAGACATGGGAAAAAATGGAAATAACTGTGTTTGACAAGAGGGAATTGTTTATTAATAAACTATGAGAATCCAAAATACAGAAGTAGCATGCAGCTGTTTAAGTGTCTGCTAGTAGAGATCTGTTTAGTGACACAGAAATATGTTCAGGATATATTTTAAAAGGTTATAAAACAATATTTTCTTGTAACCTTAAATGTGTGGGTGTGTAAAGAAGAATGACTAGAGGGAAACATCAAAATGAAAACAGTGGGCTAACTTCTATTTAGTGGGAGTTTATCCTCCCACTGACTAGGTGATTTTTATTCTCTTCTCTGTACTTATTTGTATTTTCCAAATGTTCTATAGAGTGCATGTGTTAATTCACAGAAAAAATGTCAAGTGCTTATAAAGAACAGTGAATTAGCAACGGAAGTAAATCTAGGAGATTAAAAAGCTCGAGATAGGTTTGGTATCCAACCTCTGAAGCAGGTGGGAGTCTCTTTGATGGGACTTCAGGTGATACTGAAGCTCTTAGATTAGAGATTCTTGACCTGGAGTCCCTGGCTGGGTTTCAGAGAATCTATAACTCCCCCCCAGCTGCCAAATTTGTACACAAATTTGTGTGTGCGTGTGTGCACACACATGCACACAGGTCACAAGTATCCTTCTAAAAAGAAAGCCTAAACATTCATCAGATTCCCAAAGTGATCTGTGAACCACTCCCAACCCTGATATGTTCTGACAAAATGTTGATTTAGAAACAGAAAGAAATTTCAGAGGAGGCTGTGAGAGCTTGGACCCAAGTGTCTCCTACCACGAGAATGCACCCTTTCCCTGATCTTGAGGATGGAACCTGGGACCAGAATGTTAAGCATAGCCCCAGAGTACAGCTGGCCTCGAGTTCGTGGTCAGTGAAGTCAGCTCTGCAATGATGTTCATAGTGAGGCAGAAGAGGAAGCATAAAACTTGTGTTTTCTCCCCTGGGTCTCTCTGGCCACTCTCTGGACCTTGGTCTTAGGTCTCCCAGGAACTTGGAGGACCCATCCAGTTCTAGCTGGGGTTACCTGTGAGTTCCCGAGATCATAGATGGTATGAAGGAAAGCTTGGAAGAAGCAGTGTCCTGACAACCCACTGCCCCAGAGAAACAGGGAAAAGGCAATCACCACTCACAGCCAAGACAGAAGATGCCAGGGAAGATGACCTTGAGAGGGCTCAGAAGGATTGTGCCCTGATGACTAGGGCTCAGGATGGGAGGGACTGGCCCTCCTGGGGCCCTTACCTGAGATGCTGAACCAGAAGAGGCCAGGTCGGCCCTCAACACTGATGACCCCCACCATGTGATTAACGGGGTCTGTCTCCATGACCGTAAAGCTGTAGTGGGATTCGTCAAAGGCCAGTGGGATGGAGGAGGGCCGGGGCTTGGGGATCCACTCGATATGTAGCCGGACGCTGGCCGAGAGTGGTGGCTGCCCACCATCTGTTGCCTTGACCTGAAAAGAGGCCAGAATTCAAGTTGAGGCTTTGTCTATAGGGTTGGAGCCAAGAAACAAGAAGACCCAGGTGGCCAGGCCAAGAGACAGAGTGCCCTGTGATGGACTGAGCTGGTCTTTCATCCACTATTTCATCCATTCAGCACAGTTAGGAGCTTACTGTAAATAGGCACCAAGTCAGCTGCAGCAAGCACAGTAGTGAACAGAATATAGAACTATGCTCCAGAACCTTATGGGTAGTGAAAGATGAATCAAAGCCACTATTAACTGAAGGCTTTGTGTGCTCATTCCTAAGACTTTCCATGCATGGGCTCTTTACCCTTCCCAACAAAATCAACATAATAAACTAGAATTTATTGAGCTCTCCCTATCATTAGGCCCTGCTCTAAGAGCAATATGTGCAATATCTAATTCAATCCTCATGACTGCCCACAGAGAGGAACCATCATCAGCTGCTTTTTGCAGGAGGAACCCGGGCCTCTGCATTGTGAATTCTTCTGCCAGGGGTTGTCTGCCTGGCCAGCAGTGAGGCTGGGATTTAGGCTACCAACATGAGAGCCCAGGCCCAAGCCACTTATTATATTAGCTTCCTACAAGGAAAATGTTCTCATCCCCATTTTACAGATGATGGAACAAAGGCTCCTAGGCATAATGACGTGTCCAAGGCCACACAGCTGTAAAATGTCAGTGCTAAGATTGGAACCCAGGTTTATCTTGATTTCAATGCCTCTGCCCCTCTCAACAAAAATCTTTAAGAAGAGAGTGCATTTCCCAGGCAAGGACCTTATTGCCCTCAAAGAGAAAGGCCCAGAATTTTGATCTTTTGGCTTCTTTTTGGGAGAAAGCCACGGAAGTGAGGACTTCCTCCATCACGCCTGAAGGCTGTCTCTCCGGTCTTGTATCCTCAGAGAAAATCCATCCCTGAGCAGGTGTGCACCCAATCCCCACCCCCCCGCCCCCCGACCCTCACCGTGAGAATGTTATACTCTCCAGCTGTGAAGGTGCTGCTTGCTGACACCACGCCTGTGACCGGGTCGATACTGAAGCCTGCCTCATCACTCTCCTCGATACTGTAGGTGACCCTGCCATTGAGACCCTCATCCAGGTCTGAAGCCACCAGCCTGTACACAGGCCCAGAGGTCCCTGGGTTCAGCCTCTCTGGAAGGCGGACATTGAAGAGCTTGTGGGAGAAGACAGGGGGGTTGTCATTGACGTCCGCAATGCGTACCACCACCCTGGAGGTGGACCGGAGGGAGGGCTCCCCGTTGTCCAGCACAGTCACCTGGGGAGAGGATCCAGCGTGAGTTGACAGGCGCAAGGTCATGACTATGTATTGCCAACCACCACAGCTCTTCCTCTGCCCCTGCTTTCAAAAGCCTGGAAGTACCAATCCGCCTGTTCTTTGGTATATACTCGTGATTTTTATTATCGTAACCTCAACTTCTTGGAATCCAGCTGTCTGGCAACCTTGCCCACAGAAAAGCCAGCAAGAACAGAGAAAGAAACTGGAAAGAATTGGAAGAAGACAAAGCCACGGGGGCTGTAACAAAAGCTGGGGCGCTTTACTCGGGAGGCCCATGGGCAGAGACTTTTGACATTCTATTTGCTCGTAATTCTCATACGCTTTGTTCTCACTTTCCTTAAACTACGGGAGATCAGAAAGAAAACAAACGAGGAGGCGTTTATGGAGGCGTGGGCGGTACCTTTGGAGTCAGGCATGCGGCCCAGTGTATGAGATAAGATCCGGAGATAGAAGAAAGGCACGAAAACAATTTCAGGACCAGGCACTGTTCCACATGCGAGCAAATTGTCACATGCATCAGTATAGATAGGACATTACCACTCAAAATGCTTCTGAATTTTAAAAAGATTTTGCTATTTAAAGATAAATGCCTCTACTGAACTATGGAGAATGCCTCAGCGCCTAGAAGGCCATTGAGCTGCTCCTTACTAGTGATGCCGGTTTTACGCAAAGGGAATGTCCAGAGCCTGGGATCATAGAAGGCAACACTGATTTCAGTTCTGCTGAGGAATATGTGTCCCTCCTAGCTGATGCCTTTAAGACTAGCAGAGATGCCTGTTCATCAGTTGTGGAGAACACAGGACAGGGTTGACTAGAGTACTTCTGATTTAAGGCCCTCTGGGCCAAGACTGACACCTCTCATTGGAATGGTCACCAGGGATACTTATTTTAGAGACATCCTAGAAAGAGTGCGACTGCCCAGGTGGCTGAGTGGTAGAGAATACGACTGCAGTGCAGGAGACGCACGTTTGATTCTTGGTGGAGAGGATCCCCTGAAGAAGAGAGTGGCAATCCACTCTAGTATTCTTGACTGGAAGATCCTAGGGACAGAGGAGCCTGGTGGGCTAGAGTCCATGGGGTCACAAAGAGTCAGACCCAATTGAGTGACTGCACACATGCACAGAAAAAGCATGGGCCTAGAGGACAAAGGTCTGGGTTTTCATCCTGGCTCTGCTACTGACCTAGTGTTTGTCCTTGGGTGACTGTAGAGCATGGGGATGGGCCAGAAAGCATACTGGACAAGTACATAACCCATGTGTGCTGCTCCGTTTTCCCACACTCCCTGCAGGCATTACTAATTGATCAGTGCTTCCTGCTCAGCTTAAGTAGCAACTTCTCCCTGAGTCAGAACCCTCCTCAGCTACGCCTGGAGACGGGCATGTGGCCCCAAGGCCTGGCTTAGCTCCAGCCTGGCCTCCCGCAGGAGGTTTTCAAATGTAGTGCAGGGGTTCAGCAGCATCACTCACCTCCAGGATGTGTTCATCCTTGTTTTCTCGGTCCAGCTGCCGGGCAGTGGCTAGGAGACCTGGAGGAGAGATGGTTGGGGGGAGACTGGAGCAAATGGCTCCCAGGGCCATTTTACTGGGATAAATTCAACGCCTACATTCAAAGCCTAGCTCAGAATTCTTTTGGTCTTGGGAGAGCACAACATAAAAAGGAAATGGAAATCTGGAGAGAGAGAAGGGGAGAAGAGGTAGGGAGAGGACAGCAGAGGTGATAGTGTCAGCTGGGGTCCCCACCTATTTCCTGCTTCTGCCATGAGGAGGGTGCTGAGCCCAGGATACTGTTACTGTTGAGTGAAAAGGCAGCTCATCAGGAGTTATAACGGGGGTCACAGTCACTGCCTCTAGTTCCCGGGGAAATCACAAAGGGGTGACATTTTACTCCTTTGTTCTAATTCTCTTGATCACCTGGCACCTAGAATGGGCTCTTCCCATGCCCAGCTGGCACAGATGAGCCAGAGGAGGGCTGCTCTGGGCTCCTCTCAGCACTTCTGTAAATTCCCGAAGGTGAACTTAGTGATCTGTAATTCCGGTTTTCATTTTCTAGGCACTGTGGCTATAAATTGAGGCCATAATGGTGAAAAGGAGCCAGTTCTCTGCCTGCATCAGACAAGTCAAGCTCAAGATTGTTGGGAGACCAGAGGGGCACCCAAGCCCATAGACTTGAGAGGTCCTAGCTGGGTAGGTGGGACCCTTTTCAATGAAGGCAGAGCTATTGGTAGGGCGTAGTGGGTGTTCTAAAAGCTTTCTGTACGTTTCTTGATCTTGTTTAGGTAATTAAATGATAGAGTAATGGAATGAAGTGTGGGGGTGGGGGCTTCCTGAGGGGAAAGGGGGATCTGGTGTTGGGGTGGGGTCTCCAGTACGGATGTGAGGAGTGACCTCTGTTGGGGGCGTGTCTTTGCCTTTGTGTCATTCTGGCTCTTTCTTCCCTCACTGAAGGCAGCCATGGGAGAGGTCCTAGGAGGTTGTTGGAAAGCCCCACAACCAGGAAGGAAGACGTTCCCCTGGGACAGAGTGAATATTGTTTCAGTTCGCCCCACCCAGCTTGTCCCCAAGCTGAGGAACCTGCCGGGGAAGGCCCGGCATCCGGGGGACCCCCAGGAAGAGTGCGGGATGAGAGGGCTTGGCGGAGAGCCTTCCTTCCAGCTCAGTCCTGCCCCCCTCCTGCTCCTGCTCCCTCTTCAGCCCCTCTCCCCTCTCTCTGTTGATCCCTGTCCATCCCCCACCTCTCTTGCCTTCCCAGGGATTCCTCTCTCCCTCCCCTCTCTGTGTGTCTGGGAAACTCAGTCACTGTTCTTCTATCTCTAGTTTTCCTTTTCTCTCTTTCCTTTCTCTCACCACCGCCTCCCCTGCTGCCTTCTCCCCCACCTTCTCAGGGCCGGTGTCCCTGGAATTGCTGCTGGACCCCCTGGACCATTGCCCTGTGCTCCTCCACATCCCCCTCTCTGAGGTTGGTATGAAGTCCTAGATGGGAGTAAGGCCGTTAGCAGAGAAAACTGGGGAAATCTGAATGAAATCTGTAATCTCCTGAATTCCCTTGCACCGGTATTAATTCTTAGTGTTGATACATACACTGTGTTAACATTAGGGGAAGCTGAATGACCGGTGTATGAGAACTCTCTTTGCAGCTCTCCTGTAAGTCTATGATTATTTCACCATTGAAAAAGCAGGAAAAGTTTTTTTTAAAAAGAAAGAGAAAATGGACCTACTTGCTCTGTCTTCAGCAAGTCCTGGGTCTTCTCCTCCTGGCTGTTGCTTCCGTCACCATTTTTACCCAAGTGCCCGCCCAGCCTGCTGCCTGTCAGAATCTTCCCCGCCCTTCAGCTCAGCACAGCTGCCTGCTGTCCCATGAAGCCATTGCTGGTCCACCACACTGAGCAGCTTCCTCTCTCCTCTAAATTCGCAGCCTCACATACACTCATCTTTTACAATGTTGTACTCTTTACACCGGTTCTACAGCTCTTTTTGTATCCAAATCTTTATACTCCTCATGGATTGGGTTCCTCAAGGGCTGAAACTGTGTCTTATTCTTCTTCCCCTCTCCATAGCACTTAACTTAAATGCCTTATAAGGACAGACACCTTCAAACCTTTGTGGGATAAATGAATCTTGGGCTTAACCAATGACTGTGGATGCTGGCAGAGATTCATTCATTCATTTCCTCATTATTTGTTGAGGTTCTACTCTGTGCCAGGCCTCGATATTATAGTTTTCAAAAAACAATCAAAGTTCCTTTTCTGGAAAGCTTGTTGAAGTCTAGTGAAGTATGTGGATAATTAATAGCATAATCACCACATTATAGATGACTATAATGTTCTATGTGATAGTGTGTTTTTTAAAAGTAGATGCTGCTGGGAGACGTATTATAGTGTCAAAAAATACATCTTTAAGGAAAAAAAAAAAAAAACATCTTTAAGAAAAGAACAGCTGGGCTAAGATCTGAATGAAAAGCAGGAGTTACCTTGAAAAAGGAGAGGAGACTCCTGGCAGAAGGAAAAGCTTGTGCAAAGGCCCTGTGCCAGGAGAGGGCGTGCGTGGACTGAGGGAGGCCACATGGTTGGAATCAGAGAGTGATGGAGTGAGAGAGGCAAGCTCATGGGGCATGACAGGGCTTGGCTTTATCTTAAGGGCATAGGGAAACCAGCCAAGGGATCCAGGTATGGAAGTAGGACAATCTAAGGGATAAGTAAGGTAGGCGGGGGTGGGGGGGGAGGGGTCATTGCTGGATTTATTATTTTATTTTTAAATGTTCATGCTGATAAGAATTTCTTCTCAACTGAAGGAAGACTAAGCATCTCTGCCCTTTGGGGCATGTTGCCGGACCTGGTGTCAGGGAACTGTTGACAGTAGACACAGGAGGGCTTTGGGAGAAGTAGAGAACCTATTACCTTAGGTGAGAGATGTCTTCCCACTTCCAAAAAGGGAGGGGCCGAGTGGGCCCAGGCAGGGAGCCAGCTTGGGAAAAGCATCCTCCTTCTAGGAAGACTAATCAACTCCCCAAGGTTAAAGGTTCCAAACAGATGTCACCGGGCAAAACAGCACTTGTGTCCCCCACCCGCTGTCTGCCTCAGGACCCCCAGGCCCATCGCTTTTCCTGACTCCCTTTTGCCTTAAGGATCATGAAGGAAGCTGCTGCTAGCTCTCCCCCACTCCCCTGCCTCCCCACCCGGCTTTTTCCAATCTTGCCAGACTTCTGTCCTTCAAGGACAAGAGTCAGTGGTTGGAGCTGGAGAATGGGAAGTTGGGTTGGAAGGCAAGAATGTCAGTGTTCTCTGCAATAGCATGTTGTTCATGGTCCAGAGGGACACATGGCCTTGGAGCTGTACCTGCAGCCGTGGGAACTGGCTCTCATTCTTCTGGGAGCCAGGCAGGCAGCATAAATGCAGGAAGCAGGCCAGAGTGAGGGGACTGTGAGGAGAGAGGACATGCCTGCCCTACACGGGGAGCTGCTGTTGGCTCAGGCGGTTGTGCAATTGGCATGGCTAGATCTTCTAGTTACAGAAGTCTGGAACATTTTGTGAGCTTTGCACATTTTTAAATGTTGGCAACAACTTGAAAATTACTGTTTAAAGCTTGTGCAAGCCAAACAGAACACTGTTGTGGACTATATCTGGTTCACTGCTGCAAGTTTTTGGCCTCTAGATTCCTCTGAACCATCCTAGATGGCCTTGGGTTGAGGAGAGATCTTTGTGAGATTGTTGACTCCTCTGAAGTGGGTCTCTATCACCATCACTCCCTAGGCAGGCTTGAGATCAGTTTGAAACTAGAGTTAAGAGATTCAGCCTGTGGCTTGTGATTCTGGGGAATGGTCGTGTTGGGAACACTTGCAGGGTTGAAATAGTCCCAACTTGACAACATGGGGAACGTGCTTAGCTTCCCTGGGCCCCAAGGAAAGAAAACTGACATATTCTTATTCTTCCATAAAGATGGACTTTGATGAAGTGAAGTTCTCAAACATAGCACACATCAAAATCCTCTGGATGTCTTATTAAAATACAGATTTCTGATTCAGTAGGTCTAAGGTGGAGCCTGAGAACTTGACCTTCTAGCTGGTTCGTATGCGACACTCATGATGCCGATCTTTGGATCACACTTTGAGAAGCACTGCTGTAGAGAATCCTATTCACCCACGTTTCTGAGGTCCTTACCTGTGAGAGGATGAAGGACAAAGAATCCCATATGGTTCCCGCTGGTGATATTGAAGGTCAGTTTCCCCTTGGAGCTGGAGTCCAGGTCCCAGGCATCCAACTGAAGCACAGAGGTGTGCAGGGGCGCATCCTCCCGGACGGTGGGGTAGAACACAGGTCTGGACATCTGGGGTGGGTTGTCATTGACATCCAAAACCTCAATGTAGACTTCAGTTACAGACGAGAGGGGGATGGAACCCCTGTCTACTGCCAGTACCGTCAGCCAGTAACAGGATGCAAATTCTCGGTCCAGGGGTGCCAGAGTCTGAATCATTCCTGGGGAGAGGTGATCACCAAACCCAAAGTATTTCAGAGCTCAAAGTAGCTCTAGAGATCACTTTACCTAACAGTCCTGAAACCATACCATGGAAAGGATATTAACAAGTGTTTCAGGGGAAAAGGGAACTGTGGCCTATATGGTGTGGGAGCTGCTGAGTTAAACACAGGGGAGCTCGGATTCTTATTGAAGAACCTCTCAGAGCCTTTCTCTGCTAAGACAGATCCATAACTCAGCCATGCTGAGTTATGGGTATACAGGCACATGCAGGGTTTTCATATGGGCATATGGGCACACGCAGGTTTTCAGAAGGCTGTAGTAGTTGACCTACTTTCTCCTGACTACTTCAATCCAAGTCCAATTTATTTATTTCACATTCTCTAGATGGGATTTCCATGCTTTGGTCCTTACAGTGGTTCCTTCAAGCTTCAAGTCCTTATAGATACTAATTCAAGGGTGAGGGATTTGATGAATAAATTGCTGTTCCCCCTCTATCATCTTCATGATTTTAGAGACTTAGCTTCATTCATTAGTTCACTCATTCTACAAATTACTTATTGTGGGCCAACACTGTTCTAGAGGTCAAGGGTCCCAGAGTGAGCAAAAGAAACTTGTGCCCTAAGCTCTCATGGGGCATACTCAACTCTGAAGACCTAGGTGAGAAGGCAAGGCCCGGTTCACAGCCATAGCATCTCAGAGCTGAAGGAACCTCCTCCTTTGACAGATGGGGAA
Organism: Bos taurus; assembly: GCF_002263795.3. Classification (NCBI taxonomy): domain Eukaryota; kingdom Metazoa; phylum Chordata; class Mammalia; order Artiodactyla; family Bovidae; genus Bos; species Bos taurus. Next base: position 62,771,361 of record NC_037334.1, read on the forward strand.
ACTGAGGCCCATAGAAAGAGCATGACTTGACCAAGATCATGCAGCAAGTAAGCAGAAGAGCTGAGTCTAGAATTGACTCTCAATCTAATTCTCTTTCATCACCCTCCCCTTTACCCTGGTGAGAAATCATCCGTCAGATTGTAAACTTCTCAAGGTGGATAACCTACTTTTATTCACCTGGGATCTTCTCTAAGTTACCTATCTCAGGGCCTCACAAGTAGAGGGTGCCCGGGGTTTCCTGAATTGCACTTATTTTCTATGGAGCTTCAAAGGAATAAATGCATTGATGCCACCTTTTTGGAGGACAACTTGGAAAGATATATTAACATTGAAAATGTGTATTATCCTTTGACCCAAGAACTGCATTTTTAAGAGTTTTTCCTGTAGAGACTCATGCGTACGAGTAAAAGCATATGAACAAATGCAGCCATTAAAAAAGAGTGAGGAAATTCCCAGGTGGTCCAGTGGTTAGGGCTCTGTAGTTTCACTGCCAAGCACACGAGTTTAATCTCTAGTCAGGGGACTGAGATCCAAAAAGTCATGTGGCGTGGCCAAAATAACTTAAAAAATAAAATAAGAGGGACAGGAAGGAGTGGCCCTATTTATTGCTCCTTTTAGCTTACAGCCTGACTTTTCTCAAAAGAGCCCCTGATTTTCCTTAGTCCCATCCTCTCCCAGCACCTGGCCCTCCCATCCCTCCCAATGCCCAGTACCTGTGTCTTGGTTGATGCTAAAGGCAGCAAGGCCGGTGCCACCGCGCAGGAAGTACTGGAGCTCCCCGTCCAAGCCGGTGTCATCATCGTGGGCGGCCACTACCATCACTGAAGTTCCTGAGGGGCTGTTCTCCTGCACCTGGCCCTGGTGGACAAAGGAGGCAAAGCGGGGAGGGTGGAGATTCTCATTCACATCCAGGACGGTCACCTCCACGTGGCAGAGGGTCCTGCGGGCCAGGGGCTTCCCACTGTCGCTGGCCCATAGGCTCAGGTTATATCCAGCCCTCCTCTCAAAGTCCAGCTCTTTCTCCAGACTGAGTGCCCCGGTCATCGGGTTCACGTGGAAGGTCCCGTGGGCATCATCCAACAGGACATACTGTACTTCTCCCGCAGGGCCCAGGTCGGGATCAGAGGCATCCAGAAATGTTAGAATAGTCGCTGGGGGTAGATCCTCTGGGACCTTAAGCCTGCGGTGTTCTGTGATGCACTGAGGGGAGTTGTCATTGACATCTTCCAATGTGATTATCAGGTCAGTGACAGAGAAAAGCTGGTGGCCCTTCCTGGGCTGGTCCCTGGCCTCAACCTTGAGTATATACCGAGGTTCTGATTCCCGATCCAAGTGTCCTGTGACAACCATTTCTCCAGTGAGAGGATGGAGGGAGAACTTCTCTGTGGGGCTTAACAGCACGTATCGAACCCTCCCATTATCCTCTGAGTCAACATCTTTTGCTTTCAGCTCTGCAACAGTGGTTCCAACTTCTGTGTCTTCTGAGATTGTTACCTGGTACCCACCAGGAGGAAATCTGGGTGCGTTGTCATTCCAGTCTTCCACATTCACTGTCAGCAGCTTCCAGGAGGACTTCTGGGGAGTGCCCAGGTCATATACTGTTACATTGAGGACGTAGAAACTGGTGGCTTCATAGTCTAAGGGGGCAGCTACAGTGAGCAGCCCTGTTTCTAGCTCAATGTCAAAGCAACCCTCTTCATTGCCATCTGCAATCACATAGACCAGTTTTCCATTAAAGCCAGCATCAGGGTCAGTGGCTGCCAGATGGGCTAGAGGTGTGTTGAGAGGAGCACTCTCAAGGATGTCAATGGACTGTGGAAAGTGGTCCTCAAACTGAGGGGTATGATGATTGATCTGATATGCACTTAAGGAAGTGAAATCCTCATCATTGGACTCCTGATTCTGAAGCCCAATAGAGTGCAAGATGGTCTTTGTGAAATGTGTCAGTACCCCTGTCTTCTCACACTTTACAGGGACCTCAAAATGAGGGTCCTTCACTACAGTAACATTCAAAGTCATGGGTGAGGCATAATTTTTCCCATCCGAAGCTGTAATTTTCAGGGAATAGTTGATGGGTTGACCAGTAGTACGGTTCCTAAAAGAGCGTTTCAGGGATATCACGCCAGAGAAGTGATTTAGATCAAAATACTCAAGTTCATTGCCTGATACAAACTCATATTTTAGGTTCAGAAGCTCATCCACATCTATAGCTGACACAGTCATTACTGATTTTCCTACTGGCCAGTCTTCGTGGATAGACCCAGTGCAGTTAACTTCCTCAAACATAGGCTTGTTGTCATTCAGATTCTTGAGCCTAAGAGAAACAGACACTTCTTTTTCCTGGCGAAATGGGGATCCCCAATCTGATGCCCGTACCCGGAAAGTGTAAATTCTATTCATGAGCTCATAGTCCATGGGTTTGGAGGTGGAGATGATCCCCAGGTAAGGGTCAATAGAAAAGGGGACAGCATTTGGACGAGTGATGGAGTAGGTGATATATCCATTCTCTCCATGATCCTGGTCTGTGGCAGTAACAGTCAGAACACTGGTGCCTGGAGGGATGTTCTCATCAAAAGTGCCATCGTAGGAGGACCTGTTGAACACTGGGGCATGATTGTTACAGTCCATGATGTCAATGACCACAGTGGTGGAGGCAAGGCCCGGTGAGGTTCTGATGCGCAGCTGGTACTGGGCTTGGTCATGGAAGTCCATGAGCTTTGTGGTGGTGATCAGCCCCGTGCGGGCATTCAGTTTAAATGCTGCACTCTCTGAGGATGGCTTTAGAACATACTTCAGGTTGGGGAAGGCTGGGGTTACTTTCACCATCACCACACGGCTGCCAGTGGGGGAAAACTCACTAAGCTGCACTCTGTATGTGGCCTTCTCAAATTTCAGGGAAGTCAGTTTGGAAGGGGGTAGGTGAAAGCCCCTGATCTGGGAGTAAACGGAAGGTCTGCTTCCAGCCCTGGCCTGCAGGCTGAGGTTGAATCCATGAGGGTGGTCCATCCAGTTGATGTCTTTGACAGAAACCACGCTGAACTCACTGCTCCGGGCATAAGATTTGATGGCTTTGAAGTTCTTTCCAGGGTCACCACCAACAATCTCCAGCGAGTCCACGTCCGCCCCTGAGCTGTTTGCATCTACCATGACAGTAGCGTAGGTGGCATCCTCGCTGCGGTCAAGCGCATCCAAGACCACCGAGGAAATGGCTGGGGGCTTCCTGAGGGCAGGCTCTACATGGATGACGAGTGCAGCCAAGTTGCCAAATCCATTGCCCTCCGAGATCTTCCGCATGCGGTCCACAGCCAGTACCTGGAGCTCATGCTTCCCTCGCCAGGTGACGTTGAGCTTCCCAGCCAAGGTGACCACCCCGCTGGTAGGGTGGATGGCAAACATCTCTGACCTTGTGTTAAATGCATAATAGAACTCGGCGTTCTGGCCCAGGTCTGCATCGGTGGCACTCACCTTGCAGATGGGGCTCTTGAGGGGCATGTCCTCAGAGATGGTGACCCGGTATGAAGGTGGGGAAAAGAGGGGCTTCAGGTCATTCTGGTCCAGGATGCGGACCACCACGCGGGCCAGCGCTTCTAATTCCAGGGTCTTCTCTGTGGCTTGGATGATGAGGGTATAGCTGTCTCGCACCTCCCTGTTCAGAAGGGCCGTGTTGCTGCTCTTTGTCCTTATTCTCAGAAAGCAGAAGTTGCCCACCACATACTCCTCTGTTTTAAACACGTTGGCCACATCTCCAGAGATAATCCGGTACCTCACTGCCCATTGGGGGTTTATGAGGTAGATGCCCATTTTCTCAGAGCTTTCCACATAGGTCTTGGGAGCAGAGTTTTCATAGATGGTTGCATTATATAGGGGGTGTGTGAAGTGCCAGGCTGAGGAGATGAGGGGGTTCTCACAAGTTGTACAGTGGAACAAGAGAATGGCAAATCCCAACGAGGCAATAATCATGATGGAAAACCTCCTGAAACCCTGGGCAGAAAAAGAAAGAGTATGAGTTAGGAAAGAAATGGTTCCTACTGCTGTGGCTCTTAACTGGGGTGGTTTTGCCCCTCAGAGGACATTTGGCAATGTCTGAAGGTATTTTTTCCTTCCCAGGTGGCACTCATGGTAAAGAACCCACCTGCCAATGCAAGAAACTTAAGAGATGCAGGTTTAACCCCTGGGTAGGGAAGATCCCCTGGAGAAGGGCATGGCAACCCACTCCTATTCTTGCCTGGAGAATCCCATGGACAGAGGAGCCTGGTGGGCTACAGTCCATAGGGTCACAAAAAGCCGGACACAACCAAAGCAATGTAGCACACACAAAGATATTTTTGGCTATTTCAGCTTGTGCAGGAGGTGCTGTTGGCATTTAGTAGATAGAGGATGGGGATGCTGCCAAACAGCCTATGGTGCACGGGACAGACACCCACAGCAAGTCAGCAGTGCTGAGATTGCAAAACCTTGTGTTTGAAGAGTAACAGACTAGTTTAAGTGCTTCCTCAAGGGCACCCAGCAGATACAGCACAGTCCTTAACTGCTTCCCTCCCTTTTCCAAACCTTCAGTGGTTCCCTGTGCACGCGTGCTAAGTCGCTTCAGCCGTGTCCAACTCTTTGGGACCCCATGGACTGTAGCCCGCCAGTCTCCTCTGTCCATGGGATTCTCCAGGCAAGAATACTGGAGTGGGTTGCCATTTCCTCCTCCAGGGGATCTTCCCAACCCAGAGATCAAATGTGCATCTCTTATGTCTCCTGCATTGGCAAGTGGGATCTTTACCACTGGAAAATCTTCCTCAGTGATGCTGAAATCATTCTGAACAGGTACCTAAGCTTAGCAGTCTGACACTAAATACTTCCCGAAAGACACTTCCGTCAGGGCTGAACTCTAGTTGAACTGAGCTGCATCTGCATGTGTAGGAGCTGCGAAAAAGCAAAGGGACCAGGATCGCAGGCCTGGCATCAGGCTCCTGGACCATCAGGCCTGGCTTCACTATTTACTAGCTGGGTGACTTTCTGGGCAGGTTGTTTCATGTCTATGAGCCTCGATCCCCTCTTCTGTAGAGTAGGAATAAGGATAATATCTATCTCATTTGATTGTTTGAAAATTAAGTGAAATAACAAAGGTCAATGAGCTAACAGAGTGCCTGGCACAGAGTAAGTTTTAACATAAGTGAAGTGAAGTGAAAGTCACTCAGTCGTGCCCGACTCTTGTGACCCCATGGACTGTAGCCCGCCAGGGTCCTCTGTCCATGGGATTTCCCAGGGAAGAATACTAGAGTGGATTGCCATTTCCTTCTCCAGGGAATCTTCCCAATCCAGGGATCGAACCCAGGTCTCCTGCATTTCAGGCAGATTCTTTACCATCTGAGCCACCAGGGAAGACCGTAAGTTTTAACATAATATTAGCTATTATTAGTCATAGGAATCTAAGTTTCATAAATGGAAGGGGCCTGCCCATGGCCTGACAGCTAAATAGAAACAAAGCACAAATTAATCCTGGTGAGACATCCATTGTGGTCCAGTGGTTATGAATCTGCTTTGCAATGCGGGGGACAAGGGCTCAAATTCCTGCTCAGGGAAATAAGATCCCACATGTTGCAGGGCAACTAGGCCCGAGTGCCACAACTACTGAGCCCACACATCACAGCTAGAGAGCCCGAGTATTGTAACCAAAGATCCTGCATGACGCAGCTAAGACCTGATACTGCCAAATAAGTAAATAAATATTTCATGGGGAAAAGTCCCTGGCTTAGCTACATCCTCCTCCACCAAAAGTCCCTTTGGATGGGGCCTGATTCTGGCTTGTCTTGTAATCCTGAAGAGAGAAACACCTTCTCTTCCTCCTCTGAAATGGCAGAGCTGAAGTGGTCCTGAGAGATAATGGAGCTCAGACCCGCTTCTCATGCAGAGATGGAAAAAGAGAACCCAGGTGGGAGAGGGATCTTGCCCCGAGTCACACAGTAGGTGGCCAGGTAAGAAGCAGCCCCTGGCAATTGTTGAAGTAATCACAAATGAGTGCCTCACCTCTAAGACCCACTGTTCCCCATCCTCTCCCTTACGGCTACCTCAATGGCTCATCCTTGAACTCCATCCTGGGTCAAAATATGAGACTCATCAGGGTCAAGGTTGGGGAGGGTGATGGGGGTGGGCTGAGTTTGGTTGCCAAACTGAGTCTTCTAGAAGCACGTGTGAGGTTGTGTGCACCAGGCTGGTGCCCGGCCTGACCATGGGAGTCTTGACTCTGGGGAGTTCATGGCTATCAGCCAGATGTGCCAAGCATTCCTGGAGGAAACAGGCAAGACTTGTTTTTCCAGTTGCCTTGGTCTTCAAAGGCAAGGAAGAGTTAAACGTCCAGGGCAAGGGGGAAAAAGAGAGGCTTAGATCCTTGTCTCTCTAGAGTCGAGACAACCAAAGGCAGGTTCTTTAAGACCTTGTGGGTTGCATCCCAACATGGGAAAGAGAGTGAAGGCAGAAATGGGAAAGTCAGCCTAACTTGGGATCTGAACGCCTGTGATAGAAAAGAATTTGATTATGCCTCCTCCTTCTAGGTTCCCTCCCACCATTCCTCACTTGACATCCTGTTGGTGGCGCCCTATGCCCAGGACCTCAGAAAAGAGGGGCCAGGATGGAGGCAGACTTTACACCTCGGGTCCTAAAGCTGGTGACAGAAAAAGATGTTATCTATTCCCCACCCTTCCCACCCCTTGCTGTCACCCCTCGCTTGCCACTGCAGCCAACAAGGGTCCTGGCCACAGGGAAAAGCCACACTTGCCCATCCCTGACACAATTCCTTGAAAGCAGGAAGGGGACCTCCCTCCCAATCATTCAGACCCCACTCCTTCCCCAGGATGGCATTGCTTTTGAAGTTGAAGCTGGAGGGGGGAAATGAGTGCTTACCTGGTCCCAGGTCCACACTCAATTCGGTGGCCCAGCAAGTCCAGGATGCAGGCAGCCTCCCAGCTCCACCCGCCCTGCTGTGGGGAACACTTCCTGTTCACCAGGTCAGCTCCCGTGGAGGGCAGGTCCCAACAAGACACTCCGCTCAGCAGCTGCAGTGGTGCCTTGCAGAGCTAGAGTTCTTAAAGTGAGCTGCAGAGAAGGGAGCAGGGATGGGGTCTCGCTGGGGCAGGGGGTAGTGGTGGTGGTGGTGGTCAAAGGGAATGATGTCAAAGGGAATGAACCCTTGGGTGGGGGTTTGGTGCCCATGGCTGTGTTCAAGATCCAGGACCCACAGACCTGGCGAGTGGTTTCCTGGGGGAAGGGCCTGTTTCTGAGACTTGTTTCTGGCACTGTGCCCAGGCAAGTGAACAGGCTTGCAGGGGGCAGGGACGTGTTCAGCTCCCTGGGCTACCCTCCCCACCCACAGCACCTAGGACCACTATTTTGAAACATCTTGTGAAAGCATAAATCAATTCTTATCACTTCCATGCTTAAAATTTTCCAGCAGCTTCCTGTAGCATTTAGATGAAATCTGACCTTGCATCATAGCCTGGAAGGCTCCCTACCACCTGGGCCCTGCCTGCATCTCAGATGATACCTTCCAGCACACCTCGTATTGTTCACCAAGCTGCAGAACAAGGGTCTTCTTTCTCTTCTGCAAACACACCAAATTTGCACTTGCTGTTTTCCTCTGTTTAAGATTCACCCATGGCTAGCTCCTTCTTGTTATCCATTTCTCAGCTCTAATGTCACCTTCTGGAGAAGGAAATGGCAACCCACTCCAGTATTCTTGCCTGGGGGATCCCATGGACAGAGGAGCCTGGAAGGTTACAGTCCATGGGATCGCAAAGAGTCGGACACAACCGAGCAACTGAGCACAGTGTCACCTTCTAACCCCCAGGTTGATGTAGCCTGCTATCTAACACCTTTTTTGATCACTTCACCCTCATTTTCTCCATGGCACATGTCACCTCCCAATATTGTTCTTATTTATTTGTTTACTGTCTCCTGGGCTCCATGAAGACAGGAGCTTTGTGTATCTTATTAATGCATGAACTCCCAGTACTTTGATCAGTGCCTGATACATAAGCAAGCTCAGTAAATACTAGTTGAAAAAAATGGAAGGATCTGGACTTTGGAAAAGCAAAGACAGAGGGAAAACTGAGAGAACCTTTAGTCAGCCTCCCTTCCTTTTTGAAGCTGGAAAATAAAGTCCCTCAAAAAGAAAGGGGCTTGCCCAAGGTCACAGGGCGAGAACCAGAGCCAGGTTCTTTCCTCCTAGTCACATTGCGAGAAAGAGAAACTGTGCTCACTTATAAATCCAACTGTTTGGGTTCAAGTCCAACTTTACCACTTGCTGACTGGATAACCTTGGGGAAGGTAACCTCTTCGAACCTCAGTTTCCTCATCTGTAAGATGGGCCTATTAAGAACAATGCTTTCCTGAGGTTTTAGGAAGATGAAACAGGATTATGTATGTTAATGTGCTTAGTATGGTGCCTGGCCCATAGAAAAGCACTCAATAAATATTAGTTACTGTTGTTTCAAAGCCAAGGCAGAATCAAAGACTGAGATTGGGGTGAGGGTGGGGTCCACTGAGCCCCCTAGAGAAGGCCCAGTCTGCTCCCCAGCGGAGCAGGAAGCTGCTGGTCCCTGGTCGAGTCTGAGCTTGCTAGCCGAGCCATAGGCTGTGCTGGGAAGCTGCGAGCAGGCGCTTGTCCGGGGTGGGGCCTCAAGCTTTTGGCTCCCCAGACTCAGAGAGAAATCTGCATGTGGCTGAATGTGCACATTTTCAAGAAATCACATACACACACACTTAGGAGGCAATTTTGAATAATTGTGTGGGTACACTCTGTGTGTGCCTACTTGACAGAATAAATGGAATGGGAGTAAATAAACTGGTAGCCATGGGGCTTGTGTGTGTGCACAGGTGCGAGCAAGTGCAGATGTGGGGCTTCATGAATGGGCTCTTTTAGGATATATGTGTGAATCAACGGGGAAGGCAATGGTACCCCACTCCAGTACTCTTGCCTGGAAAATCCCAGACGGAGGAGCCTGTTGGGCTGCAGTCCATGGGGTCGCTAAGAGTCGGACGTGACTGAGCGACTTTACTTTCACTTTTCACTTTCATACACTGGAGAAGGAAATGGCAACCCACTCCAGTGTTCTTGCCTGGAGACTCCCAGGGGCGGGGGAGCCTGGTAGGCTGCCGTCTATGGGGTCGCACAGAGTCGGATACGACTGAGGTGACTTAGCAGCAGCAGCAGTGAATCAAATTCTGTGTAACTCCCAATCCCATTTCATGCAGAAAATGATTCACAGCGCACAGCTTCTGGCTGTGTGACTTTGGGCAAGTGACTTACATTCTCTGATCCTTAGTTTCCTGACTTCATAATATCATTTTGAGAATGAAATGAATTCAAGTACATAATTACTATATGACACAATTTTCAACAAATATTACCAAGTATTATTACTTTTTAGCAACTGGCTCAGATTGTTGAGTTTGTAGGTAATGAAAACTCCTAGATGTCTTTTCACACCACCCCCAATCTGTTCCTATGCAGGCTGATCTTCTGCAATAAATGACATAGGGCTTTAATGAGACCAGGATTCATTTCTCCATGTATTTCACTCACTGCTCCAGCTTCTCAGAATCTTAATTCAAATGTTTAGCAACTTGGTGATTGTAACATCTGTGTCTTTATCCAAGTCAGTGATAAAAGTCTGAATACAACTGGCAGGAACAGTGCTCTGAGATCTAGCCCTGTTTTCTCAGTTAGCGATCTCAAGTGCAATTCTGGAATGAGTCATCTCACAATATAGAGAGGTCCCCGTCTCTGGGGGAATCCAAGCAGATGCTGGGTGGCCACCCGGGAAAGGATGTGCTACTCCAGGGGAATGATTGCCCTTGGGGACTACAAAGAGAGCTCTAAAGTCCTTTCCAACTTACATGGGCAGGTTCTTTGGTTTGTGGAATTTGGGACTTCCTCTGGCTGTGGATCAGGGTTGCACATTCACTGATGCCTATTCAGTGATCAGTGTAGTTAGCTGACCTGGCTCTTGGAAGACCTAGATCCAAAGTCACTTATTCCCTGGGAGTGTTGGTCAAGTCAGTCACCTAAGCCATCTGGACCTCCATCTTCACCTCTAAATGATGTGTGTGTCTTGGGGGAAGGGGCATGAATGGATCTGAGATTTCAGACCCCTCTGTTGCTTTCTTTTTTTCCTAATCAAGTTGTACTTGGAAACACAGCCTATAAACAGATAAAAGCAGAACTGCACTATTGAAGCAGAGCTCAAGGCCTCGGACTCTGCCTCCAGGCTTGTCCCTCATTCTCTTAGGAAGCACAGGTTTGAAAAACTAGACTGGGAGCCCCTCCAGATCTGACAAGTGGGGGCTCTGCCATCCTAACATTCTGTGTCCTGCCTGCATGTTCTGAACTGCATGGTGGGATGTGCTGTGAATCTGATGCTCTGTGACCTGTATCCATAACGGTCCACGTGCGAGGACTCAGGCGTCTAGTTCTAGGAGTTTGTAACTCTGTATTTCTGTCTCTTCCGTGGGGAAGCAGATGCACTTAGAAGAATTCAAAGCCAAATCAAGCTTCCACTAAAGACAGTCCTACCAGATTTGTTCAAAATGCCAAGCTTGTTTCTGATGATGAAATTCTTCCCCATCACCCAGGCACAAATCAGAAAATGACATTCTGCCTCATGGCCCAGCACCTTCCCTTTTCTTGGACATTAACTAATAGCCCAAGAGCACTTTTAGGAAACGCATCTGCCCTTTTACTCCTGTTTCTCAGGTGCGGTAAACTGAGATTTGCCTGGCACACCAAGGGCACCCAGAACGGGGAGGCTGAACTGATATCAGAAAGCTGAATTTCCTGAAGCTGGGCATTCTGGATTGCCTGGGCTCAGGGGAGAAGCAATGAGGGAAGATATTTTGTATAGTTTGGAGAGTCTTTCATGAGAGAAAGAGTCACTGGATTCATTCCTCTTCACTGAATGATGTCCACACTCTCCCCTCAAAAGTCTGAATATGAATGTACCATGGATTTGGGTGCTCTCAGCATTTATTTTATGACGGCCCACCCCTACCCACCGCCTCTGGCATCCAGTGTGAGGCTGGCTCTGTGGCTCTCAAAAAAGAATCCTGAATATATTCTATTTATGACAAAGGCTGGGGAGTGGGGGAGGGTGGAGCCAGGAGTGAGAATTAGGAGGCCTTTTGCCTTTGAGCCAGATTAAAAGTGAAAGAATGTTGACATTCCAGGTACCTGCTTGTCAGGAAGTCTTTAGCTACTGAAATAATTTTTCTACTTAGTTGTATGGAGCCACTGAAGGTTTTAGAGAAGAGGCAGGACCAGAGCAGAACTATGTGCTAGGAAGAGTAATCTAATATCAAATCAAAAGGGGAATTTTCCCACTCAAGATTCCCGCTCTACAAAGTCAGACAGAGAAGAAAAAACATCGTAGCTCATCCCTTATATGTAGAATCTAAAAGGAAATGATACAAATGAACTTACTTACAAATTAAGAAGAGACTCACAGAGAAGGAATTTATGGCTGCCCCGGGGTGGGAAGGAAGGGTAGGGGGAAAGGGTGGTTTGGGAGTTTGTGATCGACATGTATACACTGCTGTATTTAAAATGGACAACAATGTCCTACTGTACAGCACAGGGAACTCTGCTCAATGTTATGTGGCAGCCTGGGTGTGAGAGGAGCTTTGGGGAGAATAGATATATGCATAGGTATGGCTGAGTCCCTTTGCTGTCCACCTAAAACTATCACAACACTGTTAATCAGCTATGGCCCAATAGAAAATAAAATGTTTTTGTTTTTGTTTTTAAAAAAGATTCCGACTCTAGTGTGGACTGGTCTTGCACACCAGCTCTATTGGTTTAGGTCAACTGAAATTCAGGAATTGGTAGGGAGGCTCGATTCATTTCTAAGAAACTTGAACACTTGAGTCATGTGCTAGTTTATAGGCAGCCACTGCTGAGTCCTTATGTAACAAAAACAAGTCGAAGAATTGGATACAAACAGGAAAAGGACCAGTGACATGAGCCCTGCATGGGGTGTGTGACCTTAGCAAGGCCACAGGATTTCTTCTGAGCCTCAATTTACCTGTCTGTAAAATGGCAATAATAATAGCTACTCCTACCTACTTCCCAGGGCTGGAGGAAAGACAGATAATATGACAGGTAAAAGCACAGGGAGGAAAGATGCAGAGTAACACCTTATTAGGACCAATAATGGCTTGCTAAATGGCAGCAGGAACCACCAGCAGACTGAGAAACCCAAGCCTGGAATTAAGGGGAAGAGAAATGCCTGAAAAGGAAGTTCTCATCTAGGGTATAGGTGAAATGGAGCTGAGACTTGAGGTCCCCTTCTTTATTAGTATTCTGATTATCATTATTGATGACAAAAATTATACTGTCCGGTATCTGGATGGCAATCTATACGTTTTCAAAACACATCTGCGTGCATTTTCTCACTTGGTCTTTGGAGAAAGGCTACAGTATTGGGTAGAATTGATAGCAAGAAAGTGGTCTCTGAAGTCAGATCAACCTGCTTTCAAATCCCAGCTCTATCATTCACCAATTGTGTGACCTTGGGCAGTTATTTAACCTCTCTGTTCCTGGAAAAAGGGAAATGAGAGTAGCACCTATCTCATGGAGCTAATGAGAAGGCTGCATGAGTCAATACATGGCAATTCCTAGCACAGGATACACTCAGTGTGAGTTAGTTACTGTACCAACCTCACCCTTATTGTGACACTTATTATCATTCTCATTCTGTAAATGAGGAATGGAGGCTCAGATAATTGGAGGGCTCTGCCTGGTTCACCACCTAGCAGGTGGTAGATTCAAGTACTGGCCCAGAATAGGAACCCATATTCCAAAAAGAGAGACTCAGAGGGGGCTGTAGCTGACTCTCTGGAGCAACATTCTCCAAAAGAATTTTCTACAGTGATGGAAGTGTTCTATGTCTGAGCTGTCCATCATGGGAGCCACTAGCCCATATATTCATCTGTATGTCAGTGTTGTCCTTAAATATACTTTCTGATATTTTTTTCGTGGAGGAAGGGGCATACAAAGGCTACAGTGACTAGGGCCCTCAAAAGGCATAATGTGATCCGGGAGAGTTGGACATTTGAAGGAAACAAAGGGCTTCTCGGCAACTGGATTTTAAGGAAGAAAAGGGACAAAATGGGGGATAATGGGAAAGTGTTTTGCTATTGGACCTCTTCTGCCAAAGCCATTCATTTATGCATTCATTCGGTACTTACTTATTGAGGGCCTACCCTATGAAGACATTCTAGAGCAGAGAACGGGATAGATAAAGACCTTGCTCTTGTGGGGGTTGGATTCTAGTGGCAGAGAGAGAGGTTAAGAGAAAGTCTGGTGGTTAAGACTGTACTTCCAGTGCAAGAGGCATGGGTTTGATCCCTGATTGGGGAACCAAGATCACAATGTGGCCTAAATAAATAAAAGTACTTTATAAGGGACTTCCATGGCAGTCCAGTGGTTAGGACTCTATGCTTCCAGTGCAGGAGGCATAGGTTTGATCCCTGGTTGGGGAACTAAGATCCCACAAGCTGGTGACATCACCAAAAAACTGATGTGAAGGAAATTCATAGAAAGCAAGATTAGAGAGTGATGGAGGAGGTACTATTTTTGAAAGAGTGGTCAGGGAAAGCCTACATAGCAAGGTGACATGTGAGCAGAGGGAAGGCCACAAAGTCATCTTGAGAAGGACTTCCAGGCAGAAGAAGTAGGCAGTGCAAAGGCCCTAGGGCAGGAACAAGGAGATTGCAGACAGACTAGAGGGGAAAGGAGAGAGGGGTTCCTGCAGGCCAGGGAGGTAGCCCAGGGCAATTCAGGCCAAAGGGAAGACCTGTAGTGAGCGGGACCCCGTCATGAGATCAACATGGTGGTCTACGAGGAGCCGAAGGAGAGAGCGAGGTGCTGCTGGACATAAAGTCTTAGAGCCCTTCAAGGCCATCCCATGTGGCCAGTGGGTAGTATACAGGCTGTCCCACTTCAGTTAGTTTTGTTGAGCCATAGTATATTGTTTTGTTGTTTGATGGCTTTTTACCTAATTAGTTGTTAATGTATAAACATTGGAAAGCTTCACCCCAAAATCTAGACTCCAGCTTCCGTTTTACAAAGTGGAGGGCACTGTCTGTGTTGGTCCATAGAACGGCTGGCTGGAGCTGAGTGGTGGCTGCCACCTGCAGATGGGCCCTGTGTTCTCCAGACCCCTTCCCCAAGCTCTCCCAGCTTCGGAGGCTGCATCAGCTACTGTTTATCTTCAAGGTAGTTTTCTATCAGAAGAGACACATACTGGTACCCAGGTCTCTTTCCAAACTGTAAGGAAAATAGACTCCAGGATGGCCTCCTCTCCATGCACTGGGCCTGCTTGACCCGTGAGGCTCCCCCTACCCTGGCTGGAGAGTTCAGAGCCCCCAACACTCACTGAGCCCCAGAGAGAACAAGGGATCTCTTCCTCTTGGGACTGCCTGTATGGGTGCATGAGCTTTGCATTTGGAGCTGAAAACTCCCTAAACCAGAGGGCATCCAGGGATTAGAGGGCTTGAGGGGAGGACAAATCCTGTCCCACTTTTTCTGGCTGCTCTGTCCAGAAGGATTCATAAGTTACAAAAACCAGTTCTAGCTCAGAATGACATTGAACCTGTTTATCAGTTAGTCGTTCTGGAGACAGAGGAGGAACAGAGCACCTCCTCTAAGTTCTGTGTTTATGTCTTGGGATCCCTCAGGCACAAACTCAGCTCCGTGGGAAGGCCTGTGGAGTCTCTCCTCTTGGTGGGGCAGCCTTCGGCCAGGCAGGGACCAGGAGGCCCCCGTGTGGAGAGAAAGAGGCTGTCCTGAAGGTTAGAGTTTGGGGTGGCTCTCTGTGAGGCTGGAAGGTTGTGTCCTGAAGTCAGGAGACAGACATCCCTGGAGGACTGCAAAGCTCCCTCCAGAGGGTAGAACAGATTGTAGAGGCCAGAGTGTCCCCACCACATGGGCCTCACCTGGGGCAGGGGCTCTTTAGTCCTCTGTGCGTCTTGCAACTCTTGGGTCTAGTGAAACTCTTTGTCTTTCCAGAAGCTATGGATGAATTTTAAAACACATAGGCATCAAGTTCCAACAGAGGGGACTTTGGATCACTAACTGAACCTCTGAGCCTCTGTTCTCATCTTTAAAAGAGAGATACTAATTGAATGCACCTCAGATAGTTGTTCTGAAGGCTTGACTAGGTGATTTCATATTAAACAGTTAACACAATGTTACACCTAGCAACTGCTGAATAAATATTAGCTGCTATTTTTTTAAACTGTCATTATCATTATGGAAAGTGGACTGAGACCCGCCTGCTGCCCTGAGCCCACCCCCACTGGTTCCCACCTTCACCTTCGCAGGCGTCTCTGTGAGGTTCCCAAGCCCTGCTAGGGCACAGTGTGAGAGCTGCTAGGAGTCTAATCTCTGTTTTGTAGAGATGGGAGAATTCTGCCTGGAGAAGGGAAGTCCATAGTGCGCTGTACTAAGTCGCGTTGGACTTCGTTGGCACACCTGGAAACAGAACCCAGTCTCCTCATCTTGAGCACTTTGCACTGGCCAAGTTGCCCCCCACACCCCAACTCCTTTCCCAACCTGGGGCTCCTTAGGAACCCACAAAGCACTCATTCTACTCAGGACAGTGCAGAGAAAGGAGCCAGCCATTGGGGTCACACCTGCCTCCTGTATTGCCTCTGCTTTCTGTTTCTTTTTTTTTCCCTTAATTAAAAAAATTTAGCTGCACTGCAGGGTATGCAAGATCTTAGTTCCCTAACCAGGGATTGAACCCTTGCCCCATGCAATGGAAGCGCAGAGCCTTAACCACTGGACCAACAAGGAAGTCCTTCCTCCCTCTGCTTGTCTGGAGGCCTGACTTCCTCTATCCAAGCCTCAGTTTCCCCATTTGTGAAATGGGGCTAGCAACAGTTAGCTCCATAGAGGATTTAGTGAGTTTATGCATGCAAAGCATTTAGCACGTAGAAAATAATGTTAACTATTACTATCATTCATTATTATTACTATAGTTATTGGAATAGTTATAGTAATGTTATTACTGTTACCTTTGGTGTTCAAAAATATGTGTGGAATATTCTCTGTATGTATACAGATACCTGTCCATGCTCCAGGAGCCTCTTCCAGAAGTACTGTTAAACACAAACAGATACACACACATACATACACACGCTGTGAGTCTCTGTGACATCTCCTGTTTCCTTGCAACAATTTGTAGCAAAGCTCACACAACAGCTTGAGCAGCATTTGAATAATAAAAATAATTTCTGATCTTGTCACCCTTTTCCCCACAGTGGGTACAGAGAGGTCAGAGATGTGATCTGATTTAGAGTGTGAGGGGGCAAAGACGGGGTGTGAGGTGGGCAGAAGAAGATAGGCTGTGGAAACACAAGGCAGAGAATGTTGTGGACACCTCACAACCTACCTGATCTCTTGGTGTGTTGGGGTGACTCTCTGGGCCCCATCTCATGTGATTTGTCAAACGAAGCCATCCAGCATGGTTCCCCTGTCTATCCAAATACAACAAACTGCCTTCTCCAGAGTTAGTAGGCCTTGTGGCCCCCAGTGAAGTGAATTCTGTTCCTCATACTGGCTCTTTGAAGCTGCTGGGACTGAAGCTTCCCTTTCTCTTTTTCTCTCTCTCTTTTTTTTTAGTTTATTTGTTTATTTAGTTTTGGCTGCACTGGGTCTTTGTTGCTGCGAGCAGGCTTTCTCTAGTTGCGGCAAATTGGGGCTACTCTGTAGTTTCTGGCTTCTCATTGCAGTGGCTTCTCTTGTTGCAGAGCTTGGGCTCTAGAATGCACAGGCTTTAGTAGTTGTAGCTTGAGAGCTTAGTTGCCCTGAGACAGGTGGGGTCTTCCTGGACCAGAGATTGAACCCATGTTCCCTGCACTGGCAGGCTGATTCTTAACCACAGGACCACCAGGGAAGTCCCTAAGCTTCTTTGTTCCTTGTACCAAAGGTCATCTGCCGCCCATGGCCACTGCCTGCCAGGTCTGCTTGAGGGTGGGGAGGCTCCTGTTAGGGCCACAGAGTGTGGAGGTCACCTGCTCAGGCTCTGATGTAAGGCGACCTGCTGTTTGAGTCGTGCTCAGCCCATTGCTGGCTGTATGACCTTGAGCAAATCTTTAACCCTGACTGAGCCTCAGTCCCTTCATACATAAACTAGAGAAGATAATCCCGCTGCAGTGAGATTGCAGTTAAGATGAAGTGCCTCACACCATGGTCCCAGTGCCTTGCAGAGGAGCCCTCAGGCAATAGGGCAGTGATGAAATTATTTAGGGATGGGAGCTCCACTCCTTTGGTGCTGAGGGACCTTGGTGATGTATCAGAGGGCCTGGGAGGGGACCAAACCAGAGACCCCCTGAGCAAACCACCTCATTTCATGGGATCTCCACTTATCCGTCTGGGAATTGGCATTAGTGCCTGCTCTCCTGCCTTCCTGGGTAACCCTCCCCTGTGAAAGTGAAAGTGAAAGTTGCTCAGTGGTGTCTGACTCTTTAGGACCCTATGGACTATATGGAATTCTCCAGGCCAAAATACTGGAGTGGGTAGCCTTTCCCTTCTCTAGGGGATCTTCCCAACCCAGGGATTGAACCCAGGTCTCCTGCAATGCAGGCACATTCTTTACCAGCCGAGCCACAAGGGAAGCCCAAGAATACTGGAGTGGGTAGCCTATCCTTTCTCCAGGGGATCTTACCGACCCAGGAGTCAAACCAGGGTCTCTTGCATTGCAGGCGGATTCTTTACCAACTGAGCTATGAGGGAACTCTCCCCTGAGCTGTTGGCAAATGATGCTCTAAAGAAGGTGAGGTTTAGGGAATAGGAAATACACAGGCCCTGATCACAGCTGACATTTACTGACTGTTTACTATAGGCCAGGCCCTTGGCATGCATTATCACTTTTAAGCTGGTTTACAGCAACCCTATAATTATGCTCATTTTGCAGAAGGGATAAATGAGACTCAGAGAGGTTACCTAAGCTCCAAGTTCACACAGCTAGCCAAGGAGGATTAAAACTCAGATCTCTGGTGCGTCTAACAGTTCCCTGGCCTGCCTCCCGGGGCCTGTGGACTGGAAAGAGTGGCTGAGAGAGAGTTATATGATCCCTCCCCCACATCAAGGATCTTGTAACCATGGGTCCTCTCCCACCAGCACACAGATTCCCAGCAAAAGCTTCATCTCCAGTTCAATCACTTTCCTTCTGGCAGTGCCCAGCCCAGCTGTTTGTCTGTCCAAGTCCAATCCCCTCTGAGCAGAGCTGCTGCTGCTGCTGCTAAGTCACTTCAGTCGTGTCCGACTCTGTGTGACCCCATAGACGGCAGCCCACCAGGCTCCCCCATCCCTGGGATTCTCCAGACAAGAACACTGGAGTGGGTTGCCATTTCCTTCTCCAATGCATGAAAGTGAAAAGTGAAAGTGAAGTCGATTAGTCGTGCCTGACTCTTAGCGACCCCATGGACTGCAGCCTACCAGGCTCCTCCGTCCGTGGGATTTTCCAGGCAAGAGTACTGGAGTGGGTTGCCATTGCCTTCTCTGCCTGAGCAGAGCAGCTCGGGACAAAGCAGAATGTAGGCAGGCCTCGGCAGGTGAGGAGCGGCGCTCTAGCAGTAGAGCAAGGCAGCTCCCTCCGCTCTTTGCGGTCCTGCATGGAGCTGGCTGAACCTGACTGTAGAGCGAGGGTCAACAGAGGGGTTAGGGATGATGCGGTAGCATCAAGGTGCTTACTAATGAGATGCAAATGAGCCTCTGTCAGGGACTCCAGCTCAAGCGCCGGGGCTCTGTCCACACTGACTCCCTGGTAAGTGTTCTCCGCCCAGCTATCTGTGGACCCGAAACTCAACAGGACCACTGGGTCAGTTGTGTTCTCACCAGAGAGGGCTGGCCATTGAATTAAACCAGGGATTATATTTTGGGAATTCCCTAAGGGGATGGGTGTAGGGGTTACAAATACATATTTCAAGCTCCACCCCAGATCTACTGAATTAAAATTCTTAAGGATGGGGCCCAGGAATAGATGTTTAACAAGTTCCTGGGGTGGTTTTTGTACGACTGGTGTTTGGGATCCATTGACCATGGTAATCGCGTTCTTTAAGATCCTGTGTTGTTAGTATCCCATCTATGGGCCTCTTCTAGCCCCAGTGAAGAGGGGGTTAGGGAAGTTAGGAAAAGACCAAAGTCTCGATGACTTTTAGGCTAGACAAGTGCTTCTCAAATGTCAGTGTAATAAAAATTACAGCCTCATCCTTAAGAAGGCTGATTTCGTTGGGCTGTGGAACTCGGAGGGCTTCTCTCCCGTAGGTGGGGACCACTGGCTCCCAGGCAAAGCAGGAGCAAGATTATCTCTAAAGTCAAATAGAAGAGCGAACAAGACCAAACAGGAGAGTGAAACAACAGATCTGCTTCCAGTGCCCTTCACCTAAAAGTCTCTGAGTGCAAATCTCTCCACTCATTAGCATCTCAAACCCCAGAGACAACTGTTTTTAATTCTTGCAAACAGGTCTATCTCCCAGATAGAGACACAGCCCCATGAACCATGTTCTCCTTGCGGTGAATAAAACTGAACTTAAAATCAGTGGATTCCATCCACACAGGCATACTCATGGCCCAACAATTTCCATCTTCTGCATTTGCACAGCAGTATTGTGTACGTATGTTCACCAAAGATTCACACGAGAATATTCAGAGCAGCATTATTTATAATAACCCTCTGCTGGAAACAGCCTGAATGACCACCAAGAGCAGATGGATAAGTAAGCTGTGGCTTGGTCATACAGCAGAATACTCTATAGAAAAGAAAATGAAAATATTGTTCTAGATAACAACACGGATGAATCCCCCTCACGTAATGTGGGGGTGAAAACAGCCATATACAAAAGAGTACATATTGTGCTAGTCCAACTGTATAAAACTTTCAAACAGCCAAAACTCACCTATGGATTACATTAAGATAAAGTTACCTTGGGCGGGAGAAGAGGGCTAGTTAGCAATTGGACAGGACACAGAGAGGGTTTCTGGAATTGGTAGTAATGTTCTGTTTTTTTATCTGGAAGCTGATTAGTTTCTGGAAAGTTCACTGAGCTGCACACTTGTGATCCATGCCTTTTTCTGTTTTCTTATTATACTTAATTTAAAGGTTTTCTAAAAGTACTAGTAAAGGAGCTCAAAGAAGACTTTTAATAAAAGAAAAATAATTTAACTAATGAAAGGGAACTCCAGGTGACTTCTGACTATAGCAGATTACATGGGATTTCATGACTGTGGGATCATGGACTCTTCCTTTCCCAGGAACCAGGAAGGAGACAATTCTCAGAACCTGAGAGCTTGGGCACCATGCCAGGGCATACCCGGGCTGTGGAAAACCAGTGCCTCAGCAGTTCCCTATCCCCACCTCCACATGGCCTGCCCTCCCTAGAACCGCAAGGACAATGACAGCCCATTTTTAACTGGGTTCCCAGGTTCAACTGAGTTTACAGTTCATTAGGGCTTGCTTCATGCAGCATTTTTCTGTCCTCAGAGCAAGTTTCTGGACCGTGTTCTTCTTATATCTTCTGAAAGACCCTACATGTAGAGCAAGAAATATTTCCATTTTATAGATGGGGAGGTTGAGGCCCTAAGATAGGGATCAAAAGACTTGTCTAAAGCTAGCAAGGGCTAGCAAGCAGCCCGGCCAGGACTTAAACACGAGGCTTCAGATGAAAAATCCAACACTCCCTTGGCTACACCACAGATGGATTCTTCCAAGTAAAGCAATGCTAAGTATCTGTGAGCATTAGTGAGCAATCACTTAGTGAGCACTGTCCCTGAGAGTCCTTCAGTAACCCAAGGAAGTAGGTACTATCATTCCATGCATATTTTACAAATGAAAAAGCTCAAAGATCAGAAAGTCTAAGTGCCTTATCCAAGATCAGTGTCCATTAAGTGTGGGGCATGGATTGGAAGAAATGGTCTGAGTTGAGACCAAGTTCTGAACCGCTAGTCCAACGGTTCCCAAACCCAACAGGAGTTCCCTTGTAGCTTGTAAAAATACAGATCCCCTGGCTTCACCCCCAGACCACACATTCCGATGATGTGGACTCAGGATGCAGCTGAGAAATCCATATTTTTTAAAAACAGCCCTAGCCATTTGGGATGCTCAGCTCTAAACAATGCTTCCACTGAAATATGACAGTAAAAACAAAATAATTTAAATGTAAAACTTCATTTAGCAACTTCTAAATAGCTCATGGAAACTCTCTAATAATTAGAGTCCTCCTATCGATGGTATACAAGCCCTCAAGAATATATTTGAGACCAGCCCGTCTGACTGGATGCTAGCTATGCTTAGGGTTGCGGGGCAGTGACTGACAAGGAGTATCTGGAGGGCTCTAGTGGGGACAGGGTGGTGTCTGCTTTTTGCTCTGGATCCTGGTTAGCCACTGTTTGCATTCACTTGGTAAAAATTCATCAAGCTATAACTTGCAATTAATGCATCTTCTTTTTGAATGTTTGTGAAAAGGAAAAAAAAAAAAATCAGGCTGACCATCCATCAGAGACACTGTAGGAGCAATCTTTACATAGAGTACAGATTTGTATAAAAAATCCAATAGAGTTCTTCTAATTATATGCTGTGATTCATAGGGTCGCAAAGAGTCAGACACGACTGAGCGACTGAACTGAACTGAACTGAAGAGTTTGATATTCTAGGATTTGAATGTTCCACAATGCTCTGATTCTCTAAGTCAGTTCCAATATTGCAGAAGCCCTCAAATCTGTAATAGTAGCTAACGTTTATTGAGCTTTTAGTATGCGCTGACTGCTATGCTAAGATCTTAAGAGCTTTGTATGGATCAACTCACAGCAACTCTGTGAGGTGGATAGCTTTATCCACCCCAAACCCCTCAGAAACATGAAATGATGGGTTCAAGGTCACAGAGCTGGAAAGCAGCAAATCCAGGACCAGAACTCAAGTGCCCTGGCTCCAGAGCTGGTGTGCCAACCATGGTGCCATACTGGCATCAAGGCTGAGTGTTTAAGTATCCCAGTGATGCGTTTTGTGCTGTATAGCCTTGCATTTGCTGGGAGGACCCAGAGAGAAGCGGGTGCTGCAGGCACAAACAGCAGCTCTCAGCTGGGACACGTGAGCACACATGGGCCAACACGCACACACATGCTGACGTTACCCCACAGCTGGCATGTGCAGTCCTGCTCAACTGGCACCGAGGCCAACTGCTGTGGGTGCTGGAACTGAACGAGAACTGGGAACAGGAGAGCTCTGCGTCGCTGTTCCCTGCCCCCTGGCCAGGGGACGGGCAGTTGTCGTTTACCTGCCACTCCAGGTCACCTGGCAGGGGCCCGCACCAGTTTCAGGAATGGAGAAGGACTCCGCAGTGGGGTGGGGTGGGGTGGGCAGAGGAGGCGGGCAGAGGAGACATTTCTCTCTTCTGCAGGCTCCAAACTGGAAACTGCTTGAGGCATCACCTCTTTCAGGAGGTAGTTTGTCAGTCAGTGGGTAATGGTGGGCCATCATCATATTTATATATATATGTAAAGTCACGCTCCTTGGCCCGACATAATTGGCCTTTCAGAGCACATCTCCAAATATTCTCTACCCAGCTGACAGTTGCCTGCACATACATGGTGTTTTCTTTAACTGCTATACTTTTGCATGTGATACTTTCTGAATTGCCTTTCCCACTTTTTTTCTTTATTTAAGCCTTATTTAGTCTTCAAAACTGGTATCCAGTCCCAGCTACTCCTAGAAGCCTTGCTCCACTAACTCCGTACTAGGCTAACTGTGTATGGCTCCTCAGGCCCCGCTGCCTGCTTGAGTTTGCCTCTATTTTCCCACCTACCTCAAGGTATTAAACCATCCACTTACAGACCTGCCTCCGCTAGCTGTGAGTCTCTGGAGGCCTGACACATTGTAAGCACTAAGTGTCTATTGAACTAAGGATCTGTTGAGAAAACAGAAGCTGTGCGACTGAAAGGAAGTGGCTTAGCTTTTCTGAGTCTCTATTCATGTCCACGCTGGAAACTAATAGCAACAGCAAAAAGAAGTGGTGGAGGATCACAACTGCAGGCCTGCAGGGAGGTCGTGCAGAGTAGAAGAGAAGATATAGGTGACATGGTCTAACCTGGTGGTTCAAGGGGCTCAGTACATCAACAGCTCTCTCTTCAACATTCAATGTTCGGGGCTGCGCTTAGGCCCAGGACCCATCGAAAGCTGGGCTACTGACTTTAGGCAAGTAAAATGGAACCAATTTACAAATTTCCATTTATAATATGGAACCAATAATTCTTTTTTGAAGTTTTTATTGGAGTATAGTTGATTTACAATGTTGTGTTAGTTTCCACTATACAGCAAAGTAAATCAGCTATATGTATGCATTTATTCCCTCTTTTGGGGATTTCCTTAAAATGGACCTAATAATTCTTAAAGGAGACTTGAGGGAACTCCTGAGCACCTTCCTCTCGTACAGTTGCAGATTCTTACCGACTCTCTGGCAATAGTGAGGGGATGGTGTGCAGGTGTGTACGTGTGTGTGTGTGTGTGTTGGTGGGGGTTGGAGGAGGGATCTGATTGGTGATGTGTATGTCCCTTGTCCCCTGAAAGGCATCTTACAGTTTAGGGATCAACCTTGTTCTTCATCCCAAATTGCTTCCAGGGGTATGGGGGCAATTCCCTGGCCTCTGAGGCTGACCACTCACATAGGAAGCAGGACTGTCTCCTGATCTGGGCTAGGCAGAGAGAGGCAGAGGAAGGTGAGAAGATCTGGGACATGGCCCTGCCTTCCCCACTCACTTGCTGCGTGACCCCAAGCCAACTTATCAGTCTTCTCTAGGGAGGCCTCCATGTCTGATTCAGTGATGTCTAGGGACCCTTTCACTCTCATCTATGGTGGGGTTGGACTAATGCTTAGTCCCTCCGAGTGTCAGTCCTCATCTGTGAAGACTCATTCATTCTCTTAATAGATACACACTGAGCTGCTTTTACGTGCCAGGTGCTGCGCTAGACACGGATTCCGGAGCTGTGAGCAACACTTAGTAGGAGAGACTGTATCATATAAAATGTACACAAATAACTAGTAATTACAATTGTGATCTGTCTTAGGAAGGAATACTTCAGGGTGCCCGAGATGATCTCTACCCCAGGGGAAGCGGAGAGGAGCCAATTAATTAATTAATGATCATGCTCTGGGCACCACATGCATTATCTCATTTAATGTTCACATCAGTCTCTGAGAAAAGGATTGTTATTTGCCCCATTTTTTCAGATGAGGAAACTGAGGTTTGAAGAAGTTGAGGCCCAGGTCATACAACCAATAATATCTAGGATTTGGACCAACACTCATCTTCCTTTTTTTTTAATTTAAACTTTTTATTTGTAAATGTATGTGTATGGCTGACATAGCCGATTAACAATGTGATAATTTCAGGTCAACAGCAAAGGGACTCAGCCATACATATACATGTATTAATTTTCCACCAAACTTCCCTCCCATCCAGGCTGCCACATAACACTGAGCAGAGTTCCTTGTCCAATACAGTAGGTCCTTTTAAATATAGCCATGTGTACATGTCCATCCCAAACTCCCTAACTATTCCTTCCCCCTATCCTTCCCTCCTGGCAACCACAAGTTCATCCTATAAGTCTTGGACCCATACCCTTCTTTACAGACCTGTCTGAAAACCCCTATTGTGAATGTAAGCATCAGTACCGTTAGTCAGGGAAACAGTAGCATGAAGTTTCTCAGTTAGCTCAGCCTGTGCTGGAGCCCAGGAAGCACGGGAACTTTCAGAAGCTTGGCCCACATGTTACTGAAGGAACCAAAAAGGCAGGGTCCACCCGGTGGGCACAGGAACATCCCTGACTATGCCAACACCATCACCCCCAACACACGCTGGTTTCCTCTAAGGCTGCCCCACGTTCTTGCCTGGCCAGCAGCAGTCTCAGTGCCTCAGCCTGTCCTGGGGAAGGAAAACTGTCAGGCTGAGGTGAGTTCAGTGGCACCTGGGGAAGAGTGTACGTGCAGCGGACCATGGCGGCCCAGCTCACAGAGGCCTGGTGCAGGGGGCCCTGGCCACCTCTGCCAGTGGAAAACACAGGGGCAGCTGACACGTGTGATCTGGAGCGTGCCAATGTCCTTCTAGGTCTGGTTCCCTGCATCCGTAAGAGGCCACTGAGCATGGAAACAAGTTTTAGGGAGACCTTGATTCCCTCCAGATTCTCCCCATTTACAGATGAGGAAACTGAGGCCCAGGGAGCTTGTAGCAGACAGGGCCTCGCTGTTTTGCTCCACCACCCTAGCCAGTTCATGGGCTCAGTCCTTTCCTGCCAGGGGTGTAATCTGTGCTCCGTGGAGAGCCCTGGGAGGAACCTGAGCTTGCCTCTTCCTGCACTGGGGGATGCTAAGTTCCAAAGCTTCCTCACCTGCAAAATGCAATCATTCTTGCTCTGTCTACCCAGCAGCCTTGTGGGAGTGAGAGTAAGAGTGTATCTTACAGGGATGCTCTGTAATGACCTATGTGGGAATGGAGTCTAGAAGAGAATGGACATATGTATATGTATGGCTGATTTACTGTGCTGTACAGCAGAAACTAACACAGCATTGTAAAGCAACTATACTCCAATGTTTTAAAATTAATTAAAAAGGAATGGATCTTAACAATAATCCAACTGCCCCCTTATTTAAAATGTAGGGAAATAGGCCCAGAACTGTATGGAATAGTTTCAAGCCACACCGCCCATGACTTACAAGCACACAAATAATGAAATTCTCCTTTCCCCTGCCTGCTTTGAAAATGCAACATTTTCAAATGACCCTACGTAGTCAGCCCCATCCCTGAACACAGGAAGCATCCAAAAGGTGTCAGCTGTAGTAGTAACTGTTGCTCATTTCTGCGTGGAGGGCACTGCCCACCTGCCCAGGCTCAGCGCTCCCCCACCCACCCATCCATAGAGGAAGCTGAAGGATTGAAAGTACTGCATCCTGAGCCTGCTTCTCTACCTCCCTGGTGCCCTAAACCCCAGCCTTGCTCCTGAGTGCTGTGCGCCTGGGGTCAGAGACAGCCTAGCCTCTCTGAGCCCTCAGCATACCTCAGCATGGTCGCTGCTTCCCCCCCAAGCGGAGGGCTACTTCCGCCCCCACCCAGGAGGAGGGCTGAACTCCGGCCCTGGCGGCCCTGTTCAGTGTTCCACTCCCTCCATCCTACCTCCACAGATACACATCGGATTCCTGCTTCCCCCAAGAGTTGCTCCCGCTCCCCCCACCCACCCCAGTGCTGCCCTTGGCCTCAGGCTCGCTGCCTTTCACAGCCCTCCCCCAGCCAGGAGAGTTGAGGTTCTAATCTGGGTGCCTCTAAAGAGTCCCACAAGAGTCAGGGCCGGCCAGATGTCTACCTCTCCCTTAGGCCTGCCTCCCGCCCCCTCACCAGGTGACTCTGTCTGTGTAGGGATCCTGTGCCCCCCGCCTTGGACACACACGAGGTCTTAGCATCTGTTGGTTCCCTGGCCCCAGCCCTTCCTCCTCAAATCAAAGAGAAGCTTGTCTCCCCATCCCCTTGAAGGTCATCCCCAGAAAGCCTGAGCAAGGAATTTCATTCTTCCAAGCAAAGGAGTCCAACTTTCCACACATACAAATATGACCTTGCTCCTCCAGGAGATCAAAGCCCTAACCTTGTCCATTCTGGGCCCCGATCCCCAGCGCTAGGCTTGGGCTGGCCTCATTCAGTGTACCTAGGTGTACCTGGCTTCAGGCAGGGCCCAGGCATCCTACCCCTGCTGTGCCTGCTCCAGCCATCTCCCAGGTTCTGTTGAACCTTCCAGGAGCCCCTACTGGGGACCAGAATGGATAAACTTCGCAACCCCCGCCCCCTGACTTCCCACCCTCCAGCAGTTCTTACCTGGGCCCTTTGGGTGGGGGAGGGTGCCCCGGAGTGGGCCGCTGGGCAGGAGCCCCTTTCACAAGGGCTGACAAGCTCCGGAGGGAGGCGCGGAGTCTCAGAGCAGGAAGGCGCACACTCAAAGAGGCTGCTGAGAAAGTTGGAGTAGGTGTGTCCCAGCCCAGGAGGAGGAGGAGGGAAAAGGAGGTGGGAGAATTGAGGCGGATCATCCCCTCCTGCCAGCTCTCTGTCTCACGGAGCAGGAGGGAGGGAGGGAGCCAACTGGGTTGTGGCCCAGAACTCACGGTGGGGAATCAAGTCATGGAAAATGATGGCTGGAGAGTTGCTGAGAAGTCCTGCCCATCTCCAACTGCCTTCTCTGTTTTACAGAGGGATAAACTGAGGCCCCGGTCAGATCGTACTTGTCTGAGGATGCACAGAGACCACGAGGCCCTGGGAAAGGCCCCAGGTTGCTCAGCTCTCCGGCCAGAATTCTCTCCTTTCTCCTCCCAACTCTGCAGATCTGAGATGAACAAGCACAAGCACCCCTCCCCTCGAGGTCTGGTTCAGAACCCTGGCACTGCCACCTACTAACTCAGTAACTCTGGGGGCGTTACTAGTCTGAGCCTCAGTTTCCTTTTGGGTAGATAATAACTCCTACCTTACAAGATTGTTATGAGATTTAAATGATATAAAGGTTGAGGGAAGGCACTTAGCAGACTAAGTCCCCCATAAAAGGAAATTCTTCTTACAGTTATCAGCTGTGATTTTCTCCATGAGTGACTTAACCTCTCTGATCTCTGGCTTCCCCAGCCGTGAAATGGGGGTAACAGGAATCCCTGCTTTGTAAGGTTGTGCAGAATCATGGGACAGAGATGTGTGTAAAATGCACAGCTCAGTGCCTGGATCTCTTTTCCAGGCACTGTACTAGGCACTGGGGATATAGTTATTCGCCCCACAGAGCTGAAAATGGCTCTGAGACCATCCTGTTCAGTACCCCTACCTTCCTCTCTCCCTGGACTTGCAACCCTTCTGCTGCTTCCCTGACAAATAAATAAGTCTTTGCTTGCATACCTCTAATTATGGGGAACTCACTACCTTTCCCAGCAGTCAGTTCTGATTCTTAGCAGTTCTACCTGATGTCCAGCTGAGCTACTGTTCAAGCTGCCCTTGAACCTGGTTAATAAATAAACATTCTATTTATCCTTATTCTTACTCTTATCAAAACCATGTGACCTAAGGCAGATGACATCAATTTCCTCTGTTTCCTCATTTGTTAAATGGACTCAAAACTGCTGAGGCCACTTAGAAAAGATATGTTTCCTCTGCCAAGTGACAAATGCTAACACCTGGTTCTTTGGCTAGGACTAGGTTTTCTAGATGTTCAGGCTCTGGTTTAGGGGACCCTGTGTTTAAGTGGAACCATTAAGGTTCTGGTCTTTTAAAAATATATTTATTTTTGGCTGCACTGGATCTTCATTGCTGTCAGTGGGCTTTCTCTAGGTGCAGCCAGCAGGGGCTTCTCTTGCTGTGGAGCATGGGCTCTAGGGCGCACAGGTTTTAGTAGTTGTGTTGCACGGGCTTCGTTGTACATGGGCATGTGGGATCTAGTTCCCTGACCAGGGATTGAACCTGTGTCCCCCGAGTTGGCAGGTGGATTCTTAACCACTGGACCACCAGGGAAGTCCCCAGGTTCTGATCTTGTTTATGGAGGAGTGAAGAGACTCTTGGCTATATCCCAGCTCTCGGGAGATATCCATTCATGGAATGACTGCAGTCCCTGTGGACCACGCCCTCAGGGATCTGTCACCAGCACTGGGCATGACCACAGGTGTCCAGCAAGTGGCTGCCACGTGTTGCCTGAGACGTCCAGGGAGGAATCTCCCAGGCGTCCCTCCTACAGGCTGCCTGAAAGCCGTAGGGGTTTACAGCACGAGAGGACTCCTGTGATCAACACCAATGGAAAGGCTAACCTGGGCAATTATCCACTTGGCTGATTGCCGCCCAAGTCTCCCAGTCTGGGCCGATTAGGCATTAACCCGAGGAAGGTGGCTAGGCAGCCCCACGAATCCTTTGACTAGTCATGTGCGACTATCTGCCTTTGGGCTCCCCATCCTGGCCAAGACTGGCCTCCAGCCTGTCCAGTGAAGGGATGTCTGCAGCCTGGGGGTAAGAGGAGATGAGGAATGGGATGAACCGAGAACTGCAGATCGCTACTGACATCCGTCCCCTCCTCTCCAGTTCCCCCTCCACTCTTGCCTCAGGCCCTGATCCTCCTCCCTGCTGGCCCCAGGTCCTAACCAGGTACCCATGGAACCACCTGGGAAGCTCCAGGGATCTCTGTCTAACCCAGGAGTTCTCAACTGGGGCTGCTGCACACTGGCATCACTTGGGGAGCTACAAATTCTAGTGTCCAACCACTGCCCACCCACTGAATTGTTGCCTCTGACTCCCTGGGAACAGGCCCTGGCATCAGTGTTTCCCAGCAGTGTCAGCCATGTCATAGGCATTAAAAGAATTACATCTGATTCTGAATCCCCTGCCTGGACCTCAGTTTCCCTGTTTCATTGAAGCAGGTGTTGAACTCTGATCTTTAAGATCCAGCTCTGAGATTCTAAAGCTCTAGTATTCTTGACATAGGATGCTGTAAGCTTCTAAAGAAAGACCTAGCACTCCATCCCTGCCCACTCTCCTGTTTTGCCTGGAGAAAGCTAGACTCCCCACTGTGGTCTGGGTGAGTGCTTCCCCTCTCCCTCCTAGGTTTTCCTTTCTAGAGCAATCTGTCCACATTCCCCATGGTGTAGGGAGTGTAAATGAGGGGCTTGAGCAGTGATGAAAATTCTAAACAGATGGAAAATTTCAAGGTGTCCAGAGAGTCTAGAAGCACAGATAATTGTATTTTCATTTGTAACAGGCTGAACCCCTCTAATTCCTTCTGGGGAAGGCTGAAATCTTAGGTTAATTCAGGGGAAATCAGAGGCACAAGTCATGAGAGCCAGGACATCAGAGATGCAAGTGCAGGATTGGCTGACAAGCAACCTGCTTGGCATGGGACTGAGGGGCTTCAAGGGATGTGGGGCTTTCAGGGAAATGGGACTGGTCTGTCACCCTAATGGAGGGAACTTCTGCATTACTGCCCCATGTGAGCTGCATACCCAGAGGGTATGGGAAGAGTGTAGTCCACCTTGGAGGACTGGTCCGGAGAAAAGATTCAGCTCATGGGGACAGTTGGCTGATGGACTGGTTACACTGAGACAACATGGTCAATGAACATGAGATGCAAGCTGTCATCTCTGGGGCTGGCCTCTCTTCTGTCGTACTGTGTTCTTCTTGGGGAGGGTCACATAGAGCGGCATGGGAGTGGGTACAGAGCGGGGACCCTGGAGTCAGTTTGTGGACCTGTGGACAGGAAGGGCTCCAGAGGCTTGACTGTCAAAGAAAGGGACATGGTGCC
This sequence comes from Bos taurus, assembly GCF_002263795.3. Lineage (NCBI taxonomy): Eukaryota > Metazoa > Chordata > Mammalia > Artiodactyla > Bovidae > Bos > Bos taurus. Next base: position 62,801,690 of record NC_037334.1, read on the forward strand.
TTTAAGGAGGATGAAGTCATCGGGGATGAGGCCACCTGGCTCCATGAGGGCTGCAGCCCAGGGGAAGCAGCAGAAGGTGGAAGGCAGGTGGGCTGTGGGGGCTGAGCTGGGGGATGTCAGCTCCGAGGCTGACAGACGGGACACAGCAGGAGTGGGAACCACTAGCCCTGGCATTACCTGGGGTGCCCGGGAATGTAATCAAACACTCAGCAGACCTGCTGGCCATGGGCATCTGGGCACCACCAGGCCCTCCAGCTCATCCTGACCCCCAGCTGGGAGTTCTGACAGCTCCTGCCAGGAGCAGTGTCCGGCTTGGTTGGTCAGGCTGGAGAGAATGAGCTCACCTGCCCAATCCAGCCCTCTGTCAGCCTGCCCCAGGCTGGTTCTGGTGGGTGGGGCTGGCACAGAGCTCCCGGAGCCCGGCTGGCTGGTCCAAGGCTTTGGTTAGGTCACCCCAACAGGAAGCTGGGAGGTGGTGAGTCGCTCCAAAATGGACATGAAACAGAACCTCTGATGTCATACCCACCCTTACCTGCCCCCAGACCAGGGGATCTGATTGGTCCTGCCCACACCCCCGAGAATCAGTATCCCTCCCATGTCCCCTTCTCCACAGCCACAAACCACTTTTCTGCCTTTTGTATGGTAATAACAACAATTACAATGAATCTATAAATAACTGATATTTGTCCCAATTTATGAAGTATTAGGCTAAGCATCATCTCATTTGATCCTGAAAGAGATCCTCCTGATAAGGCACTACTGTTACCATTTTCATTTTGCAGAGGAAGGAACTGGGATTTAGTTTTTGTTTTTTTAAACTTTACAATATTGTATTGGTTTTGCCAAATATCGAAATGAATCTGCCACAGGTATACATGTGTTCCCCATCCTGAACCCTCCTCCCTCCTCCCTCCCCATACCATCCCTCTGGGTCGTCCCAGTGCACCAGCCCCAAGCATCCAGTATCGTGCATCGAACCTGGACTGGCGACTCGTTTCATACATGATAGTATACATGTTTCAATGCCATTCTCCCAAATCTTCCCACCCTCTCCCTCTCCCACAGAGTCCATAAGACTGTTCTATACATCAGTGTCTCTTTTGCTGTCTCGTATACAGGGCTATTGTTACCATCTTTCTAAATTCCATATATATGTGTTAGGGATTTAGTTTTAAGTGACTTGTCCAAGGTCGTCATACTCTTAAATGGCAGAGATAGGATTTGAACCGAGTTTATCTATATCTAAGACCTGTGCTGTTAGCCTCGGCCCTTGGTTATGCTCCAGTCTAATCACAGGATTTGGATCCATGGCCACGCCACCTGCATCTAGCAAGGCCCCACTCTCGACCCAGTGCTCTGCTTTCTCTGTCTTACACATCCGAGTAACTTTTGAATAAGGCCCCCCACATTATCCTTTTACACTGGGCCTCATAGATGAGGTGCAGATGGCCTGCATATCGGTCAGCTTCAGCCCATCACCCTCCACTGGCTCCTACTGGGAGACTGCCATCCTGCCCACGCCTACCAGGTCCATCACCCGGTTGCCCGCTCAGGAAGGTCTCTTGGCCTCTCCCTCTGCACCTCCCCATGAACTGCCAGGGCTTCTGTGCCCCTGTCAAGTGCAGATTGCTCTGTGCTGGTCTGACAGTGAGGTCTGGAAAGGATAGCACTGTGTGGTCCCTCTCCCTCTTGCTGCATTTACCAAGGAGTTGGGGCACAACGGGAGGTTTGGACTCAAAGTTAGACATTTGGATTCAAACCCAGCTCTGCCGTCTTGCAGCTGTGAGGCACTGGACAAGTTACTTAATCTCTCTGGGAAGTAGTTTCCTCATCTGCCAAATGGGGGTGAAAATAGAAGTGGCTGAATGGGGTTCTTATTTCACAGGGGTTGTCAGGATTAAATAAGATAGTGAATCAGCAAACCTCCAGCAAACCTCCACTGGACCCTGGTGGTCCAGTGGTTAGAACTTTGCCTTCCAGCCTTGGGGTTGCCAATTTGATCCCTCGTTGGGGAACTAAGATCCCACATGACTTGAGGCCAAAAAAACAAAACTTAAAACAGAAGCAATAGTGTAAAAATTCAATATAGACTTTTTAAAAAATGTCCACATCAAAAAAAAAAAAAAGAAAAAAGCTCTAAGCAGTGTGCCTGGGGCAAAAAGTGGTGGTTTTCCGAATCAGTGGTGTCTAATTCATCTATGAAGTTCCAATAGCTCTTCATATGGTGCTAATGAAATATGATAGGTGCAGAGAATGGATATGTTAGGGGAAGCACACTGATCGAAACCGCCCACCCTGGCCAGTCCCTTTAGTAACCATTCACATGAGTTGTTTTATGACAGGAGATCCTGGTAAGGAATACGGAACTAATAAGCCACCACCAACCAGAAGAGTTAGGGAAAGGTCAAAAGGAGACACCGCATGTCCGTCCACTTCCCAGAATCCCTCTCGCTAGCATCCATCTTGGCTGAGCGATGAGTGCACCACCAGGAAGGACTCTGAATTACAATGATTGGCCAAAGACCACCCGGAAACTAATCCCATCACCATAAAACCCGAGACTGTGAGCCATGCGGCAGAGCTGTTCTCCTGGGTTCCCTTACCCTACTGCTCTCCACCTGAGTGCCCTTTCCCAATAAAATCTCTTGCTTTGTCAGTGCATGTCTCCTCAGACAATTCTTTTCCGAGTGTTAGACAAGAGCCCGCTCTTGGAGCCCTGAAGGGGGACCTCCCGCTTCCTACAACAGATAGATGGCACGTGCCAAAACGCCATACGTGTAGAGGGTAGGACATGGTTACAAATAAAGGAGCTTCCCTGGTGGCTGTTTGGTAAAGAATCTGCCTGCAATGCAGGAGACACAGGAGAGGTTGGTTCAGTCTGGCTCAGGAAGATCCCCTGGAGGAGGAAATGGCAACCCACTCCAGTATTCTTGCCTGGAGAATTCCATGGACAGAGGAGCCTGGCGAGCTATAGTCCAAGGAGGTCACAAGGAATCGGACACAACTGAAGCGACGGAACACACATTAACTGTGTGATACATCTTCACCTAGCACACAGACAAAAGAACTGAGGCCCGGAGAGACTGCCCGATGTGCTCAGGGCCCTAATGCCTGCCCCTTCCTCGCTTTCTCAGACGCCTGGGTCCTGTACAGTCACCTCCAGGCTGGCAGGGCAGAGGCCTTCAGAGGCAAGAGTCTGCTCTCCAATGCCTGGATTCCAGAGGCAGCTCTGGCAGCCCAACCAGCCCCACATTCCAGACATTCTGCCCAGGCGAGGAAGAGGCCGGCCCTGAGGGAGGAAATCCAGAACCACTAGACAAGGGGTGGCTAGGGGAGAGGTCTCCTGGGGAGCAGGCCTGCCTGCCGCTCTGGATTCCTCAGTGCCCACAGCCCTCCTCACAGGCCAAACCTCAGACTGCCCAAGGCCCAGGGCTGGAGGTGTTGCTCAGGGAAAATGACTAGTAGCACAGCGGTTTTCTAACTGAAGACTTTGTAGGGATCCCGGAGGGACAGAGGGATGAGGTTGTTAAAACATGCAAGTTCCATTGAGATTGATAAGTACACACTGTTGTATTTTAAATGGATAACAAACAAGGACCTACTGTATAGCACAGAGAACTCTGCTCAATGTTCTGTGACAGCCTGGATGGGAGGGGAGTTTGGGGAGAATGGATACATGCATATGTATGGCTGAGATGCTCTGCTGTGTACCTGAAACTATCACAGCATTATTAATCAGTTATACCCCAATATAAAATAAAAAGTTTTAAAAGAAAAAAGACAAAAAAAAAACCCCACGTTTCAGTCCCCTCCCCATTACAGAGGGGCCCAGCAGTCTGTAACCAGGGCTTCCCTGGTGGCTCATATGGTAAAGTGTCTGCCTGCAATGTGGGAGGCCTGGGTTCGATTCCTGGGTCAGGAAGATCCCCTGGAGAAGGAAATGGCAATCCACTCCAGCACTCTTGCCGGGCAAATCCCATGGACAGAGGAGCCTGAATTTATTCATTTATTTTTGGCTGTGCTGGGTCTTCAATGCTAGAAGGTTTTGTCTGGTTCTGGCAAATGGGGGCTGCTCTCTAGTAGGGGTGTGGGCTTCTCATTTCAGTGCAGTGGCTTCTCTTGTTGTTGAGCATGGGCTCTAGGGCATGTGGGCTTCAGTAGCTGCAGTTCCTGGGCTCTAGAGCACAGGCTTAATAGTTGCTGCCCGTGGCTCAGTTGCTCTGCATCATGTGGGATCCTCCTGGATGAGGGATGGAACCTATGTCTCCTGCACTGGCAGGCGGACTCTCCACCTCTGAGCCACCAGGGAAGCGCAGCTTTCCGGATTTTTAAATGAGTCTCTAAGAGGGTGCCGAGTCAGGTTTGGGAGCCTCTGTATGTTTGTTGTTGTTTAGTCACTCAATCATCTCCAACTCTTTGTGACCCCCTGGACTGTACCCTGCCAGGCTCCTTTGTCCATGGAACTTTCCAGGCAAGAATACCGAGGTGGGTTGTCATTTCCTTCTTCAGGGGATCTTCCTGATCCAGGGGTTGAACCTGCGTCTCCTGCATTGCAGGTGGATTCTTTAGCACTGAGCCACCAGGGAAGCTCAGTCCACTGTATAAGTTAAAGATGAAGATGATGCAGTCAAGAAAGGGAAAACAAATGCCCCAGGTTACCTAGCCACAAGGCTGTCCAAAACGGGAGCCATTGCACCTGCTGGAAACAGGAGGGCCTCAGCAGTGAGCTGCACAAGGCAGGGAAATCCAGAAAGGAAGAGGGGCCTGAGACCAGGCTGGCTTGATAAAAAATCATAAAGATGAGTAATAATTCCCCCTCTTGCCTCCTCCTCCCCTACCCACCATCCCTGTATCCCTCTCCAGCACAGAGGCCGCCAATGGGCCCAGTTCCCAGTGTACACTGAGCCCCAGTTGCTCACACTCTGCCTGTGCACATCCATGCCCTATCCCCAATCTCCACTCTTCTCCTGAGTTTCTTTCTCATGTCATCATGTACAAGAGCGCCGTGGAGTAAAACCTCCTGGGCTCAAGTCCCAGCTCAGTCACTATCATGCTGTGTGGTCTTAGGTAGTTTCCTGACTCTCTGACTCTCAACTTATCTGTACAATGATGGGACTAGACCAGCTTTTCTCAAAGTGCAATTCATGGATCAACTGTACAGAAGCACAGAAACTTTGCTAAAACGCAGATTCTCAGACTTCCAACCAGATAAAATGGGTGAAAAAAAATTGGAGAAATCTTTAAGTGTTGCATTTACATGGTATATTTTCCTTCTCAAATAATAAAGAATTACATTTAAGGCTAAAGGCCTCTTTGCCACCACCAGCAATACCTTCTTCAAAGGCAAACAATGTAATTATTTAGGTGTGTAACCCTTCTTACATTCACATATAAATATACCAGTAGGAGATATATAGCATTGGGGGTTTTCGCTTGCTTTCAGGGGGTAAGTGAAGTGAGTAAGTGAAGCCGCTCAGTCGTGTCCCACTCTTTGCGACCCCGTGGACTGTAGCCTACCAGGCTTCCTCTGTCCATGGGATTCTCCAGGCAAGAATACTGGAGTGGGTTACCATTTCCTTCTCCAGGGGATCTTCCCGACCCAGGGATCGAACCCAGGTCTCTGGCATTGGAGGCAGACGCTTTAACCTCTGAGCCACCAGGGAAGATTCAGGGGGTGGGGTGGGTTGTTAAAGCAGTATATTGTGTGTCCTGCTGCAACTTTTTCGCTCAGTGGTGTGCTACCCGGAGCTACCCGGGCTTGGAACTCATTCTGGGGCTCTCTCAAGTTTAAGAACCTCAGAGCTAGATAAACTCTAACATCATATCTTATGAATCTGATTTTAGCATAGGGTAGGGACAGGGAGAGCGGATATTTCCAACAGTGAGGGAAAGTCCAGCCTAATTAGAGAGTCCTTGATACTTGGCCGTGGACTCCATTGCTCAGATATCCTGTGTCAGGGGTGTGATACCCTGGGAGCCAGCTAGGGTCCCCTGCTTTCCTTCCCTTAGAGCCCCCAGGGCCACTCCTCTCCCTTGCCAGCCCCCGGTCACTCTGATGTCATCTGTGCAGGTGAAGCTGACTCAGGCTCTCCTGCCACCCAGAAGGCAGCTCCATGTGGCTCTCACTGGGGACTGATTGGTGTGACTTGGTGAAGCAGCCCGGGTTTCCCAATACCTCCTCTGTGGACACCTTCAAGCACATGCCATCTGGCTCTGGGAGAAGCCCAGGAGCCATCACAATCCATAGTAGTGATGTTCTCTTCTCTGTGCTCAAGGTTCTGCCTCAGCTGTGGGACCTTGACAGAGCCCTGGTCATTCCCAGGGCTTCCCTGTCCCCATCTGCACAGAAGGTTGTACTCTTTAATCTCTAGGCCTGGCAAGAGCATCTAGTAAGACAAATCATGCAAGATTTGTCAAATGAATAATAGTTGAAAGGACCCTTCCAACTCCCAAGGACTGCAAATTCCAGCCAGCCAGTATGAACAAAATGTGCAGCGTGTGCCTAGCCCTAGACTGGAAATTGAGAAGGGTGGAACCCTGAAAGAGACGTGGTCCTTGCCCTGGAGTTGCAAACAGCCCAGCTGGGGGTCCAGTCAGTGAGTCAATCAATATTTCCCCGGAGTCTAGCCTAGGGAGGAATGGAACCAGGTCGGGGCAGTCATGGAAGGACAAGGGGTCAGGTCACAGCAATCAGGGGAGAGTGTGAGTTAGGAGACAGGCAAGTGGAGGCTGTGGTCACACAAACTAAGGGTCCTGGAAAAAGGTCAGCGGAGAAAGCATTCAAAGGGAAGATGAGGTATTTGGAGAGTGGAAGCAGGAGATGCAAGTAGGGGGAGTGAGATATATGGCAGGCTCGATAAATATTTGCAATAAACAACTTGTTATAGACACAAATTGTGTTAAATGGATAAACAGAAATTGTTGTTTAGTAGGTAAGAAGTCGTGTTTGACTCTTTGCAACCCCATGGACTGCAGCCTGCCAGGCTCCTCTGTCCATGGGATTTCCCAAGCAAGAATACTGGAGTGGGCTGCCATTTCCTTCCTTAGAGGATCTTCCTGCCCCAGGGCAGGATCGAACCCATGCCTCCTGCATTGGCAGGTGGATTCTTTACCACTGAGCCACCAGGAAAGCCCAAACAGAAATAGATGAGCATATTAAATAGATGGCAGAAATAAGCAGACAAAAATAAGCTAGCAATGTGGTTGGATGAACATGTGGCTGGCTGAATGGATGGATGAGGGACAAATGGATGAGTAAGCAGAGAAACAGATAGATAATCTTAGTCTAGGGTCATTGGATGTAGGGTCTGATGCCTAAGTTTGGATTTGGGCCCTTTTACTTACTTACTCTTACTGACCATGTATCCATGAGAGTTTTGTACTGAGAAACAGGATGATCAGTCCAGTCTCTCATGTTAACCAGGAAATTATAAGAACTGCCTCGAATAGTAGATGAGAGGGGAAACTGCATAAAGCTACATGTAAGTGTCAGAGGATTGTGGAAATAAGCAAATCTAAAGGAGTTCTTGGTCTTAGATATACAAAGAGGACAATGCAAGACTGGCTGGTGGAGGAAAAGACATAGGAGCTGGGATGTATATTACACAGCAGTAGGTCCTACTCCATCGAGTAGCTGTTGAGTTACTGAAGGCCTGATGTTAGGAGACTGCTTGAGGTCAGTGTCTCACTTTACTCACTTTGTCTCATCATCCAAAACATTCCACTCCTCCCTGACACAGCACCTTCTGCTGTGAGGCTCAACTCTGCTTCCCTCCTCGGAATCCCCTGGATCACTCAACCTCAGGGTCAGTATCCAAGGGCCCACAATACCAGAATCACTTGGGTGCCCACTGACAAGTACAGATCCTGGGGTCCCAGTTTTGTCTTCTAATTCAGAGTCCTTTAACATGCCCCAGTTGAGGATACCAGCTTGATGCCTCGCATACAATGATTCTTAAATATCTGTTCATTTTGCAGCTGTTGCTGTTTGCCTGGGCTCACTGGTTGATGTCCCATTGGCAGAATTGAGACCTGAACCCAGGACTCCTGCTGCCTATTCCAGGGGCCCTGCCAGTGCCTCCTGCAAGGAAATGGCCACCATGACCTCTCCACGGCCTTAGGCTCTAAGGCTGCAGACTCCTCAGCAACTCTGAGGCACAAGCCTCTCCAATTGCCTGAGGATTTTAAACTAAGCCCTCTGGCTTTCACCAGGCTGCTGCTGGGATCCTTGAAAACCTAGGGATAAGAGAGGCCTAGTAGAGATAAGAGATTCTTGCTTCTCCTCCCATCTGCCTGCTGCCCAGATGAGGGCCATGCTGATGCAACGCTGAAGTCCCAGGTGTGGAGCCACGGGGGCGATGCAAGAGCAGTGGAGCTGCTAATTACCCACAGAAATCCCGCATTGTTTAGAGCAATTGTTCTCGCCCTCATAACTCCCTGGAATCACCTGTGGAACTTTGCAAAATATTGTTATGTGAGCCCACCCCAGAGACTGTGAATGTCTGCAAGCCTAGGCATCAGGCTGTTAAGTCTCAGTAGGTGGTGCCAACATGGAGCCAAGGCTGGGAAGCAATGCCTAGAGGTATCCCTTATCCGGGGACTCGCCTTGTTTTCCAGCTGGAGTGCTAAGCACTGAATCCCCATTTTCCAGATGGAGTAAATGAGACTGAAGCATCAGGCAATATGCTCCAGAGCACACAGTGTCTTCCTTAAAAGCCACAGAAACCAACTTTGCATAACTTACACAGAAGGGGAAATTAATGCCGAGGGCTTAGTTATGAGCGACACAGAATGAGAGTATAGGGTTCACAGCTAGAGCTCCCAAAAGACAAGAGCCAGGAGTGGATGGGTGATCAACTCAGACCATCACCACTGGAAGGATGCCCCTCATCTCTGTGAGCAATCTCAAGATCCAGATTGCTTCCAGGGGGCTGGGCTTGCTGAGCTTGTGTCCCTGTAGAACTGAGATGAGGGAGAGGCTGACCCCACATTTGCATGCCTTGAGAGTGAGGGCTTAGTAAAGAATCTGCCTGCAATGCAGGAGACCCGGGTTCTGTCCCTGGGCCAGGAGGATTCCCTGGAGATGGAAATGGCAACCCACTCCAGTATCCTTGCCTGGAGAATTCCATGGACAGAGGAGCCTGGAGGGCTACAGTCCATGGGGTCACCAAGAGTCAGAATGACTGAACAACTAACACAACAGTAGACAGTGAGTGCATCCTTAAAATTTTCACCCTGGGACCCTTCGCTACCTGACTCCCCTCATTCTAGTGCTGAGCCTACACCTTGGCCCAGGGCTGAGGATGGCCAGAGTGACAGCCCACTAAGACTGCATCAGGTAGCCCCTGGATGCCTCTCCAAAACACAACTGAGATGCTGTTAGCAAAAAGAAAGGAATGGATGCTGGTGGGTAAAAATATAGGTCCCCACTCCCAGGTAGTTAGAGCAATTAGCGGCATGACTCTGGAGTTGGATGAATCTGGATTTAAACCCAGGGTGTCCCCTTAATATCTACTTGACCTCAGACAACTCAGCTTGTTTTTCTGAGTGAAGGATCAAAATGATGCTGATGCTGTGTGGTCACTGATCTGTGTCATGGTACTGATGCTGTACCATGTGCTGACCGCTGACTTCTGGCTCTTCATGCCATGTTCTTGCCGCTCCCCACCCCCCCCGCCACATACCAGTGTGGTCAAATGTTCCAGTAGGGGCACCTAGCTGCAAAGGAGAGAGGGCCTGGGCCCCTGAGGACCTGGAGGCAGAATCTGAAACTACTCACAGCAAGCACATCCTTCCAGACTGCCAGCAAGTCCACAGCCCAGGGAAGTGAGTGCTTATGTCCACAAAAAGACACATACAGGAATGGTGATAGCGATGCCATTCATAGAATCCATAAACTGGAAACAAACGAAATACCCATTAGCCATAAAATCAGTAAATGGAGCAATAGTATGTGAGCACAGACCACTGCTACCCGTAGTGACATGAATGATCTCAGACAAGGTCGAGGGAAGCGAGCCAGACCCCAAGTAGCATTTTCTGTATGACTCCATATACATGAGTTTAGGAACCAACAAAATTAATCCACTGAACTGTACTTAATAAGATCAGTGAACTTTATTATATGTAATGCCAATTTAAGAAAAAATTTTAATTAAAAAAAAAGGAGAAGATTTAAGTTCTGCAATCTAACCAAATATGCTTAGACTTTAACAATGATTTCCTCAAAGTATTTCAGGCAAATGGACTATTTGGGAATATAGGCCTTGTTTATCCAGTGGGCATCAGTCCCCTCTTCCTAGTGTCCATCTATCCTTGGAGCATGCGCCCAGGTTCAGAAGTTTTCCCTCTCACTCCAAAGCCCAGAATGGCAAGCCGCTGGTCCATAAGCCAGTCTCCCCTTCTCAGGTCCTGTTTGACCCAGTCTATGTTGTTTGTTTGTTTGTTCTTCCATATTTCCTTTCAGAACAATCCAGACTTCTCTTGAAACTCTGGATATCTGAAAAACGGGCATGTTGGCAATAAAGGACTGGAGCTGAGATGCTGCAGGTCTTGACAGATGGGACAGGGGTGTGTGAGTTCCCCCAGCCCCTCCTGGCCGGCCTCACTCATGCCCTGCATCTTCCTGACCTCTGCTGCCATTTGAGCTGGTGCCCTGCTGCTCACCTCAGACCCGAACCTCTGCTGCTCTCCTATCCAAATCCTTCCCTGGCCCCTCTGTCACTCCTGCAGAAAGCCTCCCAGAGAAGCTCCCCAACACTGTCTTGTCCTTTCTAGGTCAGGGGCCAGTCCAACCCATCACCTGTTTTTGTACTGCTTGCAAGCTAAGGATGAGTGTGAGATTTTCAAATAGTTAGAAAAAATCAAATCAAGCATAATACATTGCGTTACATGATAATTAGATGAAATTCAAATTGCAGTGTCCATACCTAGATTTCTTGGAATACAGCCATGCTCACTCATTTAGGAATCATCTGTGGCTGCAGAGTTGAGGAGCTACAACAGAGAAAATATAGCTCGTAAAGCCTAAAATATTTACCATCCAGCTCTTTGCAGGAAAAGTACACCAGACTGTGCTCCAGCTGCCCCCAGTCCACTGGATTGTTGCCGTATCCTTTACACACTGTGCTGTTTGGATGATTTGCTGTCTTGAACTCTTTAATGAGATCGTGTCATATGCCACCCTTGTACCACTCCTTCCATGGTCTTTTCTTTAATATATTTATTATTTATTTGGCTGCTCTGCATCTTAGTTGTGACACACAGGATCTTTAGTTGCAGCATGTAGGATCTAGTTCCCTGACCAGGGATTGAACCTGGGGCCCCTGCATTGGGATCTTGGAGTCTGAGTTATTGGACCACCAAGAAGTCCCACTTCTTCCATGGTCTTACCTCTGATGGAGCAGGTAGTTCTCTGCCTTAGGGGTTGGGGAAGCAGGAACAGCCTGAACCCCTCCAAATGGATTTGGGAAGACTAAGGAGCATATCCAAGCTGAAACACCAAAGGAGGCAGAGACCTGGATACCTACTTCCTCTTTTAATTGCCCCTGCTTACAAGACCCCTAGAACCCTAAGTCTCTACTCCTGGAAGGGACTTCTGAGAGCCTTCCACCCATCCATCCACCCACCCATCCATCCATCTATCCATTCACTCATCCAACATTATTAGCGTCCTTGTATGTTCAGCGCCCTGTGCAAGGTTAGATTGCAGACTAAAACTTGGTTTCTGTCCCTAAGAACATAGCATTTGGTGGGTAAGATGGATGTCTAAAAACAAAATTATGCTTCAGTGTGAAAAGCATTATAGGGAGATGTGAGCATGCAGCCAGCGCTAATTCCAATTCTTTAATTTTGCAACTGAAGACAACATAGTGAACCAAAGAGGCTAAGAAACTTGCCCAAGGTCCCACTGCAAGTTAGTGACAGACATGGAACTAGAATTCTTTCTTAACTCTCTCTTCTTTGCACTTTGCTCTCCAATTCCTTCCTCCTCTTATTCATTTAACAAATAGTATGGAGCCCCTGGAGTAGGAAATGGCAACCCACTCCAGAATTTCTGCCTGAAAAATTCCATGGATGCAGGAAACCAGTGGGCTACAGTCCATGGGGTCACAAAGAGTGGCATGACTAAGAAAACACACACACACTCACATGGAGCCCCTACCACATGCCAATCACTGCTCCATGTGCTGGGCCTGCAGTAAGTGAGTGAGAAAGACGTGCTTCCTGCCTGCCGGACTTTCTAATGGAGGGGAGGAGGCAGAGAATAAAAGCATCAGCAAATCAATCAGTTGGATGATTGGAGCGAGCTGTGTGTCCTAAAGAAAGCAGAAGGGTCAGAGTAGCTTGGCCCCGTTCCGGGGGTTGGCCAGGGAAGGCCACCCTGAACAGATGACCCGGGAGGGGACCCAGAGTGAGAAGAAGCCAGCCACAAGGTCAGAGAGGAACGTTCCAGGCAGAAGGAAGAGCAACAGCCAGGCTGTACTTCCTCCCAGACTCAACTCCTTGCTCCACTCTGAACAAGAGAACCACACACTGGAAGGTAACTAGTGACTATTTCTCATTCAGGGTTTTGCTCTGCTTTTTGCTTGTTCAGTGCCCGTCTGCTGTGCTAACTGGAAGCGCTGTGAGAGGAGGTGCTGTGGAGGGTTGCCAATCCAGGGTGTTGCTGTGAATTGAAGGGAAAGCGGTGGGGAGGAAATTCTGATGGAGATGGGGAAAGCAAGGGGGGTTCTCTCTGAGCACTCAACTGACAGTAAATGAGACTCTGCAAGACTGGTTACCAAAAAGTAACAAAACCTCCGTCTCAGCCACATAATTGCTGCACTTAATTCTTTAAAGGATTATCTTTGAGACTGGAGGAGGGTAGGGAGCCCAACCTGGGAGTTCTGGCACCCACACAACCTCCTCTGAGGCAGCAGGAAGACCTGGGGATCCCAGTTGCCTTAGCAACAACCCGGTTGGGAGCCAGGAATCCAGGGTTATAGAACCATCTCTGCCCCTGAGTGTGTGACCTTGAACCAGTATCCTACCCTCTCTGGGTCTCAGTTTTCTCATCTGTGCAGTGAGTGAGGATATGCTGAGAAGCATAGTTTCAAACTATACTTCAAGGAGCACTAGAGTCCTAAAGAGGGGTTCTTAAGGTTGCCTTGGGGGAAGGGGCAACAGAAGATAAGACAGAAAGAAGTGGTGTCCCTGCTCTTTTCAACCAGAATAACCCTTCTTGAATCCACTTCACCCTCTGGGCTTCTGCATGAGGAGGTGATGTGTAGTAATAGCGAAAACAAACACTGAGCCCTCCCACGATGTTGGGTGGATTACATGCTCTAATGTGTGCAAAGCGCTTAGTGTAATTACCCTGCTTAGTATTTTATCATGAGCACATATGTATCTTAGAGATGAGGAAACTGAGGCTCTGAGCTGTTAAGTAAGCTGTCTAGGATCTAAGATGCAAACGCTTGTGATCAGGCCCTTTTTAGCTGGCCCAGGATTCAGAGCACAGGTGTTTTGTATTAAACTAACAGGCTTGCTAGTTAGTTTAATACAAACTGAGGGCTCTGCTGCTTACTAACAGGCCTTGAGGACCTCAAGGGTTATTGAAGGAGATAATGCGCATGATAATGCGTACTTCAGCTGGTACTGGCTTATGGTAAAGGTTCAATAATTGTTAGCTGCTATCATGGTTATTGTTATTTTAGTTTCATGTGAAGACTGATCCCACTTCTAAAATATGTTTGGAAAGGACTGGAGTGAGTGATCCGTAGAGATCTCCCAGTCTAGGCAGTCTCCTTCTCAGAGAGAGGCATGCAGTGTGGGTGGGCGGTACCCTCCTGCTGTGAGGGTTGGCAGGGGTGATGCTGGCTGGTAAGGAGGCTGTCATTAGTTCGGTTTTTACAAAGTGAGAAAAAGGACAGACAGGCTCACTGGAACAATCTCACTGATTTTCACAAAATTAACTTTACTTCATTTAAAGGATGGTACTTGAATGAGATGGAAACGTAAGAACAAAACTGCCTGGTGTTTGTTGAGCCCTGGCTATGTTCTGGACACTTTACACAGATGCTCTTGTTTAATCCTCACAACCCCAACACCTGCACTCTCCCCACCCCACCTCCACCCACCCCCTATAGAGTTGAGACAACTGAGACTTAGCACAGTCGACTATTTTGTTTGAGGTCCCATCCCACAACCGAAAAGTGGCAGAGCTGAGACACTCAGAGGCCCTCAGGACGCAGAGCTCTGCTCTCTTTACCCACATGCAATCTGTCCTGGGGCCCACTTTTATGGTTTCTGGCCTTAATGAGATACCATTTACATGCCATAAGATTCACCTATTTAAAGTATACAGGTCAATGGCTTTTGATTTATTACACAGTTAGGCAATGTTCGCCCTAGGAGAATTTTAGAACTTTTTTATCACCCCTGCCCCCAAATTCCATACCCATTAGTGGTCACTCCCCAATCCCTGTCCCTCCCCTTCAGCCCCTGCTGACCTCTGATCTACTTTCGGCCTCTGTATATTTGCCTAATCCAGACATTTCAAATGAATAAAACCATACGAGATGTGTTCTGTTCCTGGCTTCTTTTTACTGAGCATAATGGTCCTGAGGTTCATTCCTGTGGTAGCATGTGCTTCGTTCCTTTCTGTGGCTAAAGAAGATTCCAGGTACAGGGACACCCCACTTTGTCTATCCCTTTATCAGTCGATGGGTACCTGGACTTTTCTACTGTTTTAGCTGTTAGGAACAATGCTGCTATGAACATATGTGTTTGAGGTGGGTTTTTTGTTTTGGGGTTTTTTTTGGCGTATGTTTTCATTTCTCCTGGGTAGAAAGGCTGTGTCATATGGTAACTCTATCCTTAGCATTTGAAAAACTGCCAAACTGTTTCCCCGAGTGGCCATTTTGTGCATTCCCACCAGCAATGTATAAGGTTGCCAATTTCTCTACATCCTTGCCGACACTTGTTATTATTTGCCTTCTTGATTACAGCCATCCCAGTAGGTATGAAATTGTATTGTGCTGGAGTTTTGATTTGCATTTCCCTAATGACTAATGTTGAGCATCTTTTCATGTGCTTATTGACCATTTGTGTATCTTTTTGTGTAATTCAAATCCTTTACCCATTTTAGAATTAGATTATTTGTCTTTATGTTGTCGAGTTATAAGAGTTCTTTATATATTCTGGATAAAATCCCTTATAATAAATACAATGCATAAGCATTTTTTCCAGTTATGTGGGTTGTGCTTTCACTTGTTTGATGGCATCATTTAAAACACACATTTTTAATTTTTATCTCCAGCTAATACATTTTTTTCTTGTATTGCTTATGCTTCAGGTATTATATCTAGAAAATTATTGCCTAATCCAGAGATCCTCACTGATATTTTCTGATTTTGCAGTCCTTTATGTCTATGGTCCATATTGAGCTGTTTCGTGTATGATACTATGCTACTGCTACTGCTAAGTCGCTTCAGTCGTGTCCGACTCTGTGCGACCCCAGAGACGGCAGCCCATTAGGCTCCTCTGTCCCTGGGATTCTCCAGGCAAGAATACTGGAGTGGGTTGTCATTTCCTTCTCCAATGCATGAAGTAAAAAGTGAAAGTGAAGTCGCTCAGTCCTGTCTGACTCTTAGCGACCCCATGGACTACAGCCTACCAGGCTCCTCCGTCCATGGATTTTCCAGGCAAGAGTACTGGAGTGGGGTGCCATTGCCTTCTCCGGCATGATACTATATAGGGTCCAAATTAATTCTTTTGCATTTGTGTATCTAGTTATCCCAGAACTGTTTGTTGAAAGGGCTATTATGTCCATGTTGAGTTGTTTTGGTGCCCTTATCAAGATCAATTGCATATAAATGTAAGAGTTTATCTCTTTTGAGCTTTTGATTTTTTTTCCATTGACCTATATGTCTATCCTTATGCCAGTACCACACTGTCTTGATTACTATGACTTCGAAGTTAAGTTTTGAAATGGAGAAGCATGCGTTCTTCAACTTTGCTCTTCTTTTTCAAGATTGTTGGCCTTTCTGTGTTCCTGGCATTTCCATATAAATTCTGGAATTAGCTTGTCATGTGCATGTGTGTGCATGCTCAGTCACGTCAGTCTCTTGGGGGCCCTACGGACTATAGCCCACCAGGCTCCTCTCTCCATGGGATTTCCCAAATTCTACCCAGAAGAGTCCCATTTTTTTAGAAGTGTTCTTTCTTTTGTGAAATAAGGTGATAGAAGACAGTAATTTTTAAAGGCTTTATTTAGCCAAAGAGAGAGAGAGAGAAAAGAAAAACAATCCTGTATTGGGCCCACAAAATTCTGGGAAATGTTATCAACCTATGAAATCCAAAAGTGACTTAGAAATTTCTGGAGAATGGGTCAGATTTTCAGGTAGGGCAAAGAGTGTGCCCTCCTGGGGAGGAGAAGACAGAGATGGCATCAAGTGGATCCTTGTTGTAGCAGCTACACCTTGGAGTGTCTTAAAGACTGAGAGGTGGGATGGGGAAGACCCTATTTGCAGGAAAGGCCCAAGAGACTCCTGGGGAAAAAAGTCACCCTCAACCAGGGGAACGAGGTCTTGGCCCCAAGTAGGCACCAATGTCAAGATGACGGAAAGGGGTAACGTGGGGGACAGCCCAATGTCTGACATTCAGAATTAGCTAATATTGACTTAGTACTTATCCTGAACTAAGCACTTTAGATAAATCCTCATTCAGTGCTCACAGTCTGCAGTCCATGGGGTTGCAAAGGGTCAGACACAACTAAGCAACTGAATTGAACTGAACAATCTTTTAAGTTCATGTTGCATTGCTTAATTGGCTGACAGAGCACTGTCCACCAGAAATACCATGTATCCACATATGTGATGTAAAACTTCCAGGAGTCGCATTAAAAAAAGTTAAAAGAAGCAGGTGAAATTCATTTTGGTAACATTTTTAGATAACTCAATATTTCAAAAATGGTATTCTATCCAACTTGAAATCAACATTTACTAGTGAGATATTTTTCTATTCTTTTTTTTTTTCTTACTAACACTTTAAAAGCCAATGTGTTCTTATACATGTCCAGAACATCTTGATTCAAATGCTAAATTTTCATAAGCAAGATTTGACCTGTGTTTAGATTTCATAAGGTTTACATTTGAAAAAATAGCTTCACATTTCTGAGTTATATCAAGCATACTTAAAAGTGAACCAAATATGTGCTTTTAAATTTAAATTAATAAAAAGTAAATAAAATAAAAAAATTCATTTCCTCAGTCTTCAGTTTCCTAGTCTACCCAGATTTCCAGTGCTCTATAGTTATGAATGGTTAGTGGCCATTGTGTTGGACATGCAGGTGAACACTCCTGTCACACTATGTCATGAGGGCAGTAAGAGTCAGCTTGGTGACCACTGCACCCCTTGCATCGAGTGTGACATGGTAGGCATTCAATTCGACTGGGTCATTTGTAGAGATGTGGATGGACTAGAGTTTGTCATAGAGAGTGAAGTAAGTCAGAAAAACAAATATTGTATATTAATGCATATATGTGGAACCCAGAAAAATAGTACAGATTAACCTAGTTCCAGGGCAGTAACAGACACAGATGCAGAAAACAGACATGTGGACACAGTGGGGAAGGGGAGGTGGGATGAACTGGGAGATTAGGTTTGACATATATATACTACCATGTGTCAAATAGACAGCTAGTGGGAACCAGCTGTATAGCACAGGGAGTTCAGCTCGGTGCTCTGTGATGACCTAGATGTGTGGGATGGGGGTGGTAGTGGGAGGGAGGCTCAAGAGGGAGGGGATACATATATATATACACATATACATATGGCTGAGTCAGTTCATTGCTCAGCAGAACATTAATGTATAATGTAACACAACATTACAGAGCAATTATACTCCAGTAAAAATTTTTAAATAAAAAACAAGCGTTTATTGAAGAATGCATACATGAGTGTATCAACAAGCAAATTGAGCTAACGGTCAAATGAAATAACTAGTAAACATACAACTAAACTAGGCCAAATGCCTACAGCTAGTAAGTGACAAGGAGAGAATTCAAAGCCAGGTCTGACTCATTCCAAAATCCATTGGCTGCAAAAAAAAAAAAAAAAAAATGTGGGTATAGGAAAAAACGAAGCCTGACTACTGAGCCAGGGACTGTCAGGGGGTCTGCAATGCCCTGCCAGCCCTCGGTAGGATCCCTCTCGCCCACCCAGCCTTCCTGACCCGCTGTGCTACCTTCCCCCTGGCCAGACTCCGAGAACACTCCAGGAGCTCAGAGGAGTAAAGACCAGTGGAGCTGGTGACACCATGGATGTGGTGACAGCCGGCCGCACACAGCATAAGAGCAAAACCCCGGGCACGGGAAGTGGACACCAGCTGCACAGACAGAGCCCTCATTTGTCTTGAAATCTGCAAGACTGATCTCATATCTGGTCACCAGTCCTGGCCCAGAACAGGAATTAGGAGCCAAGAGAAGACTTCAGTTTCAGTCACAGGACTTCAGAGCTGGAAAGAGATGGAAGTTTCATCTCATCCAAAACATTCATCCGGAAGATCAGGAAACTGAGGACCGAGAAAGGCAAGGTCCCACGCTCAGTTACACAATGGTCTCTTTAAAAGGAAAGATCACATCTTAGTATCTCTACTGCTCATGATATTACTACTTATTTTCTCTAAAATGATACTAGATTCAAGTTTTCTTCCAGCCCCTGCCAATCCTTCTGCTACCCCCATAATTGGAGAAGGCAATGGCACCCTACTCCAGTACTTTGCCTGGAAAATGCTGGAGCGAGGTGGCCACATTGCCAAGAATTTCAGTCGGTTCTACCTTGAGCTTTTGCTGACCATTCTCTCTGCCTGAAATGCCTTTTCTCCCTTTGTTCTTTTCTACTCCACCCCTCACAGTCTCAGCCTGGCTAGAGGGTTACCTTTCAAGGCCAGGGTCAAATATCACTTTCTAGATGAAGTTTCCTCTATGCCGGTGAACTTGTGCATCTCTTCTTCTGTGAGCCTCTCCACAGTAGCTATGAGACAACGGAGGAAACCAGGGGGCTTCAGGAAACTATGGGAGGGGCCCTGTGCTTTACATAGTAAGTCACATGCATGCATGCTAAGTTGTTTTGGTTGTGTCTGACTCTCTGCGACCCTCTGAACTGTAACCCACCAGGCTCCTCTGTCCATGGGATACTCCAGACAAGAATATTGGAGTGGTGGCCTTTTCCTTCTCCAAGGGATCTTATGTCTCCTGCATTGGCAGGTGGATTCCTTACCACTAGTGCCACTTGGGAAGCCATGACTGAGACCTAAGGTTGAGGGGAGATTGTGGAAATTAAGACTGGAAAGAAAGATTGGGGCTGACAGGACAGTGGGGCAGATCATAAACAGCTGAGAAGTGAGGACATGGAGGCCTTGCTGTGCCTGTGTGGAGTGGAAGCCAGATCTGGTCCTACAACAGGGGCATTTCTCCGGGGATCTTGCTTGATCCCATTTTCACAAGGAGATGGAAAACATCACTGAAGGTGTGATCCCTGGCCTCTCAAAGCTTCAACTCCTATAAAGACCAATCATGTATTCATTTATTCAACAAGTGCCCATTGAGAATTTTACCTTGTGCCAGGCACTATCATAGACATGGAGAATAAAAGTGTGTGTGTGTGCGCACAGAGTGGAAAAGGTTGATATGTAGGCTCATAATTCTTTCAATGTGCTAAGCACTGTCCTGTATGCTAGGGATACAGCTGTGCAGAAGGCAAGTAGGTTCCTGCCTCGGGAAGTTCCTGCTCTGGTGAGAGAAGACAGACATCGAATAAGTCATGACAAGTTGGACAGGTGCAGTGCATTTTGTGAAAGGATAGTAAGAAGCACCACAGGCACATGCAGCAGGGGAGCCTGTCTTGATCTGGTGCCTCCATCATTTTATCCACCCCTCAAAGATGAAATACAAAGAATTCCAAGATGAAAGGTGAAATGCAAAGTGCCGGGTGCTTTGGGAGTCCAGCAGGAGGGCACTGAACCTTGGTGGGATTGAAAGGAAGGTCTCTTGGAGGAGGTGACACCCAACGTCATCTACAAAGATGTATGACTATAGGTCGGAATAGATACAAGGAACAAGAAGGACCTGTAAAAGAGGGTCTGAACTTTTCTGACAACGTGATATTTGATTTAAGACTTGAAACCTAAGTGGAAGTTAACTGGTAAGAGATGAAAGGTGACAGGTGTTCCCAGCAAGGGACGAGCATGTGCAAAGGCCCTGGGGTGGGAAGTATGATTCTCTGAGAACCACTTTCCTCCCCAAGTCCTTTGGCAAGGATCTGTAGGATCAAACCAGCAGTTAGAGCAGAGAGCTGGTACTGGAGAATGTCCTGTGTGCTTGCTGTGCTCTGTTGGTGGGGCATTCAGGTCACTGAGAGGCATCTCCCTGGGACCTAATTCTGAACTAAGAGCATCTGAAGGAACTTTAAAGATCACTGAGGGACTTCCCTGGTGGTCCAGTGGTTAAGACTCTTAGTGCAGGGTGTGCAGATTGGAACCCTAGTCAGGGAACTAAAATCCCACATGCTGTGTAGCATGGCCAAAAGATTAAAAAAAAATTTTTTTTTTAAAAAGATCATTGAATTTAGCATCACCAAGCCCTCCCTCTTTCCTGAAAGAGAACTGAGACTCAGAGAAAGCAGGGGACTTATGAGTGTCACAGATGATCATGCTAATTAATCATCACGAGGTAGAGACAATTACTGGTTTCATGCAATGAAGGAGGAAACTGAGGCTCATAGGGGGATCTTGACTGGGGTCACCCAGCTAGAAACTCCCAGAGTTGCTGACCCCAGAGACTATAATCCTATTCAGCAGAACTCTTAGGCAGAACTTGGCCAGAACCCAGGTTCTCTGACATTCAGCTTCATGGTTCTTGCTTTAGAATAGAAATTCAACCTGGTGTACCCTTTCTGGGAGACCTCCTTGAACCAGGAGTGACCAATTTCTGGTTCACCCTTAATAGTGTGGGGCGACAAGCAAGGGTCCAAATGCCAGGCCCTGTGGCTCTAGCCCACCTGCCTTCCCTTCCTACCTGTTCCTTTTCCACAAGGAAGGTGCTGACACCTCTCAGCCAAAACTCCACCCACACCACCCCAACGCCTGCCCAGCAAATGGCACCAACTTGCTCCCTCTTCGACAGCCCTCGGGATGCACTGCCAGCCCTTGGAGAAAGCCAACTGGCAGAGGCCTGATGCAGAGGGAAGTGATGGGGGAGGCCACAGGCTTGGGGTGATCTGTTCCCTTGACTCCACAGACTCTTGGCCTCAAGGGGAGAATGCTGCTGGGGGATGGGCAGGATGGGTCAGGGTGGGGCCCCATAGCTCCAGCATGAGGATTATCCTAACTGAAGACAATCCCGGGGCTACCACTAGGTACCCCCTCTACCCTCACTAGCCAGCTCTCTCCATCAGGAGATATTGGTACATATTCCTTATACTCCCTTCAAGACACACAGCGCACACCCCTACCTCCTCCTGGGCCCTCACCTAATAATTACCCCCACCTCCCACCCAAATCACCCCATCCCCACCTTGGTTGTGCCTTGACTTGTGTGAAACACAGGCCTGCGAACTGTGCTAATGCAGGATGAGTCAGGGGCAGAGGTCAAGTTGCTGAGAGTCCTGGGAAGCTGCTCTGAGCAGGGAAGAGGAAGTTCTGGGGCCAAGAGGAGTGAATCAGGCAGGAGGTGCTCTTACATCCTGGTTTCTGGCCTCTACTCAGAAACACCTGGCAGCAAGGTGGGTGGGGTGGGGGCTGTGTGTGGGGTGGGATCAGCCAGCCCTGGTCTTGGGTCAGGCAGCATTAAAGAAGTCTGTTTTTCCGGGAAAATATGTAGTTACAATCTCCAGAGTTGCCGATTCGCAATTTGCTTATGGGGGAAATGAGAAGGCTGTGTGTGTGTGTGCATGTGTGCGTGTGTCTGCCTGTGACAGCTGTGTGTATGTCTCTGGGCACACCTGTCTATACATCCATCTGTGTGGTTGTGTGTCTGTGTGTTCAGTGTCTACGTCTGTGTTTGAATACGTAAGTCACGTTGCCTATGCCTGTGTGGCTCTGTTGTGTGGGTCTACCTGTCTGTCTTTCCCTCTGTAACCTGTCTTGGGGCAGCAAACAAGAGACCCCCAGCTTGGCTCCTGCCTTATGATTCCTGAACCTGTAGTCTCAACCACTGTGTTTGACAGCCTCTTGAGTACTGACACTGCTTCCTATTTTCATCATTGTTGTGAGAATATAATAGATACAATATATATTTGTTGAATTAATATCTCAGAGGGGCCCCCACCTGGTCCCGCTCTCTGAGAACTCCAGAAGTCCCAAAGAGGGGGCCCAGGATGTGAGAGAAACTTCAGCCAGGTATATTTCTTTCATGGCTCAGGACACAAGTGTCAGCTAACCTCTTCAACCCTCAAACTTTTGTCCAGTGTACCCTTCTGCCCTGGTCAAAAGTCAGGAAACAAAGCCCTGAGCTCTGTTGTTACCTTGCTGTGTGACCTTGAGTAAATCCCTTTCCCTCTCTGAGCCTCAGTTTTCCTATCTGTTAAAACAGCATGTTGGATTTATGGACATCAGAGGCCACATCTAGTCTCAGCATGGTGTGGTGGTTTTTTTGTTGATTCTTTTGGGGTGCGTGCGTGTGTGTGTGTGTGTGTGGCTGTGCAGCAGTGGAAGCACAGAGTCTTGACCATTAGACCACCAGGGAAGTCCATCATTTTTGCCTTCAAGCCCTTTGCTCAGTGACTCCTGTCCATCCTGACATTGAATCGATTTAATTCCCTCTCTCAGATCCTTCTCCCACTTGTTCCCCTGATCCCAACTCAGGCTATGAGCAGAGGTCCCAACCAAGTCCTGCTCTTCAAGTCTTCATGCTATTACTATGTTCTTGGCTCTAAGTGCCCATTGGTATCCCCCAGGAATAATAATTAAGATCCCCTTTGCTAGAAACCTGCTGGTTGATGTTTATAGGCTTGGGAAGGGAACATCTTGGGAAAACGGTGATGAAAAATGCAGTCCTCTACTACCTTGGCCTCTAGGCCCCTGGGGGTGGAAGCATTCCGTGAGTTGATTTTTCCAGAGAGAGCTGGGGAAGGGTGAGGGGAAAGGTATTGCTGATTAATGTTCTAAAACCTTCTGTTAAGCATTTCAGGTGGGAACCTTCCCTAGGTGTATTACTACTTCCCTGCCTTCCCAAACAAGAGGCTAAGCATGACTTCATCTTTGTTTGATGACTCAGGGCCATTATAAAACATTAATAATTGAGTTGAGTGTTAATGCAGAAATGTCCTTAAGCGCTGTGAAGGTATGTTAGGCTATTTGCCCCTGCACTGCGAGAGCCAGGCTTTTTTTTTTTTTTCCATATTTTTTCCTTGTTCACTGGCAGAGTGTCAACTATCACTTACTTTACATTTGTTCTATTTATAATAGTGAATTTGTTAGATAACTGCATATGTACATTGTGTAGACAATGAGTACATGTATTTACTAAGCAAGGGTGTCTCCTATGAATAAAATACATGGTAGATTTCATACTACCATGACTACTCAGAAGCCTTTGTTCCAGCACTTATTAGCCATGTGAGCCTAAAAAGATCTTTTTATCACTCTGATCTATAAAATGGGATGAGCAATAGTATCTGCTTTGTAAGGTTATGGCAACTAAACATAAAGTTGTATGCAATGAAGGCACTTTACACACTTCTTCGCAATAGCTGCTACTCAACAAGTGTTATTTATTTTACTCTTTTAAAAAAAAATTATTTCTTTGGGTCTTCATTGCTTTTGTGAAGGCTTTCTCCAGTTGCAGAGAGCAGGGGCTTCTCCTGTTGCAGCGTGTGGGCTCTAGGTCCCCCGAGCTTCAGTAGTTGGGGCACTCAGGCTCAGAGGTTGTGGTGTATGGGCTTAGTTACTCTGCTGCATGTGGGATCTTCCCCGACCAAGGACTGAACCCACGTCCCCTGCATTGGAGGCACGTTCTTATCCACTGTGCCACCAGGGAAGTCCTTGTTTTATTCTAGGATTCCTGTCTGAATTATGGGCCAGTGATATTGCTGGGTAGCTACTTGAGTTCTTCATGACTAAGATGATTCATCCCTAAAGAATGCTTTGAGGTGCAAATAACAGAAATTCAGTTAATGTTATCCTAAACAAATGGGTGTTTGTCTTTATTACAAGAGAAAGACAGGTAGACAGCTGTTGCCCTTAGTGACTCAGTGATGTTAGGACTGGTGTCACTGAAGCTTTTTTTGGTTTCTGCTTCATGGCCACAGTG
Organism: Bos taurus; assembly: GCF_002263795.3. NCBI lineage: Eukaryota > Metazoa > Chordata > Mammalia > Artiodactyla > Bovidae > Bos > Bos taurus. The sequence goes on from NC_037334.1 coordinate 62,825,983, forward strand.
TGGATGCTGCAACTCCAGTCATTACGTCCTCTTTCAAGGCAGAAAGAGAGAGACAGAATGATGCTGGCTATGTCTGTTTTCCCATGTGTTTGCTTTCCCAGATTTCTCCTTGTTTCATGGTCTAGAACTGGGTTACATGACTGTTGTCAGTACAAAGGGTTCTGAAAAATATGAAACATGCGTGTCATGATTAGCTTAGACGAAATGTCACATCTCTCTTGGGACTTACTATGCCATCTCTCCTTATTTCCGTCCTCCATCCAGGGTTCTGTTAGTGATAAAGAGGGAAAAATAGATACCAGATCAGCAGCTAACATTGTTTATCCCAATAACTATCATCATTCTTTATTTAGTCTCACTTAGGAAACTTTGATTACAAATGGCAGAAACCAAAATTAGATTGGCTTAAGGAAAAATAAATAAATTGATAGAAAAATTAATGGGAAGGAAGAAGGCAAATAATAAAAGAAATGAATTGACTCATATTCCTGAGAAGTCCAGGAATAACTTGACTTTAGGTAGTTCACTTCAGTTCAGCTCAGTTGCTCAGTCATGTCCAACTCACTGCAACCCCACGAACCACAGCACACCAGGCCTCCCTGTCCACCACCAACTCCTGGAGTCCACCCAAACCCATGTCCATTGAGTCAGTGATGCCATCCAACCATCTCATCCTCTGTCGTCCCCTTCTCCTCCTGCCCTCAATCTTTCCCAGCATCAGGGTCTCTTCAAATGAGTCAGCTCTTTGCATCAGGTGGCCAAAGTATTGGAGTTTCAGCTTCAACATCAGTCCTTCCAAAGAACACCCAGGAATGATCTCCTTTAAGATGGACTGGTTGGATCTCCTTCAAGTCCAAGGGACTCTCAAGAGTCTTCTCCAACACCACAGTTTAAAAACATCAATTCTTCAGCACTCAACTTTCTTCACAGTTCAACTCTCACATCCATACATGACCAATGGAAAAACCATAGCCTTGACTAGACAGACCTTTGTTAACAAAGTAATGTCTCTGCTTTTGAATATGCTATCTAGGTTGGTCATAACTTTCTTTCCAAGGAGGAAGTGTCTTTTAATTTCATTGCTGCAATCACCATCTGCAGTGATTTTGGAGCCCAGAAAAATAAAGTCAGCCACTGTTTCCCCATCTATTTTCCATGAAGTGATGGAACCGAATGCCATGATCTTAGTTTTCTGAATGTTGCACTTTAAGCCAATTTTTTCACTCTCCTTTTTCACTTTCATCAAGAGGCTCTTTAGTTTTCACTTTCTGACATAAGGGTGGTGTCATCTGCATATCTGAGGTTATTGATATTTCTCCCGGCAATCTTGATTCCAGCTTGTGTTTCTTCCAGCCCAGTGTTTCTTCCAGCCCAGTGTTTCTCATGATGTACTCTGAATGTAAGTTAAATAAGCAGGGTGACAATATACAGCCTTGATGTACTCCTTTTCCTATTTGGAACCAATCTGTTGTTCCATGTCCAGTTCTAACTGTTGCTTCCTGACCTGCATATAGGTTTCTCAAGAGGCAGGTCAGGTGGTCTGGTATTCCCATCTCTTTCAGAATTTTCCACAGTTGATTGTGATCCACACAGGCAAAGGCTTTGGCATAGTCAATAAAGCAGAAATAGATGTTTTTCTGGAACTCTCTTGCTTTTTCGATAATCCATCAGATGTTGGCAATGTGATCACTGGTTCCTCTGCCTTTTTTAAAACCAGCTTGAACATCAGGAAGTTCATGATTCACATATTGCTGAAGCCTGGCTTGGAGAATTTTAAGCATCACTTTACTAGCGTGTGAGATGAGTGCAATTGTGTGGTAGTTTGAGCATTCTTTGGCATTGCCTTTCTTTGGGATTGGAATGAAAACTGACCTTTTCCAGTCCTGTGGCTACTGCTAAGTTTTCCAAATTTGCTGGCATATTGAGTGCAGCACTTTCACAGCATCATCTTTCAGGATTTGGAATAACTCAACTGGAATTCTATCACCTCCACTAGCTTTGTTCGTATTGATGCTTTCTAAGGCCCACTTGACTTCACATTCCAGGATGTCTGGCTCTAGGTGAGTAGTAAGCCTGGGCCAAATGCACAAACAGCATAGGCAAAAGACTGCCCTTCTCCACTTTTTGTCTGTTTTCCTTTGCGTTTGCTTAATAATCAGCTGAGTTCTCTTCACCTGATAGTGTCTGAGAGCTCCACGCTCTTATTTCCCCCCGCTCTTGTCTGGCAGAAAAGAGAGTGAGTCATTTCTCCCTGTTACTACAAGTCAAAGTTCCAGGATGAAAATTGGTTGGCTATGACTAGGTCACAGGCCCATCCTCAAACCAGTCGTGGTGACTACAGGGAATTCAGGGCTCTGATTGGCAAGACCAAATTCTCAGCCCCAACTCTAGAGTGTTAGGTTCAATCAGCTGCCCCCAAAGCTCTGGTTAAAACTGAAGGTTAGGTGGACTGGACCCCATCATGAAAATGAGATGTGGAACCAGAGGAAGAGGGGGATGAATACAAAACAGGCATAGAACTTTGCAGTTTTACCATAGACCTATGAATTTGGAACAGCAGGGATTCTGGTCCCATTTTACAGTGAGTTGTAACCATCTAAGAGAGCCATTTAGCTCATGGGTGGTTAGAATGCATCCCAATGCATCTGAATTCCTGGTATTCCCCTACACCACATCCTGAGCCGACTGACAACTAGTCAACCAGGGATTGTCCAGAGGCACAGAGTCATGGGACAGATGTGCCAGTGGAATCACCAACGAAGACCACTGGTTCCATATCATTCTTTTTTTAAAAAATATATATTTATTTATTTGGTTGAGCTGGGTCTTCATTGCAGCATGAAAAATCTTTTAGTTGTGGCACATGGGATGTAATTCCCTGACCAGGGGTTGAACCTGGGCCCCCTGCATTGGGAACAAGAGTCTTAGCCACTGGACCACCAGGAAAGACTCTCATATCATTCTTATAAAGCTCCTTTATCTCTGTTGTCTTATTAGAGTTTCACATTCCTGTGGGGAGGGCAGGACCAGAAGAAATAGGTCCATTCTACTGAAGAGGAAGAAGAGGGAGCTGAGGAGTGATGGTAACCACTGTGATTTCTCCAGCACTTACTTTATGCCCAGCCCTGCATTATCTTGTTCATCTCTCATCGGCACTGTGAAGAAAGGACTATTAGCACCAACGTTTTCCAGACAGGTAGCTCGGGGTCAGAAGAGTGAAACAACATGCCCAGGATCACACAATTAATAAAAAGAGAAGTTGGGGCTTGAGGCAGGGGTCTATTTACAAAACTGGGCCATAAACAAAGGAGCCGCTATCCAAACTGGCTTCTCAAAAAAACAGACCTGGCTACTGCAATCGGAGGATTGGAGGGGTAGATATTTGGGGTCCTTGGTAAGGGCAGGGATGAATGTCAAGAAGACAGCTCCAGGACTTCCCTGGTGGCCCAGTGGTTAAGACTTCTCACTCCCAATGCAGGAGACCTGGGTTCAATCCCTAGTCAGGGAACTAGATCCCTCATGCCCTAAAAGCCCACAGGCTACAACTAAAGGTCCCATATGCCACTACTGAGACCCGGCACAGCCAAATAAATTTTTAAAAGGAAGAAGAAAATGAAGAAGGCAGTTTGAAGAAGCATTAACAGAGGCCCTTTTTCTTGCTTTCAAGACATCTGAAATCATGCTTCCTCTGCTTTCCTTCTGCATGTCCCCCACCCCAACATGACCTATTCATGACAGCTTCAACCCCAAAGACTGTCACCCCACTCCAGAAATCAGCCTAGGAGGAAAGTTTTGGCCTGGGAATCTGGAAACCTGCATTTGAGACTATGCTTCTTGGAAGAAAAGTTACAACCAACCTAGACAGCATATTCAAAAGCAGAGACATTACTTTGCCAACAAAGGTCCATCTAGTCAAAGCTATGGTTTTTCCAGTAGTCATGTATGGATGTGAGAGTTGGACTATAAAGAAAGCTGAGCACCGAAGAATTCATGCTCTTGAACTGTGGTGTTGGAGAAGACTCTTGAGAGTCCCTTGGACTACAAGGAGATCAAACCAGTCCATCCTGAAGGAAATCAGTCCTGAATATTCATTGGAAGAACTGATGCAGAAGCTGAAACTCCAATAATTTGGCCACCTGATGCGAAGAACTGACTCATTTGAAAAGACCCTAATGCTGGGAAAGATTGAAGGCAGGAGGAGAAGGGAATGACAGAGGGTGAGATGGTTGGATGGCATCACTGACTCATTGGACATGAATTTGAGTAAGCTCCGGGAGTTGGTGATAGACAGGGAGGCCTGGACACAACTGAGCGACTGAACTGAACTGAACTGACTCTCTGGACCTAGAAAAGTCCCCTCTCTGGGCCTCAGTTTCTCCATCTGAAAAGGAGTTAGTTGGACTCCATTATCTCCAGAGCCACTTCTGGCTGCAGGTAGAATCACTGTCTCAGGTTCCAAGATTTCTCCACCCCTTGCTGCAGCTTCAGATTTCTTGCCTGGGGGAAGAGCGAGGGCAAGTTGCTACAGTTCAGCAGTTCAGCGCTCTCACAGCAGAGAGACAGAGGGGCATGGCTCCCGGCCCAGCAAGCAGGCTTACCAAACCTCAGCAAGCTGAGCAAATCCCTGAGAACAAAAAGGGGAGTGGACCTGAAGAGGGAGGGGATTGAGTGAGTCTCTCTCTGCCTGACTGAGCCAACTTTAACCCTTTCAGTGCCTTCCCAAACAGCAGGAGGGCAAGCAGGGTTTCAGGGCAGGGCATGCTTGGGCACCCAGCAGTTGCTCTGCCTCCAAAGCTAACTTTCCATAAGGGAGGCCTCCCGGGGAGCAGCTGCAGCTGGAGATGTCATTTGTCCTTCACGGATCCAGATGCAGGGCGTCAGAGTTGGAAAGAGTCCCACTCTATCGTGTGCAAGTCAGGAGGCTAAGGCCCAGAGATGGGGAGGAACTTGCCCAAGGTCACACAGCTTCAGGGTCACAGCAGGAGTTTGGAGTAGCATAGCACTGGGCACAAAGATTTTAAAAAATTTGTTGAATAGTTGGAACCTAGGCCTCCTCAGCTATACCATATCCCCTCCTGGGATTCTTGAATCAAAGAATTTCCATCCCCAAATTAGAAACAGATTGTTGAGGCCTGTCCATAAATTCCTCACTTGAACCTGCAGTGACTAATTCTCACAGGAGTGTAGGATCAAACCCACTGTGGCTATTAAAAATTTAATACAAAGCCCCAGTGCCTTGGGGCAGTCTTTCTTATTAGCCCTGGAACAGGGCGAAGCCTGCAGAGTCAGACTGAGCCAAGAAAGGTAGGGTTGGAGTTTCTTTCCTGGGCAGTTTCTGGGGCAGCCCTCTCCCCGTATGCAGGTAGCTTGGGGGGACCTTCAGAAAAAGGCATCTTTTTTCCTGTACCAGCCCCAGTGGTAGACAAAGTGGGGTGCTCCTCAGGCAAAAGAAACATGGATTAATACAGGCCACCCCATCTCCAAAGAACCCCAGCCCCTAACATTTCCCCCATATAGTTGAAATTCCACCCTTAGTATGAAGCAGACTCCCGAGTCTCTCAAGGCCTCTGTGAGTGTGTGTGTGACCCACACGGGAAGAAGGAGTTGGGGGTCCAGACTACTGGTAAATTTTAAGTGATGGGCATGCTTTCGAGCTGGGAGAGTAGGCAAACTGCATAAAAATTGGGAGCCTGGGACCGGAAGCGGGATCTGGGTGATCTGGGTTTGGCAGTGAGGACATAGCAGGGTTGCCTCACCTGCCGAGATTGGTTCATCAAGGGACCAGTAGGACCATGAGGTTGCATGTGGCTGGTGAGCCCAGAAATGCCTTCTTGGCTCCGTCTCCCTGTGAAGTCCCTGGGGAGGTACAAGCTCCAGGACTATTTGTAACTATTATAAGTACCATTCTGTGCCTGGCATTGTCGTAGGCATCAAGGGTAAAGCAACAAAACCCACATGGTTGCCACCCTCCTGGACAATGACAGATGGGAAATACAAAGATCACTCTGTCATCATTGCAGATGTGCCTCAGTCCCGATGCTGAGCTCTTTGGCAAACTAGCCTCCTGGAGGGATCACAGAGCTATGTTTATTATTCATCAGACGTGTATCAACTGTTTCCCACATGCCTCTCCCTCTCTCACGAGCATGTCCAATCCATCAGTGAGTGCTCCCAGCTCTACCTCTAAAACATGCCCCGAATTTGACCAGCTTCTCTGCCTTTGACCCAGATACTGGTGTTGCCTTTTATTCCCTGGATAGCTACTCCCCTGCCTCCACTCTTGTCTCGCTGTAGTCTTTTCTCAGAGGAACAGCCAGAATGATTTGCTCTAAGATGTAAATCACTGATCTCCTAAAACCCTCCGTGGACATCCCATGGCCCCTAACATGAAACATACAGAGGTACCATGGCCCCTAGACAAAACCTTCATTCTCTGTCTCTTGCCCACTGGTCATCTTCCCTCTCTTTCTGTTTCTAGAAGATGACACCTCTTTCCTTTCTTTGCTGCTGCTGCTAAGTCGCTTTAGTCATGTCCAACTCTGTGCGACCCCATAGACGGCAACCAACCAGGCTCCCCCATCTGTGGGATTCTCCAGGCAAAAGCACTGGAGTGGGTTGCCATTTCCTTCTCCAATGCATGAAAGTGAAAAGTGAAAGTGAAGTCGCTCAGTCATGTCTGACTCTTAGTGACCCCATGGACTGCAGCCCACCAGGCTCCTCCATCCATGGGATGTTCTAGGCAAGGGTACTGGCGTGGGGTGCCATTGCCTTCTCCGCTTTCCTTTCTTTGGGTCCCCGCAATTACTGCTTCTTCTTGGAATGATTGCCCCAGCTCACTATTGTCTAGGTCTCAAAGAGGCCCTCCTTGACTGCTTTAACCAAAACCTGCCTGCTGTTACTCATTCTCTATCTCATTCATTTATTTTTATCGTCACAGCACTTACTGAAATTATTAGTAAATGAAATTATATAGTAAATGAGATTATCTTATTTATCTGTTTCTATGTTTATTGTTTGGTCATGTCCAACTGTTTGCGACCCCATGGACACGGAATTCTCCAGGCCAGAATACTGGAGTGGATACCAGGGATTGAACCCAGGTCTCCCACATTGGAGGCTGATTCTTTACCAGCTGAACCACAGGGATTGTCTGTCAATCTCCTTCCACTAGCACATATAGCCCTTTAGAGCAGGATTTCTATCTTCTTTTTTCACCACTATCTACCTAGCCCCTAGGATCCAGTACCCTGTAATTCCTCAAAAAATTTCTTTGGCCTCATCTTGAATCCATCTACCCATTTATCAGATGAGGAAGTGGAGATTCAGACCAAGACTAGGACTTGCCTGATGTCATGCAGTCCATCCAGTCATCCATATAAGCTGATCCACAGAAAAGAAGAGGTAGCCAAGTGAGAATATGGGAAAACAGCCAGTGCAAAGGGCCTGAGGTAGGACCACCACAGGAGAGCAAGTAGAAGTTAGGTGAAGAGGAGAGACATGTGAGGTGAGGTGGCCAGGCAAGCAGAAGCCAGACCACCCTGGATTTTATTCTTCCTGAAGCAGGGGTGTGAATTACTCTGCCCACATAGGTAGGGTGCTCAGAGAGCATGGAATCCACGTGACCAATTAGGCACCTGTGGAGAAGCCTGGCATGAGGATGCAGGGGTTGAGCAAGTCCCACTGGGGGTGTTTGCCAGGACATCAGAAGTGCTGTGGCCCCATCTGAGCTCTGTTTCTGTGTGAGGATTGCACCTAGAGCCTGGTTACTGCAAACGAGCCCTCGCTGGGCAGTCACACCGCCGCTGCCTTCTCACCACATGCCAAATTGCTGCACAGTTAGTTACTCATGCCACAGGCTTTGAACCAATTAAGTGAGCAAAGAGGGTGGTTAACAAGGAGTAAACAATTCAAATGCCCATAATTACACTAAGGATTTGCTCTAATACATCTAAGCCAAGAGGTGGGAGTCAGAGCAGGAGGGAACCTGGGGCCTCCTCTTTGTTCTGTAGGTCTGCCCAGCTGAAATCTCTTCCACCCAGCCCACCCTGTCTCCTCTCCTGATATGGCTGTCTCCTGACTTTCTTCTTCTTCTTCTTGGTGGAGGAAGGCATGGATGCTAGATTCTAATCTTTAGGATTATAGCAGAACAAAGCAAAGCTCCTGTTCTCATGGAACTGATATTTTGTAGCCCGCCAGTCTCCTCAGTCTGTGAAACTGTCCCAGCAAGAATACTGGAGCTGGTTGCCATTTCCTCTTCCAGGGGAACTTCCTGAGCCAGGGATCGAACCTGCGTTGGCCAGGCAGATTCTTTACCACTGAGCCACCAAGGGGACCCTTTAGTCAGATAATCAACAGGTAAATTGCACACATGCTCTGAAGAACATGGAGGGCTCCTGGGATTTGGAGATTACTTTGTATATTGTGTCCAGAAAGGGTCTTTCTGATAAGGTGACATTTGAGCAGAGACCTGAAGGAAGTCAGGGAGACAGCTGTGCAGTACCTGAGGAAAGAGTGTTCCATGTAAACAGCATGGCAGGTACGAAGGTCCTGAGACGGACAGGCAGGACAGGGCAGATCAGTGTGGCTGGAGCAGAGAGAGCCATAGCTGCAGACCAGCCACCGGACAGGGTTGGAGCTGGTTCTAGGTAAGAACAGCATGTGCAAAGCCTTCAGGAGAGAGACAAGTGCTTTCTGTTTTTTAAAATATTTTACCTCGTTTGATCCTCAGAATAAAGATGTCAGGCTAAGAAGGATAGATTTCTTTTTTTCCACTCAACAGCTGAGGAGCTGCAGCTCTAGAATGTCTTAACAGTTCAGCCAGGATCACACAGGACTGTCCTGATTCAGGAGCCAAAACCTACAGTTTGCACTGTTTTTTCAGGTCAGATCTGAAGCGCATTCCTTTTGACGCCATGCCACCGTGAGCTTCCAAAACAAGATCGGCTCTCAGGCAAGCCTCTGAATGGGTCACAAAATTCAAAGCAGAACCGAATGAAGCCAAGTTGCCAGGCATGATATAGAAAGCTCTGTTGTGCATCTATAGAGAGACTTAACACACCCTGTTCTAGTGTAGTAATTTAACCAGTGTGGCTGAAAAACTTAGCTCTCATCTTTTGAATAAACCTTTATAGAAACACTGCAAGTTAGAATCGTGTTTGTGTCAGATCATAACTTATCATTTCTGGAATGAAATTCTCAAATATATGTCCTTTGGAGTTCTTCCAAGAAGCTTCCTACAGAGTTCCAGATGAAGAGAATAACCTAAAAGATAATATCAAGATTGTCCTCCAGAAGACCAGATTCCCCTCCCAGGGACACTGACACAGATTTCATGAAAGTTTTCATAGAATTTTCTTCAGATCTGCCATGTTTGGCATTTGTTTCCATGCCCTTAATATCTACTGAATTCCTAATATTATTGTTATCTGCATTTTTATTATTCAGTTTTCATTTGTCACCATATCAAGTGAAAGTAGCTAGATGGATGGTCACCAAATTCAGTGGGAATGTTGGTGAGCATCTTGTATAGAATATATAGGCTGTGTAAGAAACAAAATTTATTTTGCAGGGCTCAGGTGGGGGGCATCACAAAGAGTAGGGAGGTCACTTAGACCCTGGAGGGATGGCTGTTCAAGAGAAACAAGCCAGGACTTCCCTGGTGGTCCAGTGATTAAGAATCTGCCTGCCAGTGCAGGGGACACAGGTTCAATCCCTGGTCCAGGAAGACCTCACATGCTGCAAGACAACTAAGCCTGTGTGCCGCAACTGCTGAGCCCTCACTTCGGAGCCCACGCATTGTAACTACTGAAGCCAGCATGCTGTAGAGCCCACGCTCCACAAGACAAGCCACTGCAGTGAGAAGTCCACACACTGCCACTAGAGAACGCCTATGCACAGCAAGGAAGGCCCAGTGCAGCCAAAAAAAGAGAGACAAGCCATAGTCCTGAGAAAGCTATAGGAAGAGAAACACACAGAGGGATTTGAATCTGACTCCCATATTGCAAGTCACAAGGGCAGACACTCTGAATCACAGCATTGATTTGTGATGGAGCTGGTTCCCACACGGGCCACTCCATGGAGCATGATCCAGGGATGTGTTTCTTAATAACTCTAATGACATTGGCAACAACACCAGGGCCACACCTCCAGCAGGCCTGTCTTGGAGTGTTATTCCCGAGCTATAGTGATTGGGGAGCATTTCTGCTTAGTGTTGCACAGCGGTTCTCAAGCTTTCTTTCGTCTCTGTACCTTTACCCTCTCAGTTTATTAGAAATTCGAACTGAGAAGAATATTCTAAAACTTTATGGGGTAACTTAGCTGGTAAAGAATCCACCTGTAATGCAGGAGACCTGGGTTCAATCCCTGGGTTGGGAAGATCCCCTGGAGAAGGGAAAGGCTACCCACTCCAGTACTCTGGCCTGGTGAATTCCATGGACTGTATAGTCCATGTGGTTGCAAAGAGTCAAACACATCTGAGCAACTTTCACTCCCACTCACTCTTTTAAAAATAACAATGAACTCATTGCATATTCACAGAAAGTATCCTTATGAAAAATATTTTCCAAATAAAAAAGTAGGGAGGAGAGTGGCATCATTCTACATTTTTGCAAATCTCTGCAGAAGATACTGGGGTTCTTCCTTCTGCTTGCTGTGATTCCATAAGTCACGTAACTTCTGGAAAATTCCACTGTGCTCTCATGAGAAAATGAGAGTTAGAAAGGCAGGCAAGTTCTTAGTAATTAAAAAAAAAGTTATTTTGACCTTTTGGACTATGTACAAAGGTCTCTGGAGCCCTCAGGGTTCCCTAGGCCACTGCATGAGAATGGTGGAGTGGTTGCCGCCAACTCTTGGGAGCATTGGACAAGTCAATCAACCTCTCTGTGCCTCAATTTCCATGCTTATAAAATATGGGACAGTAATAACTTTTGTCATCGGAGTCTTATGACAATAAAATGGCTTAAAATGGCTAAAGTGCCTGAAACATAGTAGCAGCTCAATAAATCCTGACTTGTTATGATGAGCCTGTTGAGAGTGGAGCCCGTGGATTCATCTTCCTCCCATACAGAGCATGGAGTAGGCACTCAGGGAATCTTTGCCAAATAAATGAAGGCAGGTGGGAATAATCCCCGCACGTCAGAGGACTCTGCAGCCCTTCCTGGGACCGAAGGAAGTCGGTTTTCTTGCATACACAAGCGAAACAAATCAGAGAGGCCTGGTGACTCATCACAGTCACTTAGCAGATCAGGTTCACTGCGGCAGTCTACAGAGCACCGCCCTCCTCCACCCCCACACCCTACACTTACAGGCACGTGAGCATGCTTGGAATGGGGACTCTGCAGTATCTGCTTTTGTCCTGCTGTGAACTGCAGCCTACCTCATGGGCCAGACCACATCTTCACAGGACCTCGGTATGAGATATCTGAGCTCTCTCCTGCCTCTGCCTGCCATCCAGAGAGCGCATCCAGGTTATGGTTACATATGAACGTATTTGAATATTCACTGCCTCCCCACCTACATCAGGGACCTTCTTGGTCTTTTTTATTTGATGACTGCAGCACCTGGGATATGGTAGGGGTTCTACAAATATTTGGATGTTTATTAAAGGAAAGAAGAAGTGGAATTATGTCTTTTCATTGACAAAAAAGAAAAGGACAACTTGGACAGTTTTTCTAGATAATTAGATGTGAGGGAAAAAGGAGAGAAGAAGAGAGAATGGTAATATGTTAAAACAGAAAGTCAAGCTAAGAGAGGGGGTTGTCTAACCAGAGCCCTGGTTCAACTTAGCTTCTAAAATACTAACAATAATGATAATCACAAGAATGATTTCTAGTTATTGAGAACTTAGCATGTGCCTGGCACCATGCAGAGCACTTTGTCTGAATCACCTCTTTGAACGCTCATAGTCACCCTAGGCAGCACATAATGATGTTATTTGCACTCACACCCAGGGAATCTGAGAGCCTTGAGAGGCTCAGCCTTGAGAGGTCCCACAGCCAGCGAGTGGCTCAGAGTCATGGTGGTGTGTCACTGTCTTGCAAGGTCTGGAGAGTGGAATGTAAAGGGGAGGTGATGGATGGAGGCTGGGAGGAGATGGCAGCAGGTTGGGGCTTCAAGCAGCTGAGATTTGGGCGCTGGAAGTACAATGTCTCTGGGGCTGGGCATGGTTGAACCAAAGGAAAAGGCTCCTGACTTCTTGATTCTTGGACCTGACACTGACTCAGGTGCAGAGCCTGAGCATGCCTCATATCCCAGAAGGGAACAGCAGGGCTCAGAGACAGAAAAGGCCTTACCTAAGGTCACACAGCAAGTTAAAACCTATCTCAATCCCTGCCCCTAGCCCAGACCCCACTTCTGATAACAGACTCGCCCACTTCTGCCTGCCATGGGGCCAGCTCTCCTGAGTCCCTGACTCCCTGCAGAGAGGGTGGTGTGAGAAGGAGCCAAGCATGGCCTTCACTCCAGGCTTCCCTTCCCAGGGCAGGAAGGGGAGGGTGGTGGGGACATGACCAGGCCTGCAGTGGACGCCTGGGTTTCTCTACCACTGCCCCCTAGAACAAAGCTTGGTTAATGAGAGCAAATTACAAGGCCTCTGAGAATGGAATGGGTCATTGGATGGCTGCGGGTGAGGAAGTGGATGGGACAGGGCCCTTCCCTGTCTTCTTGCGCAACTCCCTCCCCCAGGAAACAAGCTAGCGCAGGACTGTGCCCACAGACATATCCATCACTGTGGTCAGTTTGCGGGATTCAGGAAGGGCTTCTACTCACCAGATCTGCACCCCCCGCCCCCACTTGCTGCCATAAAAATGAGGATTTCTGATGACCAGGGAGCTCAGCAGAGTTCCCCAGCCATTTGAAAACTCGGGGCTCAAAGGCGGTTTGGAGAAAGAAGCTTCAGCACACCCCTACACCTTGAGACTGGATCAGGGCTCTGAGGGTGGCCGCCCCCGTTCTGGGTCACTTTTCTCTCTGTGGCGAAGGGGCACATGTAGTAATAAACACTAAGATGTATGAAAATATTAATTCTGATTCTAAGATAACACTTCTTAAAGAAGAAACATTTGGCCTGAGTCTCTAAGGATGGGTAAGATTTCAGCAGGGTAAGAATAAGAGATCAGAGAGGAGAAAGTCATTTAGGGAGCAGAGGACAAACTGAGATAAGGCAGGAGACAGGAGAGTTCAGCGTGCTGGTGATGGTTGTAAGTGGCATGGGGTTGATGGAGCACACAGGAAATTGTGGCCTAAGATGCAGCTGGATAAGTAGAAACCAATTATAGAGGCAGACGTGTCTAAACCCCTCTGTCCTGCAAGCGGTGGGAGACCCTGGAAGGTTTTGTGAGAGAGAAGAGACCTGCTCTGCCCTGTGCTCACTGGCAGTAAGTAAAAGGATGGGTACCAGGCCAGGGCCAGGCTCTGGGAGGAGGCCTGACTACTTCCTGCTGTCTGCCGGGTCTTCTAGAACTGCCCAGGACGGAGTGAGACGGGTTCCCAGTCAGGCTGCACAGGGGCACCTCTGCCTCTGTGCTCTGGGGCCAGGGAGAGGAGGCGTCCTGCAGGGAAGCCCCCACCATCCCAAGGAATGGCTGGAGTGGACACCAAGCCTCCGAGGCCTGCCTCCAGGGCAGACGTCCAGACAAGACTTAACCCTCCCTGCCCCAAAACACACACACAGTGCTGCCCTGACTGCCGGGAAAGGCCTTGGCTCTGGGTTCAAGTGCTGGTTCTCCTAGTCCATGTGCCTTGGGCTGGTCCCTGCTTCTTTCTCACAGGCCCTGCATTGCACAACTCCAGGAAATAGCGTTCACATGGAAGACAGTGAAATGCCCCTGGAGTTGTGCAACCCGGTGGCCCTGCCTCTCATCTCAGCTTCCTCAGGTAGCCTCACAGCACTGCCAGCAGCATGAGCAGAGTGCGGGGCACTGGGAATGGAGGAGGGGTGGAGCCTTTGCCCAGTGCCAGTCGTGGTGACAGAGACGGTCTGGGGACTGAAAGATAGCCAGGTCCAAAAGGAACAGTGACCCCCTCCTCCCAGAGCCAGACCTGGAATTTGTATCTCTGAGCTCCTCTCTACTACTCTTTCCAGTTATGTGTAATCGAAACTCTCTAACCAGTTTTTTCACAAGAATAAACCAGGGAGAAGAAACTGTATACTCATAGCACCTTGCTGCTGCTGCTAAATCGCTCCAGTCGTATCCGACTCTGTGCGACCCCATAGATGGCAGCCCACCAGGCTCCCCTGTCCCTGAGATTCTCCAGGCAAGAACACTGTAGTGGGACCATTTCCTTCTCCAATGCATGAAAGTGAAAAGTGAAAAGTGAAAGTGAAGTTGTGTCCGACTTTTAGCAACCCCATGAACTGCAGCCTACCAGGCTCCTCAGTCCATGGGATTTTCCAGGCAAGAGTACTGGAGTGGGGTGCCATTGCCGTCCCCGTCATAGCACCTTGGTGAGCATTAAAAGTGGTGCCTTTCAAGCACCTAACGGATGTGCCTAGCCCAACAAAACAGCTTGGTAAAAATTAGGTTCATCACTATCTTTGTTTTGTAAAACAAAAAGATCTGCCCTCAGGCATTCTCACTTTGACCATCAAGGTCACAGTGAGCCTCATCCGGGGATGCCTCCAGAACAGAACTCAGAGGTCCACTGGAGATGTGCATAAACAGGGTTCTGGGAGTGAGAAAAAAGAAAAGCAGGGTACCTGCTCTCCCCATGAACAGAATGACCTCCTTCTTCTGATGAACTCTGGCGGCAGACCTGGCTACCCAAGCAATTTGGCCAAAGCTGAAGGTAAAGGAATGAAGCATGAACTGTGAAGTTTCAGGTAGAACTTTGCACAGATGGTTTATCTTCCTGAACCCCCCCAAAGCCTGGCTCTATGAGTAGCATATACAACATCCAGTCAGTGGGCTAGCTCCAGCCCAGCATTGCATGGGAAGATGAGAAGGAACCATAAGGGAAGGTTCAGGGCCTGGGTGTTTGACTGACTGTCAGCTGGAAGCCACTAACACCCTGCAGAGGAACGGAGTCCAGCCCTGCCCTGCCCAGGCTTCTGGATGAAGGAAGGTCCGGGTGTGGGGCCCAAAAGCAGAGAGGAACGCCCCACCTGGAATCTGGAGATTCTTAGAGTAGGAAAGCCAGCAAGCAAATCCATTAGGTATGGCTCCTCAGTCATTTCCATATGGTCAAGTATTTTATATTTCTTTCATAATTAGAAAAAAATGACATATATTAAACACCAATATTGGGGGAATTCCCTGGTGATTCAGTGGTTAGGATGCTGTGCTTTCACTGCTAAGGGCGCAGGTTCAATCCCTAGTTGGGGAACTAAGGCCAAAAACAAATAAATAAAAATAAACACCAACATTGGGTTAGTCTGAAATTCACAACACATAGTTTCTAATCCTGACCCTGCCACTCGGGGGCATCTGTGAAATGTTGAGTAAGTCACGCCCCACCTCTGAGTCTCAATTTCCCCAGTAGTACAGAAAGTGGGGATTCCCTTCTGTTCAGGCAGTCTGTCCCTGTCAAATAGGTTCCAACATTAGGTGAATGAGACTGTAGAGGCCTGGCTACTTGCTTTTCATTTCCCTGTTTTCCATATTTAAGTTTTCTGTTCCTTTAAATTTTGGAGACTGGCAACCATTGCAAAATCACCACCTCTCCTCTCTGCCTCCTCAGCAGAAAGCAAACTCCATGCCCCAGGCACTTTGAGAAGATTAAAATAGAGGGACCCAACACCCATCAGTCACCCAGTGGGTCTCCTGAGTAATCCTCTGATTCCACAAACCCAGAGCCTTAAGTAATCAGAAAGTCAGAGCTGATCTGTCTCACAAAGACATCTGGTGTCCAGTTTCACCCCTACAAAGTAGAGCCCTAGGACCGAAGAGGGACAGGAACCTGCCCAAGATCACATTGTCCCCTGGCCTCAAAGTGGAAATACGTGAATTCAGGCAGGTCTCAGATACCATTATTCTTTATGACTTTGTATCTTGTTATAATTTTAAACTTACTTGATGAAAGTTCAAAGAATAATACAGGAACATTCCAGAAAACCTTTATCCAGATTCACCTTTGGTTTATATCTTGACTCATTTTCTTTACCATTCTCTTCCTCCACAAATACACAAACTCATACACACACACACACACACACACACACACACACCATCTTTTTTTTTTTTTTTTGAAGCATCCTGTGGCCTGCAGGATCTTATTCCCTGGTCAGGGATCAAATCTATGCCCCCTGTCGTGGAAGCACAAAGTCTTTTTTTTATTAATTTATTTTAATTTTTAATTGAGAGATAATTATTTTACAATATTTTGATGGCTTCTGCCATACATCAACATGACTCCACCATAGGTATACATATGTCTCCTCCCTGTTAAACTTCCCTCCCACCTGTCTTCCCATCCCACCCTCCTAGGTTATCACAGAACACTGACTGGGTTCCCTGCATCATACAGCAAATTCCCACTGGCTATCTATGTTATATATAGTAATGTATATATTTTGATACTGCTCTCTCATATCATCCCACCCTCTCCTCCACTGTGATCATAAGTCTGTCCTTTATGTCTGCGTCTCCTTTGCTGCCCCACAAACAGGATCATCAGTACCATCTTTCTAGATTCCATATATATATATGTGTGTGTGTGTGTTAATATATGATATTTGTCTTTCTCTTTCTGACTTACTTCACTCTGCATAATAGATTCTAGGTTCATCCATCTCATTAGAATGGACTCAATGCATTCTTTTTTTTATAGCTGAGTAATATTCCATTGTGTATATATACCACAACTTCTTTATCCACTCATCTGTTGATGGACATCTAGGTTGCTTCCACGTCCTAGCTATTGCAAATAGTGATGTGATGAACACTGGAGTACCTGTGTCTTTTTGAATTATGGTTTCCTCAGGATATATGCCCAGTAACGGGATTGCTGGGTCAAAAGGTAGTTTTATTCCTAGTTTTTAAAAAATTATTTACTTATTTTGATTTCTGGTTGCACTCATTGCTGCCTGAGGGCTTTCTCTGGTTGTGGAGAGCGGTGGCTACTGTCTCATCGCGATGACCTCTCTTGTTGTGGAGCATGGGCTCAGAGGTTGTTGCACACAGGCTCAGTTGCCCTGAAACATGTGGGATCTTCCTGGACCAGGGATTGAACCCTATCCCCTGCATTGGCAGGTGTATTCTTAATCACCGGACCACCAGGGAAGTCCTATTTCTAGTTTTTTAAGAAATTTCCATACTGTTCTCTGGTGGCTGTATCAATTCTCGTTCCCACCAACAGTGCAAGAGAATTCCCTTTTCTCCACACCCTCTCCAGCATTTATTGTTTGTAGACTTTTTGATCATGGCCATTCTGACCAGTGTGAGATGTCCCCTCATTGTAGTCTTGATTTGCATTTCTCTAACGATAAGCGATGTTCAGCATCTTTTCATGGGTTTATTATCCATCTGTATGTCCTCTTTGGAGAAATGTCTGTTTAGGTCTTCTGCTTGCCTTTTGATTGGGTTGTTTGTTTTTCTGGTATTGAGCTGAATGAGCTGCTTGTATATTTTGGAGAGTAATCCTTTGTCAGTTGTTTTGTTTGCTGTTATTTTCTTCCATTCTGAGGGTTGTCTTACCTTGATTATCATTTGTGAAAAGCTTTTAAGTTTAATTAGGTCCCACTTGTTTATTTTTATTTCCGTTACTCTAGGAGATGAGTCATAGAGGATCTTGCTGTGATTTATGTCAAAGAGTGTTCTGCCTATGTTTTCCTTTAAGAATTTTATAGTTTCTGGTCTTACATTTAGGTCTTTAATCCATTTTGAGTTTACTTTTGTGTACGCTATTAGGAAGTGTTCTCATTTCATTCTTTTACATACACCTAGCTGTCCCGTTTTCCCAACACCATTTATTGAAGTGATTGTCTTTTCTCCATTGTATATTTGTGCCTCCTTTGTCAAAGATAGGGTGCCCATAAGTATGTGGATTTATCTCTGGGCTTTCTATCTTTTTCCATTGGTCTATGTTTCTATTTTTGTGCCAGTGCCATACTGTCAGATGACTGTAGCTTTGTAGTATAGTCCGAAGTCAGAATGGTTGATTCTTCCAGCTCCATTCTTTTTTCTTAAGATTGCTTTGGCTATTCAAGATCTGTTGTGCTTCCATACAAATTGTGAAATTATTTGTTCTAATTCTGTGAAAAATATCATTGGTAGTTTGACAGAGATTGCATTAAATCTATAGATTCCTTTGGGTAGTAAGTCAATTTTACAACACTGATTCTCCAATCCAAGAACATAGTATATCTTTTCATCTGTTTGTGTAGTCTTTAATTTCTTTCATCAGTGTCTTGTTTTCTGCATACAGGTCTTTTGTCTCTTTAGGTTAATTTATTCCTAACTTTTATTCTTTTTGTTGCAGTGGTGAATGGGTTTGTCCCTTTAACTTCTCTTTCTGACTTTTCATTATTAGTGTATAGGAGTGAAAGGGATTTCTGTGTACTAATTTTGTATCCTGTATTTTACTATATTCATTGATTCAATTCAGTTCAGTCGCTCAGTCGTGTCTGACTCTTTGCAACCCCATGGACTGCAGCATGCCAGGCCTCCTGGTCCATCACTAACTCCTGAAGTTTACTCAAACTCATATCCATTGAGTCAGTGATGCCATCCAACCATCTCATCCTCATATTCATTGATTAGCACTAATAATTTTCTGGTGGCATCTTTAGGGTTTTCTATGTAAAGAATCATGTCATCTGCAAACAATGAGAGTTTTTACTTCTTTTCCAACCCAGATTCCTTTTATTTCTTTTTCTTCTCTGATTGCTGTGGCTAGGACTTCCAACACTATACTGAATAATAGTGGCAAGAGTTGGTACTCTTGTCTTATTCCTGATTTTAGAGGAAATGCTTTCAATTTTTCACCATTGAAATATTTGCTGTGTGTTTGTGTGCATGCTAAGTCACTTCAGTCATGTCCAACTCTTTGTGACCCTGTGAAGTATAGCCCACCAGGCTCCTCTGTCCATGGGATTCTCCAGGCAAGAATACTGAAGTACATTGCCATGCTCTCCTCCAAGGAATCTTCCTGACCCAGGAATTGAATCTGAATCTCTTATGTCTCCTGCATTGGCAGGCAGATTCTTTAACACTAGTGCCACCTGGGAAACCCTGGATGTCATATATGGCCTTTATTATGTTGAGATATGTTCCTTCTATTCCTACTTTCTGGAGAGTTTTTATCATAGATGGGTGTCAAATTTTGTCAAAAGCTTTCTCTGCATCTATTGAGATGATCATATGGTTTTTATCTTTCAGTTTGTTGATATGATGTAGCACATTGATTGATTCAGATATATTGAAAAATCCTTGCATCCCTGGGATGAATCTCACTTGATCATTATGTATGATCTTTTTAATGTGTTGTTGGATTCTGTTTGGTAGAATTTTGTCAAGCATTTTGCACCTATGTTCATCAGTGATATTGGCCTATAATTTTCTTTTTTCTTCTTTTTTTGTGTTTTTTGGTGGCATCTTTGTCTGGTTTTGGTATCAGGGTGATGGTGGCATCATAGAATGACTTTGGGAGTTTTTCTGGAAGAGTTTGAATAGGATAGGTCTTAGGTGTTAACTGTTCTCTCAAATTTTGGTAGAATTTGCCTGTTAAGACATCTGGCCCTAGGCTTTTGTTTGCTGAAAGATGTTTGATTACAGATTTGATTTCCATGTTTGTGATTGATCTGTTTATATTTTCTATTTCTTCCTGGTTCAGTTTTGGAAGGTTATGCTTTTCTAGAACTTTGTCCATTTCTTCCAGGTTATCCTTTTATTGGCATATAGTTGTGCCTAGTAGTCTCTTATGATCCTTTGTATTTCTGTGTTGTCTGTGTCGTAACTTCTCCTTTTTCATTTCTAATTTTATTGATTTGAGTCTTCTACCTTTTTTCCTTGAAGAGTTTGGCTAATGGTTTGTCAATTTTGTTTATCTTCTCAAAGAACCAGCTTTAGTTTTATTGGTCTTTGCTATAGTTTCAGAAGCACAGTCTTAACCACTAGACCACCAGGGAAGTCCTCATACTGATTTTTATCTGAACCATTTGAAATTAAGTCAAATACAGCATCCCTCAGTGTGCTAGTATTTCCCTTTCAAAACCACAGTATAAAGATCAAAATTGGCAAATTTAACTTTGCTATAAGCCATTATTTAATATACAGTCCATATTCAAATGTCCTCTGCCATCCCCCCACCCCCACTTCAGAACTGGCAATTATTTTTATCCATTACCCTGTACCCAGGCGCCCTGCCCTTTCACCCAGGCAAAGTGAATCAGGCCTTTAATCCTTTCTTTCCCGCCTACTACCTCCTGGCTCTGGGCCCTTTTCCCCTGCCTCCTCTGCTGAGGCCTGCCCAGACCAGACAGAACAGGAAGTGCTGCCGTGAGGAGCAGGAAGGCTGTCCTCACCTTTGACCTGGGAGCACAGGACACCTGAGCCTCTGTCTCTAGCGTGCCCAGGGAGGGTAGGTGTCCAGAAGTCTTAGGGAGGTGCACCCCCAATCTTCAGTGGTACCCACTGGCCTGCCTGTCCCAAAGGGCAAGAGGGGCCCAGCCCAGAAGGGGCTCCACTGAGAAGCTCAAATTTGGTCTAGTTCTAGGGATAAAACCCACTCCCATGAAAAATCCATATACCCCAGAATGAGTTTCAGTAAAGAAGGCCCTGTGAGTGGGAAAGGAACTTTCTGGGCTTCCGGACGTGTTCTGTATGTGAGTGGTGGTTTCAGGAGTGCATGCATGTGGAGAAGTTCATCGATCTGTGCTCCTGAGATGTCGATCCTTCACTCTATGTCCATGTCAGTAAATAATCAAATCTATATAAATGTGTGTGTATGCCAGGGAGCAATGCTGTGAACTCCAAGAGGAAGTGACAGCTTCTGGTTTTGTCCAGCCCACCTGGAATAGCTTGTGCCCATCACTTTCTAGACACTGAATAAACTGTTGAACAAACAAATGAATTAACTTAATGCTGTGACCATATTTCTCAATGTAGAAGAATGGAGTGCGTGCTCAGTTGCTCAGTCATGTCCGACTCTTTGTGACCCCAGGGACTGTAGCCTGCCAGGCTCCTCTGTCCATGGAATTCTCCAGGCAAGAATACTGAAGTGGGTTGCCATTCCCTACTCCAGGGGATCTTCCCAACTCAGGGATCAAACCTGCGTTCCCTGCATCTCCTGCATTGGCAGGCAGATTCTTTACCACTGAGTCACCTGGGAAACCCAAAACAGACATGATATCTTGCTAAATGGAATAAGCAGATTATAGAATAGTAAGCAAGAATGCTCCCATTTTTATAAATATTTATGTTTGTATATATTTTATATCTAATCTGGGTAACATACCAACTTCTTAATAAGTGGTCTCTCTGAGTGAAAAGATAAGGACAATTTCTTTTTATTCCCCCTGTTTTGCTACTGTTTAGGAAGGGTGTTTTTTGTTTTCATAAAAATATGAACTGTTTAGTTTAAAAAAGCAAATACTTTAAAAATATGTATTCATAAAAAGCACCAAGAAGCAGTACAGGTCCTGAGCATACCAGGACTGATTTGTGAATTTCTAAAGAAGGGTTACAGTGTGTGGTGTGTCCCAAGTTTATCAAACCAAAGACCTTTTGGCAAAATGCTGCTCTAAAGAGAAAAAGATAGAAAGATCCTGGGTCCCTGATAATTGCCTGGCACCGTCACATCAATCCAGAATTGCTTATGTCCAGACTTCTTCTATACCTAAGAAAAGCAAAGCTTTTATATATAAACTACAATGATTTGACTTCTTTGCTATGCAGGAAAACCGAATTCTAGTTGATGCCAAAGTTTATGCAGTGCCATGCACTTAGGAGGTGGTCAGAGACTGTTAATGCTGTTATTTTCAGCTCTCCCAGGTGGGGTCGGGAGAGGAGGGTGCTGGGATCGTCTCCCCAGGACAGAAGCTGCTTTCCCAAGCCTTTCACACAGGACCGTTACCCGGCACAAAATGAATTCCTCTGATCTGTAAGCTGCAGCTGAACAAGCTGGAGATGGAGTGAAGTTCTATGGCTGCAAAGGTCAAGCCTGGAAGAAATCCCAAAGCCTGGGTGTGTCTGAACCAAATGCATATGGGCTTAATGGATCCTGGAGTTTCTGAAACCACAGAGATCCAACTCACATGGGGAAGGCTCCCCTCAGGGATGAGAACCACTGGCTCTTAGAGTAAGAAGAGCCCTTAAAATGTGACCACAATGACCTCCTAATTAAAGTACATCCCCTCCATGGCATCCCTTCCAAGCAGTCCTCTGCTCTACCTGAGTACTCAGTGATGGTTGCTCATCGCCTCCCCAGGAGCCTGGCCCTTCTTCCAAGACTCCAGATGAAGTTCTTTGTATTCAACTTTGGCTCCCATCCTTTGGTCCTGGTTCTGCCCTCCAGAACTGCACAAAGCATATTGTCCTCTGAAAATCTTTTATGTGTGGAAAGTGTTTCTCCTTAATTAAAATAATAACAACAGGTACTGTTAATGTGGAGTTTACCGTGGCTGGATGCTCCGCTGAGCATGTTACATGCCTGATCTCACTCACTCCTCATGGTCCCACGAGGGAGGGAAGACAATTGTCCACATTTTATAGATGAGGAGTCTGTGTCTTAGGAGAGATAAAGAACTTTGTGTGAGGTTGCTCAGTCAGTAAGTAGCAGAGCTGAGATAAGGGTTTCAGACTTTTCATAGCTTAACCACGGTACTGATGACTACACATGCCTACCTGTCAGAATTTCCCAGCCAACTTAGCTCTTCCAAGGCAGGCTTTCTGAGTTCCTGCTTGTTTCATAAACCCAGAATTGACACCCATAGTACCACAAGTACACATGTATGTTTGGGAAGCAAATAAAACATAATAGGAAAAATGGGATTATCCTGGGAACTCAAGTGTAATAGTTCGAAGAGCCCTGCACTGGTGGCTGGGAGACTGGGAATTAATTTGAGCTCTGGTGAGAGAGATCCCAGGAAATGACAGTACAGCTGATGTGGTCTCCCAACCATCATCCATACCAAGGGCCACGTGGTTGATGCTAAGACTGCATCCCACTCCAGCCAGCTGTGTTTTCTAGCACATAGTTCTGTATGCAGAGACCTCGGTGCTGAGAATACCCTTCTTGCTCTGTGTGTCCATCACACACACAAAGGTACCACATAAGAAGTGAAAGAGGAGCTGGGCTTGCGTAGTACATAGCCAGGGGCAAACACTTTACCCCTTCCCATCTCCTCCTCATCCGACTTCTGGCAGCAATACAGTGATTTTGAGAGAAAGCCAAAGAAGAGGGAAGGAAAGAGGCAACTCTCTCCTCTAGCTGTTAAAAAAATCACACACATATAAAGCCCATAGGCCAGGCACCTACCTGTACTCCTGTCCAACTTACAGTTCAGGCAAGGGAATGCTCTATGTGGGCATGGTATATTTCTCTGTTTTTAGAATTTTAAAAGAATAACCACTCAGTAATTTAGGGAATTTTTTGAAATAAAGTTTAATGAGTTTTTTATTTTTCTTTTCTAAGCAAACCATATGATGATTGGATCTCTGAAGGTCCCTTGTTAAGTAAGCTTCTTGGGAGTATGTGGTCAAGGGAGAGGTCCATGTGAAACCCTGGGAACAGCCAGGATGTAGAAATCATTCCTGCAAAGGCAAGTGTAGACCGTGCCCTGACTTCAGCACCCTTAGGCAGAGGGCATTAGGTACCCCATGTGTTCTGCTCCATACGTGCTTTTGCCTGCAACCCAGAGGCCTTAGTTCTCACCTCTGTGAAATGAAGACATTGGACTAGACTTCCCTGTCTTTCCATGCAACACGGGGGTCTTCTGGCAAGCTGGTGATGTTCTTTTTCTTCAACTGGGCATTGGTTACACGGATGTGTGTAATTTGTGAAAATTCATTGAGTTGTACATTTATAATGTGTGCACTTTTCTGGATGTATATTTTGCTTCGATGAAAGTTGATATAAACTGGGACTTCCCTGATGGTCCAGTGGCTAAGACTCCATGCTGTCAATGCAGGGGGTCTGCATTCAATACCTGGTCAGGTAACTAGGTCCCACATGCTACAACTAGAGATCCCACCTGCTACAACAAAGTCCTGCTGCAGCCAAATAAATAAATTAGAAAGAAGCTTACCTAAACTAAAAAACAGATAGGAGAGAGAATGGATGTGAATAGAGATGAAATAAAATTGAATGGGAACTGATCAGTGCTGAAGCCAGGGACGAGTTTTGGCGGTTCATTATGACATCTTGTATATTTTTATGTATGTTTTAAATTTTCCATAATGGATGTTATAATAAGAATTATGGTTTTTCTGAAATGCTTTCATCTGAGGAGCTCCTGCTATTGTGTAAGAAGAAAGGCAGGTCACAACTTCCCCCTTCCAGATTCAGAGAAGAGAAAGCCTCCTTAACCTAACATGGCCAAAACAGGGTTACTGTGACAGATATGGGGTGTACTGTGCCTCTTGGACTGAGTTATTTGTTTTGTTTCATCCTGGCTTCAGATACTGTTTAACATATTTATGTGTGATAGAGCAAATTAACGAAGGATGCTCCAGGACATAGCTGTTTATTTAAGTTGCCCATGAGAATGCTAGCAAGGGCTGGCACAGGGTAGATTCTGGGTTGTCACAGCCCACGCTCAGTTGCTGCCTTTGCCCTGGTGCCAACTTCACCCGTTCAGCTGATGGCAGGAAGTAGGTAGAAGGACAAGTCCCACAGGGACCCTCTGGGGTTTGGCTTGACCTTCAAGCAGCAATTGCCACATCACCCTCACACTTAAAGGGGTTGTGAATAAAACACCATGGCAAAGTGGCTGGGGTTCCCTCTCTCTTTAAATATGTGTACCCAACCTCTGCTCCATGCCAGGCACGGTCCTGGAGTGAGGGTTACAGCAGTGCACAGAACAGACCAAAATCCCTGCCCTCAGGGAGCTTCCATGACTCACTCACCTAAGAGCTTTCAAGACTTTTTCAGACATGGAAAATAATATTAAATGTGGGACTTCCCTGTTGGCCCAGTAGGAGCTCCATGCTCCCAGTGCAGACATGAAAGGGGTGCAGGTTTGATCCCACATGCTGCATAGGGTGACCGAAAAAAGAAAAAAGAAACACTAGATTTATCATTTTAGCCAGTATTACAATGATTTGAGTGTACAGTTCAGTAGTGCTGCTGCTGCTGCTGCTAAGTCGCTTCAGTCGTGTCCGACTCTGTGCAACCCCTCAGACAGCAGCCCACCAGGCTCCCCTGTCCCTGGGATTCTCCAGGCAACAACACTGGAGTGGGTCGCCATTTCCTTCTCCAATGCATGAAAGGGAAAAGTGAAAGTGAAGTCACTCAGTCGTGTCTGACTTCTAGCAACCCCATGGACTGCAGCCTACCAGGCTTCTCTGTCCATGGGATTTTCCAGGCAAGAGTACTGGAGTGGGGTGCCATTGCCTTCTCCATCAGTAGTGCTAATTTACGTTATTGTGCAGCTAATCCCCAGAACTTTTTCATTTTGCAGAATTGACATTGTATACCCACTAATCAACAGCTCCCCTTTGTCCACCCTGACCCCAGGCCCCTAGCGTTCTATTTTCTCTCTCAATTTAACTTCTCTAAATACTCTGTATAAAGGGAATCACACGCATTTGTCTTTTTGTAGCTGGCCTGTTTCACTTAGCATAATGTCTTCAAGGTTGTGCATGTTGTAGTGTATATCAGAAATCTCTCGCTTTTTAAGGCTGAATATTCCATTGCAGTGTATACATTTCCTTCATCCATTCATCCACAGATGGGCTTTTGGGTTGCTTCCACCTTTTGGCTGTTATGAATAATGCTATGACTATGAGTGTAACACAACTATCTCTTTAAGACCTTGCTTTCAATTCTTTGGGATATATACCCAGAAGTGGAATTGCTGGCTTGTACAGTAATTCTAATTTTTTGAAGAACCACAATATTGTTTTCCACAGTGTATACACTATTCTACATTTCTACAAACAGTGCTCAAGGGTTCCAATTTCTCTGGATCCTCACCAACACTTCTTATTTCCTGTTTTGTTTTGTTTTCAGTAATTGCTACCCTAATGGGTGTGAAGTAAAGACTGATTTTTAAAAACTACTTGTACCAGCTTAATTATAGAACAACTGTGCTAAATTAGGTCAGCTGGAAAGTCACATACAGGAAAGGACAACTCAAATTCATCACTGGCAAATGAGTAAGCTGAGGCTGCCGGGTAAGGTCTTGCTCCAAATCATGCCTTGAGGTGTGCTGGTGCAGGATTCTAAACCAGGGGTCAGAAAACATTTGCTGTGAAAAGACAGATAGTAAATACTTTAGATTCTGGGCCACGTGATCCCTGTCTCAACTCAGTGCTGCTTCAGTATCAGGGAAGCAGCCATAGACAGTGCATTCAGACGTGATGGTATGCCAGTAAAGCTTTATTTACAAAAACAGGCAGTGGCCTGCAGTTTGCTGACTCCTGTTCCAAAGCATTATGCTAAAATGTAGTAAGCCGGTGTAGCACCGGACCCTGAACTTCCAGTTGCCGGTGTATGATCTTGGTAGAATTGTCAGTCAAGTAGCCTACCTAACTGGGGTCAAGAGGTGGGCACATGGCCCAAACTGGACCTTTCTGTCTGGCCTACCCATCTTGACGCAGAGACAAGACGTTGAAACTAATCAAACCTGTGGTCTCTGGTGGTGGTGACTGTTGCTGGTTCCTCCTACCAGATTCCCCGCCCTTTCCTATCCTGGTGACTCAGTTTTCCTTCTGTTCTGCAAGTATACCCCCATCCTTTTGTAAATTTCTGTTCTGCTGTATTCGCTGGCGTTTACTTCTATTGCTCACAACTAGAAAATCTTGACTGATCATTGACTTTTTGAAAAATATTTATTTATTTATTTGTCTGTTTTGGGTCTTAGTTGTAGAACATGGGATCTCTAGTTGCAGCCTGTGGGATCTAGTTTCCTGACCAGGGATCCAACCCAGGCCCCCTGCCTTGGGAGCACAGAGTCTTAGCCACTGGACTACCAGGAAGTCCTTGATCACTGAGTTTTAAGGAACAATATCCTATATAATTTCTTTAATCACAAAGTCCCCAGGGGGGTTGGGGGAGAATTGATAAATGTGTATGTATGGCTAAATCCCTTCACTGTTGACCTGAAACTACCACAACACTGTTAATCAGCTATACCCCAATACAAAATAAGAAGTTTAAGGTTTGGGGAAAAAAAAGCCCCCAGAGAGCTAAAATAGAATTTGATTTCTTAAAATGCAATTATGCTGAAGCTGAAGGACGTCTCAGATTCATCAGTTGAAATGCTGCCTTCCATGCCTGCCAGTGCAGACACACCACAGGGACAACCCTTACCCTTGTTTCTTAGTTCAGCCAACACCCCAGCCCTCCCCAGCTGCCATTCATGCAAGCCCCTTGCCCTCTCTGGGCCTTAGTTTCTCCATCTGTAACATGGGGGTGGGGAGAGTGAACAACCATGGTGATTCAGGTTCCATCCAGCTCCAGGCTTTTTTATCAGGGTCTCGTACTGTGTGCTCAGCTCTGAACTGCAGAGAGATGTCAGGCATTGGTAAGCTGTAGTGACACGGGGCTGCCTGTGCAAAATGCCCGGTGAAGAAAACAGCTACGGGTGACCAGAGGGAAGAGAGCTGCTGTGGACTGGAAAGGACTTTATTTGAGCCTTTAATAACAGATAGGCTTTGAATAGGGAGAGAAGGAAAAACTTCATGCGCTTCAGGAGCCACTTAGCCCTCAGACTAAGCTCTGGCAGCAGGTCCTGGCTTCATTTCCCTCCCTGGAGCAGCTGAGGATGAATGGACCCAACCAGGGGATGCTCAGGTCCACTTCTACTGGTGACATTATTTGTTGCATTCAGTTTCTTGTAGGTGTTTCCAGTTGTTGACTGCAGGGAGCGGGGTGTGGTCAGTTCTGAGCTCTCTAGCTAGAATATCAAAGTCTTGCTGAACTTGCTTGTTTTCTGCCCGTTCCAGCTGTCCAAGCAGTCACAGACAGCCCCCTGCGTCCTCCCCACCCCATCCTCCAGGAGGGCAGGAATGAAGAGGGGCTTCGAGTGTGTGGTTCAGGCCCCCAGGAGGTGCCTCTGATGGGAGGGAGCTGGGAGGGAACACTCTTGTTCCTTTACCACAGGGGGTGCTGGGCAGGGTGACAAAAGGCAGCAGGGGGTGGCCCTCTCCCCTCCTCAGCTTTCTAGACGCCATCTGTTCCCAAACCCAAGCTTGCTTTCCGCTACACCCGAGCCACCTGTGGGACCGGTTATCCGCAGCACAAACACCTCTTTGTTTGCTGCTTTGTATTTGTTTGTTGGCATTTGAACAGTTCTCTGTGGTTCAGGTTTGAGGCCAGCATGAGACAAAATGAGATTGGCAAAGGTGGGCATGGGTGCCACACCTCTTTTCCACCCTCCTGCCCCCAAGTCTAGACCCCCCAGCTCCCCTTTATATTAATAACAAATACCAGCACCACCACCTTTGGAATTTCCTCCTCCCTCAGGGTCTCATTCTTTGCTGTTTCATATGGCTTATCTCAGAAACAAATCTCTTCAAAGGGATGAAATTTTGATAAAGTATTTCTGTTTTAATAGGAATCTTCAGGAGACACAATGCCCAGGCATTGTGAGAGGTTTCTCACAGAAGATCAGGCTGCCCCTCAAATACAGTCCCCCTCTGTTCTTTGTCTAAGCAAAGAATACCAGGGTATGCTGGCCAAGCAAGAAGGGGGCCTGAGCTCCTAGCCTCAGTTCAGCCATTAATATCGATTTCTTCTACCCCTTTGGAAGAGCCTCAGTTTTCCCATCATTATGGCAAAGGGGTTGGATGGAATGATTACCCCCGGCCCCACCATTTACAAGCCTGTGAGAGTGAGAGGGAGAAACTGATGTGCTGACCACCCTCCCCAACCCCCCCCAAAAAAGTTCTCCGCTTTTTAAGAACTGCTCGTGAAACTAGGAGACAGTAAGATTTCTGTAATTCTAACACACATGGCTTTTCTGCTGCTTGGGGTGGTTTTCCCCAAGCCATAGCGCTTTGCAGACTTCCCTATTGACTCAGTGGTAAAGAATCTGCCTATAGTGCAGAAGGCTCAGGTTCAGTCCCTCGGTTGGGAGGATCCCCTGGAGAAGGATATGAACAACCCACTCTAATATTCTTGCCTGGGAAATCCCATGGACAGAGGAGCCTGGTGGGCTACAATCCATGGGGTGGCAAAAAGGTCAGACACGACTGAGCGACTAAACAACGACAGCATAATGCTTCACAGCTTCCATGGTGCTGTCACTGCCCTGACTCAATGCAATGCTTGTTTTGTAAAAAAAATTATTAAATAGAAACCTCAATTAAATAAACTTGAGAGACCTCAAGGAGGAGCTCTCATGCCATGCAATGATAACAGAGCCCAACAGGAAGAAGAAAGACTCCCGGCAAGGACTCAGCCAGTGAGAAGCCATAGACTCTTTGTTAACTAGAGCCCTCCCACCTTCCTTTTCCCTCTATAAAAGAGTTCTCCTTCCCTTGCCATGCTGGGACTTGCATGTGGCTTGCCAGAGTCGCAGATCCCAAATTGCAATTCTTTGCTGATCCCAAATAAACTCATCTTTGCTGGACAGATATCCAGCAGTCTGTTCTAGGTCAACAGTTCAACAAATAATTTTGAGCAACTGTAAGGTGTCAGTCATTGTCTCGCCTCTACAGATACAAGCATGAATGAGATGTTCAGTTCAGTCGCTCAGTTATGTCTGACTCTTTGCGACCCCATGAACCGCAGCACACCGGGCCTCCCTGTCCATCACCAACTCCCGGAGTCCACCCAAACCCATGTCCACTGAGTCGGTGATGCCACCCAACCATCTCATCCTCTGTCGTCCCTTCTCCTCCTGCCCTCAATCTTTCCTAGCATCAGGGGCTTTTCAAATGAGTCAGCTCTTCGCATCAGGTGGCCAAAGTATTAAAGTTTCAGCTTCAACATCAGTCCTACCAATGAACACCCAGGACTGATCTCCTTTAGGATGAACTGGTTGGATCTCCTTGCAGTCCAAGGAAGAGTCTTCTCCAATACCACAGTTCAAAAGCATCAATTCTTCTGTGCACAGCTTTCTTTATAGTCCAACTCTCACATCCATCCATGACCACTGAGAAAACCATAGCCTTGACTAGATGGACCTTTGTTGGCAAAGTAATGTCCCTGCTTTTTAATATGCTGTCTAGGTTGGTCATAAATTTCCTTCCAAGGAGTAAGAGTCTTTTAATTTCATGGCTGCAATCACTATCTGCAGTGATTTTGGAGTCCAGAAAAATAAAGTCAGCCACTGTTTCCCCATCTATTTGCCATGAAGTGATAGACAGAGTGCCTGAAGAACTATGGATGGAGGTTCATGACATTGTACAGGAGACAGGAATCAAGACCATCCCCAAGAAAAAGAAATGCAAAAAAGCAAAATGGTTGTCTGAGGAGGCCTTACAAATAGCTGTGAAAAGAAGGGAAGCAAAAAGCAAAGGAGAAAAGGAAAGATATACCCATTTGAATGCAGAGTTCCAAAGAATAGCAAGGAGAGATAAGAAAGCCTTCCTCAGTGATCAATGGAAAGAAATAGAGGAAAACAATAGAATGGGAAAGACTAGAGATCTCTTCAAGAAAATTAGAGATACCAAGGGAACATTTCATGCAAAGATGGGCTCAATAAAGGACAGAAACGGTAGGGACCTAACAGAAGCAGAAGATATTAAGAAGAAGTGGCAAGAATACACAGAACTATATAAAAAAGATCTTCACGACCCAGATAATCACGATAGTGTGATCACTCACCTAGAGCCAGACATCCTGGAATGTGAAGTCAAGTGGGCCTTAGGAAGCATCACTACAAATAAAGCTAGTGGAGGTATGGAATTCCAGTTGAGCTATTTCAAACCCTGAAAGATGATACTGTGAAAGTGCTGCACTCAATATGCCAACAAATTTGGAAAACTCAGCAGTAGCCACAGGACTGGAAAAGCTCAGTTTTCATTCCAATCCCAAAGAAAGGCAATGCCAAAGAATGTTCAAACTACCACACAATTGCACTCATCTCACATGCTAGTAAAGTGATACTTAAAATTCTCCAAGCCAGCCTTCAGCAATATGTGAATCATGAACTTCCAGATGTTCAAGCTGGTTCTAGAAAAGGCAGAGGAACCAGAGATCAAATTGCCAACATCTGCTGGATCATCAAAAAAGCAAGAGAGTTCCAGAAAAACATTTAGTTCTGCATTATTGACTATGCCAAAGCCTTTGACTGTGTGGATCACAATAAACTGTGGAAAATTCTGAAAGAGATGGGAATACCAGACCACCTGACCTGCCTCTTGAGAAATCTGCATGCAGGTCAGGAAGCAACGGTTAGAACTGGACATGGAACAACAGACTGGTTCCAAATAGGAAAAGGAGTATGCTAAGGCTGTATGTTGTCACCCTGCTTATTTAACTTACATTCAGAGTACATCATGAGAAATGCTGGGTTGGATGAAGCACAAGCTGGAATCAAGATTGCCAGGAGAAATATCAATAACCTCAGATATGCAGATGACACCACCCTTATGGAAGAAAGTGAAGAAGAACTAAAGAGCCTCTTGATGAAAGTGAAAGAGGAGAGTGAAAAAGTTGGCTTAAAGGTCAGCATTCAAAAAACTATAATCATGAATGAGGTGAGGGGTTTGGAAATAATATGGTAGGGAAAAGGAAGTGTGGATTGAGAAGGAGCATCGTTCCTTGTGAGGGGAACTTTGAATGTATGTGGGACTGAATAGAGGGAGCCCATGTCTGAAAGCAAAATGAGCATTTAGGGGTAGCCAACCTAGGAGAAGGCAATGGCCACCCACTCCAGTACTCTTGCCTGGAAAATCCCATGGACAGAGGAGCCTGGTGGGCTGCAGTCCATGGGGTTGCAAAGAGTTGGACACAACTGAGCGACTTCACTTTCACTTTTCCCTTTCATGCATTGGAGAAGGAAATGGCAACCCACTCCAGTGTTCTTGCCTGGAGATCCCAGGGATGGCGGAGCCTGGTGGGCTGCCATATATGGGGTCTCACAGAGTCGGACATGACTGAAGTGACTTAGCAGCTTAACAGCAACCTTGGGAAGGTCTAGAGGCAGCTTGTGCAAAGGCCCTGAGGCAGGAGCTAAATAATAAGCACCTGAGGCCCTGGGGATCAGAAAGTGTGTTTGGAACTTAGGAAGCCAGGGTGATGGCAAGACATGAAATTGGACAGGAAAATTGGGTTGAATTTTGAGTGTAAGCAAAAATCATTAGAGTTCTTTCAACATTAAAAAGTCATGCTGGGACTTCCCTGATGGTCCAATGGCTAGGACGCCACCCTCCCAGTACAAGGGGCCTAGGTTCAATTTCTTGGTTAGGGAACTAGATTCCACATACTGCAACTAAGACCCAGTGCAGCCAAATATTAATAACTAAACAAATTTTCTTTTTAAAACGTCATCCTGGCTGCTGTATCATTGCCATTAGCACTGCTGTGAACTTCTGCAGGGCACCATGCACTGCGTGGTCAGTGTAGCAGAGCCCCCTGGAGTTGTGCAAAGTGCAGCAGCCCTGTCTGTCCTCCTCCATCCCCGTGAGCGTTGGAGGATCCTGAGGCTAAATGACTTTGGGGTAGAAAGTTTTTCTTGGGGCTTTGATGATGTCAATCCTCTGTCATCTTTGAGAAGCCCAAGGGGAACTCTGGCCCCTCCAGGGTGTCTGCACTGATCCCCATAAACACTTCCTTCTCCCTTTCATCTGAAAGGCTGAGCGTGGCGGCAGACGCTTCCTCACTCTCTCCTCCCTTCAAACTGACACTCTCTAAGCCTTTAAGCAGCTTGTAACTCCATCATCTCAGCGCCCCTTGGAAGGGAGCAACTGGCAGATTAAGCGATTCTGGGATCCAGGCGCTAAGGAATTTGGGGCCTCTCCGGTTTCTTGGCAGGAGTTACAAGTACATGCAGAGACTCTTCTTCAGAACAAGTGAAAATAATTCCTTCCAGGGGCAGAAAAAGGCATGCTTTTGGCAAAGGACTTCATATGATGTTATCTCAAGAGACCCGCATGGGAGCCCTGGGAGGGAAGGCAGAAGTTGCTAAACCAGGTGGGGAAATGGACAGATGGGTGGGGAGATGCTTACTAGGCTGACTGACTGAACTGAACTGAACTGCATTTTCCGCTCCCCTGGGACTTGGAGGGAGGGATGGGAGGGGAGAGGTAGGGAGGGGAGTGGAGTGGAGCAGAGATCTGCTGAAGATGAGGCTCAGTGCCACTCCGCATGCTGGACATCTTAGAGGAAAAAAAAAACTCAGATTTAGAAAGTTAGGGCTGCAGGGGACCCCGGGTATCATCCAGTGCAACCTTATTCCTTGGATGAAAAGAATGAGACCCCAAAGCTGAGTGCTTCCCCTTGCTAGCTAGCAGGGGAGGTGACCTTCTATGCCAGAGGAGAAATTGGAATGTATGCATTTTGGAGGACACTTTGGCAACATCTGTCAATGTTTTAAACACACATATGTTCTTGGACCCAGCAATTCCACTTCTATGAATTCATCCTACAGAAATCTTACACATGTGCACAGAGCTGTATGTATGAGGTGCCCTATAGCATGCACCTTGTCAGTGCAAGAATCCTCAAGAAACAGCACAGGGCATGGTGTTGGTTGTTGTTCAGCCCCCCATTTGTGTCCGACTCTGTGTGAATCCTGGACTACAGCATGCCAAGCCTCTCTGTCCCTCACCATCTCCCAAAGTTTGCCCAAGTTCATGTCCATTGCATCAGTGATGCCATCCAGCCATCTCAACCTCTGACATCCTTTTCTCCTTCTGCCCTCAATCTTTCCCAGCATCAGGGGCTTTTCCAATGAGTCAGCTGTTCGCATCCGATGACCAAAATACAGGAGTTTCAGGTTCAGCATCAGGCCTTCCATGAGTATTCAGGGTTGATTTTCCTTAAGATTGACTGGTTTGATCTCCTTGCTATTAAAGGGACTCTCAGGAGTCTTCTCCAGCACCACAGTTCCCACAGATTAAACTGTGGGACCTTTGTTTTATGGAATACTTTGCAGACACTGGGAAGAAGAAGGAGGCAAATGTGCATCACCGCTATGGGAAGATTACTAGTGATATTTTAAATGAAAAATAAATCACATAAAACGTATGGTATAGTAACAAAAAGCGTATGTACTTTTAAATGACACACATGTCAGACCGAGAAGGACAAATAGTGTATGATATCGCTTACGTGTGGGATCTAAAAGCATGAACCAAATGAGCTCATTTACAAAACAGAAATACAGTCACAGACATAGAAAACAATCTTATGGTTACCAGTGGGGAAGCAGGGGAGGATAAACTGGGAGATTGGGATGGATGTATACACACTGCTGAATACCAAATAGGTAATTAATGAGAGGTCTTCCCTAGTACCTCAACTGGTAAAGAGTCTGCCTGCAAAGTAAGAGATTCAGTTTGGTTCCTGGGTTGGGAAGATCCACTGCAGAAGGGATTAGGCTACCCACTCCAGTATTCTTGGGCTTCCCTGGTGGCGCCTTATTATCCTGGTGGATAATTCATAAGAATCTGTTGTATAGCACTGGAAACTCAACTCAATGCTCTATAATGACCTATATGGGAAAAAAATCTAAAAAAGAGTGGATATATGTATATGTATAACTTTACTATACAGCAGAAAGTAACACAACTTTGTAAATCAACTAGCCTCCAACAAAATTTTTAGAGATAAAATAAATGTACACACCTGTATTTTTATATATTATTAGGGTATTTTCCGGAGAAGGCAATGGCACCCCACTCCAGTACTCTTGCCTGGAAAATCCCATGGATGGAGGAGCCTGGTAGGCTGCAGTCCATGGGGTCGCTAGAGTCCTCGGACACGACTGAGCGACTTCACTTTCAATTTTCACTTTCATGCTTTGGAGAAGGAAATGGCAACCCACTCCAGTATTCTTGCCTGGAGAATCCCAGGGACGGGGGAGCCTGGTGGGCTGCAGTCTATGGGGTCGCACAGAGTCAGACACGACTGAAGTGACTTAGCAGCAGCAGCAGCAGCGTATTTTCAGAAAGATATCTAAAGAATATCAACAGTTTAGGAAATGAAATGGGAACTGAAGAGAAGACATTTTCGTTTCATTTTATTCCTTTCTGCAAAGTCTGGAGTTTAATGTTGGGCAGGTTTTAATCAGGTTTGTGATACTTCGTCACAGGGCACAGCAATGACAGCTTTGGGCTTCTGCTTCTTGAATTCCTTTGCTGGCTGTGTCCCTAAGATATGGAGCAAATGGCAAATCCCTTTTCCTCCCTGAGACTCAGTTTCCCTATCTGTAAAACACGGTGTGTGTGTGGCAGGAAGTGTGGTAGAACAGGTGGTCCCTCAGTGTCCTTCTGGGGGCAACCCCCCCTGGAGTTGGGGCACGCGCGTGCACACACACACACACACACCTAGGAGTACACACACACACCTAGGACACACACAGACCTAGGAGATACACACACACACCCCTAGGACACACACACACACACTCAGTTCAGTTCAGTTCAGTTCAGTCGCTCAGTCGTGTCCGACTCTTTGCGACCCCATGAATCACAGCACGCCAGGCCTCCCTGTCCATCACCAACTCCCAGAGTTCACTCAGACTCACATCCATTGAGTTAGTGATGCCATCCAGCCATCTCATCCTCATCCCTTCTCCTCATGAACCAATCCCTCCCAGCATCAGGGTCTTTTCCAATGAGTCAGCTCTTCGCATGAGGTGGCCACAGTACTGGAGTTTCAGCTTTAACATCATTCCTTCCAAAGAAATCCCAGGGTTGATCTCCTTCAGAATGGACTGGTTGGATCTCCTTGCAGTCCATGGGACACTCAAGAGTCTTACCAACACCACAGTTCAAAAGCATCAATTCTTCGGCACTCAGCCTTCTTCACAGTCCAACTCTCACATCCATACATGACCACAGGAAAAACCATAGGCTTGACTAGACGGACCTTTGTTGGCAAAGTAATGTCTCTGTTTTTCAATATGCTATCTAGTTGGTCATAACTTTCCTTCCACGGAGTAAGCGTCTTTTAATTTCATGGCTGCAGTCACCATCTGCAGTGATTTTGGAGCCCCCCAAAATAAAGTCTGACACTGTTTCCACTGTTTCCCCATCTATTTCCCATGAAGTGACGGGACCAGATGCTCTAGGAGTTCTCATTTCTTGAGTCAGGATTCCCCCTGCTGGTTTCTTCAGGAAGCTGCTACAAGAGAGATTCTCAAGTGTGGCTGTACACTCCGTGATGGTCTTTTGGAGATGTGTGGTTTTGTCTGTGGCTCTGGGGACAGTGGTGTTTAACAGGTGGGGCTGAGAGAGCCTGGACATCCTCCAATGCAGGAGACAGTCCTACACAATGAAGAACTGTCCTACATCCTGCGTGACTTTTGAATGAGCCAATGAAGAAATCCCGTTCATAATCATCTGAGCCTGGAATCTCACTCTCCTCTACAAGCATTAACCAAATCACTTGAGTGTTTGTCTGTTGTTGTAGTTTGCACTGTTTTAGGATCTACTGAGCCGCAGCTATCCTGTAAATCAATGGATGCTTGCGCTTTGCTTTGTCTAGAGCTTTATCAAGAGTTGTTCACCGTCTCATTCCACCCACTCGTATCCACCTGCATTTGTAGCCATGTCAGTGTTAGTTGCTCAGTTTTGTCCAACTCTTTGTGACCCTGTGGACTGTGGCCTACCAGGCTCTTCTATCCATGGAATTCTCCAGGCAAGAATACCGGAATGGGTAGCTATTCCCTTCTCCGGGGTATCTTCCTGACACAGAGACTGAATCCACATCTCCTGCATTATAGGCAGATTCTATATCCCTTGGAAAATATGTAGCCTAAGAAATCTTAGACTTCTTTTAACAGATGGAAAACTAAATATTACTAAATTAGCAGTTGTATATGAAATTCAGAGGTTTTGTTTATTTTTTAATTTTTTTGAGCTTTGAGATATTAGGTGAAATGTGACTTGATGCATGTGTGTGTTGCAAAATAGCTTGCCATAACACCTGTTGTTGCTGTTTGGTCACTAAGTCATGTCTGACTCCTTTGTGACCTCATGAACTGTAGCCAGTCAGGCTCCTTTGTCCATGGGATTTCCCAGGCAAGAATAGTAGAGTGGGCTGCCATTTCCTTCTCCAGGGGATCTTCCCAACTCAGGGATCAAACCTGCATCTCCTGCATCGGCAGAGTGATTCTTTTCCACTGAGTCAACAGGGAAACCCTAGTTAACACCCCCATCCCCTCATAAAATTGCCTCTTTTTTGTGTGTGATGATAACATTTAAGACCTCTGTTAGCAACTTTCAAGTATATAACATATTTTTGTGGCTTATAGTCACCAGGTTGTAGATTAATCCCCAGAATTTATTCATTTTAAAGCTGGGAGTATGTGCCCTTTAACCAGTATTTTCCCCACACCCCCCTCCCGAGCCTCGGGCAGTCACCAGGCTACTGTCTATAAGTTCAACTTCTTTAGATTCCAGATAGAAGTGAGAACACGCAGTGTTTATCTCTGTCAGATTTATTTCACTTAGCTCAGTGCCCTCAAGGTCCACCCATATTGTCGCAAAGGGCAGGATTTCCTTCCTTTATGACTGAATAACATTCCTCTGTGTGTGTACAATTTTTTTCTCTTTGTTGAAGTATAGTTGACTTATGTTAGTTCCAGGTGTACAGCAAAGTGATTCAGTTATATTTTTCAGATTATTTTCCATTATAGGTTATTACTATAAGATACTGAATACAGTTCCCTGTACTATGTAGTAAATCCACGTTGCTTCTCTATTTTTTTTCCTATTTTATATATAGTAGTTTGTATCTGTTAATCTCATACTCCTAGTTCTCCCTCCTCTAACCCCCTTTGGTAACCATAAATTTGTGCATTTCCTTTATCCATTCATGCATTCATGAGCATTTAAGTTGTTTCCCTGTCTTGACTATTGTTAATAATGCTGCCATGAGCACAGAGGTGGCGATACCTCCTTAAAATAGTTTATTTGCTTCAGATATATACCTGGAAGAGGGAATGCTGGATCATATGGTAGCTCTATTTTTAGTTTTTTGAAGAACCTGCATACTGTTCTCCATAGTGGCTGTACCACTTCACACTCCCACCAACAGTGTATGAGGGCTCCCTTTTCCTACATCCTCACAAACACTCACCATCCTTGTGTTTTGTTGACAGCCATTCTAATAGGTGTGAGGTGATATCTCGTCGTGCCTTTGACTTGCATTTCCCTGATGATTAGTGGTGTTGAGCATCTTTTCATGTACATATTGGTCATTTGAATATCTTTTGGGGGGAACGTCTATTCAAGTTCTCTTCCCATATCTTAATTAGATTGTTGGCTTTTTTGCTGCTGAGCTGTTTGAGTTCCTAGTATATTTTAGATATTAACCTTTTATCAGATAGATGGCTTACAAACATGTTCTCCCACTCTGTAAGTTGCCTTTTTATTTTGCTGATAATTTCTTTTGCTGTGAGGAATCTTTTGTGTTTGATGTAATCTCAATTTTCATTTTTGTTTTGGTTGCTTAGACTTTTAGTGTCATAGCTAAAAAATCTTTGCCAAGACCAATGTCAAAGGAGTTTTTCCCTGTCAGATTCCAATATCACCTGCCCTTTTTCTTGGTCCCAAGACTTTTCCTATGCTGACTTTGTCCCACCTCTCA
The DNA here is from genome assembly GCF_002263795.3 of Bos taurus. Classification (NCBI taxonomy): domain Eukaryota; kingdom Metazoa; phylum Chordata; class Mammalia; order Artiodactyla; family Bovidae; genus Bos; species Bos taurus. The sequence continues at coordinate 62,864,788 of NC_037334.1, forward strand.
TTAATTAACTTATTTGCTCTTAACAAATATTAATGAAATCTTAATATGTTCCAAGAAATGTGCTCAGGGCGAGGGCCACAGCAGTGAAAATAGAGATTAGGTCCCTATTTTCATGGACCTTACATTTTCATTGCAGGGAGGAGTGTCAGGTTGGTGTTCAGTTGCTCAGTTGTGTCTGACTCCGCGACCCCATGAACTGCAGCACGCCAGACTTCCCTGTCCTTCTCTATCTCCTGGAGTTTGCTCAAACTCATGTTCATTGAGTCAATGATGCCATCCAACCATCTCATCCTCTGTCGTCCCCTTCTCCTCCTGCCCTCAATCTTTCCCAGCATGAGGGTCTTTTCCAATGTGTTGAGGTCCTTTCATGGACCAGAACCTGGTGGTCCAGAGTCAACCAATAAGAAAGTAAAGGAGAGAGAAAAAGGCTGATATTCCTTGGTTTACATAGAAAGCCAATAAAGCCCCTGGCATGGGGCTTGCTCTGTTCACAGAGGCCTCAGGTGCCTCTCAATGGGGTGAAGGCACAGAGCGCCTTCTTGAGAGGGTCTTAGAAGCCCAGGCAGGAAAGTGAACTCAGAGGGCCTCTGTGCTCCAATGAAATAGCCTGAGAAAGAGAGAGAAAGAAAGAGAAAGAAAGACACGGGGACCAGAGCTCTGATGGAGCAAAGGTGTTTTAATCAACATGATATGGGCATATATACTGTAGTTATTCTCAGCAAAGATAAAGATTAAAATTCCAGACTTACAAAACATAGGTGATCCATATTAAAGAGAGAGAGAGTTGTAAATAATCACTTTTACCATATGGTTCATAAAAAGAAAGAGGGTACTTATCACCGTAGAGAAAAACTAACAAAGGAAATACCTGGATTCCTCAGCCCCCAGAGAGGCTTGCCTCTCCTCTTAATTCCTGAATATTCAGGAATTAATAAGGAACGGAGAATTCCTGACAGATCCAAAACAGCACACAGGAAGCCTCCTGTTAAATGCTTCCTGACACAATGAGTCCACTGTTCACATCAGGTGGCCAAAGTACTGGAGCTTCAGCTTCAGCATTAGTCCTTCCAATGAATATTCAGGGTTGATTTCCTTTAGGATAGATTGGTTTGATCTCTCTGCTGTCCAAGGGACTCTTAAGAGTCTTTTCTAGCACACAGTTAAAAAGCATCAATTCTTCAGCTCTCAGCCTTCTTTATAGTCCAACTCTGCACATGACTACTGGAAAAACTATATAGCTTTGACTATACAGACCTTTGTCGGCAAAGTGATGTCTCTGCTTTTCAATGTGCTATCTAGGCTTGTCATAGCTTTTCTTCCAAGGAGCAAGGGTCTTTTAATTTCATGGCTGCAGTCACATCCTCTGTGATTTGGAGCCCAAGAAAATAGTCTGTCACTGTTTCCATTTTCCCCATCTATTTGCCATGAAGTGATGGGACTGGATGCCATGATCTTAGTTTTTTGAATGTTGAGTTTTCAGCCAGCTTTTTCACTCTCCTCTTTCACCTTCATCAAGAGGCTCTTAGGTTCCTCTTTGCTTTCTGCCTTTAAGGTGGTGTCATCTGCATATATGAAGGAGGGGAAAGAGGGGTAAGAGGAGTAGACCTGAAAGGTCTCTCTGAGGGCATGACATTTGAACTGAGTTCTGATAGTGGCAAAGAGGCAATGTTTTTGTTACTAATGAAAAGCTGGTAATAAAAGTGTTTTAATGTGGAAAGCTGGGGAAAGAGTGTAGTTTCAACAACTGGGACAGCAAGTGCAAAGACCGTGAGGCAGGGCAGACCTCAGCTATTTCAGGAATACAAAGGAGGCCATTATAGCTCTAGTAGAGTGACTAGGATGTGCTGGGAGACATGGCTAGTTGTTGTTGTTCAGTCCCCCAGTCATGTGCAACTCTTTGCAACCCCACGGACTGCAGCACGCCAGGCCTCCCTGTTCCTCACCATCTCCCAAAGTTTGCCCAAGTTCATGTCCATTGCATCGGTGATGTCATCCAGCCATCTCATCTTCTGATGCCATCTTCTCTTTCTGCCCTCCATCTTTCCCAGCATCAGGGACTTTTCCAATGAGTCAGCTGTTTGCATCAGGGGACCAAAATACTGGAGCATTAGCTTCAGCATCAGTCCTTGCAAGAGTATTCAGGGTTGATTTTCCTTAAGATTGACTGGTTTGATCTACTTGCTGTCCAAGGGACTCTCAGGAGTCTTCTCCAGCACCATAGTTTGAAGGCAATTCTTCGGCACTCTGCCTTCTTTACGGTCCAGGTCTCACAACCATACATGGCCACTGGGAAGACCATAGCCTTGACTATATGGACCTTTGTCAGCAGAGTAATGTCTCTGCTTTACAACACACTGTCTAGGTTTGTCATATGTTTCCTGCCAAGAAGCAAACGTCTTCTGATTTCATGGCTGATGTCACAATCCACAGTGATTTTAGAGCCCAAGAAGAGGAAATCTGTCACTAATTCCACCTCTTCCCCCTTTGTTTGCCATGGAGTAATGGGGCCGGATGCCATGATCTTAGTTTTTTTAGTATTTAGTTTTAAGCCAGCTCTTTCACTCATGTCCTTCACCCTCATCAAGAAGGTCTTTAGTTCCTCTTCACCTTCTGCCATTAGAGTGCATCTGCATATCTGAGGTTGTTGATGTTTCCCCTGTCTTGATTGCAGCTTCTAACTCATCCAGCCTGGCATTTCTCATGTTGTGCTCAGCATATAGATTAAACGAACAGGGCGACAGCAGACAGCCCTGTCATACTCCTTTCTCAATCTTGAACCAATCAGTTGTTCCCTACAGGGTTGTAGCTGTTGCTTCTTGACCCGCATATAGGTTTCTCAGGAGACAGGTAAGATGGTCTAGTATTCCCATCTCTTTAAGAACTTTCCACAGTTTGTTATGATCCACACAGTCAAAAGGCTTTGGTGTAGTTGATGAAACAGCAGTAGATGTTTTTCTGGAATTCCCTAGCTTTCTCTGTGATCCAGCAAATGTTGGCAATTTGATCTCTGGTTCCTCTTATTTTTCTAGCTAGGACATCTGGAAGTTCTTGTTTCGTATAATGCTGAAGCCTAGCATGCAAGATTTTAAGCGTGACCTTACTAGCATGGGTTCAGTTCAGTTGCTCAGTCGTGTCCGACTCTTTGAGACCCCGTGAACCACAGCACGCCAGGCCTTCCTGTCCATCACCAACTCCCGGAGTCTACCCAAACCCATGTCCATTGAGTTGGTGGTATCATCCAGCCATCTCATCCTCTGTCATCCCCTTCTCCTCCTGCCCTCAATCTTTCCCAGCATCAGGGTCTTTTCAAATGAGTCAGCTCTTCGCATCAGGTGGCCAAAGTATTAGAGTTTCAGCTTCAGCATCAGTCCTTCCAATGAACACCCAGGACTGATCTCCTTTAGGATGGACTGGTTGGATCTCCTTGCAGTCCAAGGGACTCTCAAGAGTCTTCTCCAACACCACAGTTTAAAAACATCAATTCTTCGGCGCTCAGCTTTTTTTATAGTCCAACTCTCACATTCATACATGACTACTAGAAAAACCATAGCCTTGACTAGACGGACCTTTGTTGACTAAGTAATATCACTGCTTTTTAATATGCTGTCTAGGTTGGTCATAACTTTCCTTCCAAGCATGGGAGATGAGTGCAATTGTTCAGTGGTCAGCACATTCTTTAGTACTACCCTTCTTGGGAATCGGGATGAAGATTGACCTTTTCCAGTCCTGTAGCCACTGCTGGGTCTTACAGAGTTGCTGACATATTGAATGCAACACCTTGATGGCATCATCCTTCAGGATTTTGAAGAGTTCTACTGGAATTCCATCACATCCACTAACTTATTAGCTTTATTCCATCACATCCAACACAGCAGTGCTTCCTAAGGCCCACCTGACTTCACTCTCCAGAATGTCTGGCTCTGGGTGGCTGACCTCACCATCGTAGCAATCTGGTTCATTTGGATCTTTTTTGTACAGTTCTTCTGTGTATTCTTTCCATCTTTTCTTGAGTCCTTCAGTGTCTACTAGGTCTCAAGCACTTATGTCCTTTATTGTGCCCATCTTGGGGCAAAATGTCCTCTTGATACCCCCAATTTTCCTGAAGAGGCCTCTAGTCTTTCCTCTTCTGTTTTTCTCTTCTAGTTTTATACACTGTTCATTGATAAAGGTCTTCTTGTCTCTCTGTGCTATTCTCTGGAAATCTGCATTTGGTTGGATGTACCTTTTCCCTTCTCCCTTGCTTTTCGTTTCTCGTCTTTCTTTAGCTATTTGAAAGGCCTCCTCAGATAACCACTTTGCCTTCTTGTTTGTCTTTTTATTCAAGATGGTTTTGTTTGCTGCCTCCCATACATTATTACAGACCTCCATCACAGTTCTTCAGGCACACTGTTTATAAGCTCTAATCCCTTGAATCTATTCGTTACCTCCACTGCATATTCATAGGGGATTTGATTTAAGTCATACCTGGTTGGCCTAGTGGTTTTCCCTGCTTTCTTTGGTTTAAGCCTGAATTTTGCTATGAGAAGCTGATGATCTGAGCCACAGTTAGATCCAGGTCTTGTTTTTGCTGATTGTATACAGCTTCTCCATCTTCAGCTATAAAGAATATAACCAGTTTGATTTCAGTATTGACCATGCATTCTTTGGCAGAGTTCAGAGGCTGTCACAGCAAGTATACTGGGGTGGTTTGCCATTCCCTCCTCCAGTGGATCATGTCAGAACTCTCCACTATGACTCGTCCATTTTGGGTGGCCCTAACCCTGCACAGTTCATAGCTTCATTGAGTTATGCAAACCCCTTCAATACGACAAGGCAGTGATCCGTGAAGGGGGGGCATGGCTAGAGGGATCATTTATTAGACACCATCTGTAAACAAGACACAACCCTCTCTCCTGGTACTTACTTTCTCATCTGCTCAGACTGCTTGCTTCCTGCCCACAAATACTTCCTTCTATTAATACACCTCTGAGTCTTATCTACCTTTCAAGACCAGCACCTGTCCATCTCCTCCCAGAAGCTTCCTTGACTCTCCCAGCTCTTAGACATGGCAGGGTGGGGGTGGGGAGATTGGCACCCAGTATGTGTTGAAGCAGGAAGCTCTGTTTACTCTCTTGCCTCCTAAGCCAGTGTTTCTCAGGGTGTGGTCTTCAGACCACTTGCGTCACAGTTTCCCTAAAATGTTCCTAAGTTTTAAAAGTGTTTTTAGTGAAATATTTAAGTTTTAGCAAGTGGAATAATGTATATTTCTATGCTCACCATCTGTTTTTAAGAACTTTACCACTCATCCATGCTTGCTTCAGTAATCATAAATACAGGTGAAACCTGAGTGCTTGTCAGAAGTGCAGATTCCAAGGCTCTAGCCTGGGTCTACTCATTCAGAATCTCTGGAAAAAGAGCTGTGCATTTTTAACAATCCGTTTTCCCTCTTCCTACCTCACCCACCATGATTCCTATGCATAGTGAAGTTTGACAATCACTGACATATCTTAGTTAAAATCTGCTCCATCAAGCAGTGGTCTGTTCTTCTTACAGCCAGCCAAAGGTTTTAATCTTTGCTATGCATCAGAGGCACCTGGGGGAACTTTCAGATATGCAGATCCCAGGCTCCTCCCTAACCTTGTAAATCAGAATGGGTCACAGGGATGTCAGCAAACTCTATGACCAAAACCTAGAAAAGGTGGATTTTGAATGGTTGCCGGGGGCTGGGGGAAGAGGGGGGATGGAGTGGGGAAGACCCGTCTCCCTTGTTCTGTTTGAAACATTCCTGGCATCATCTAAATCGGATTCTGATATCCTTACACTTGCTTTCCTCCAGAATAATGTCAGCAAGCATTTCCTATGCCTCTTTGTGCTGGGCAGAGCTGCTTGCAAGAGCCCTGACCCATGTCTGGGCTGCATTCCCAGCTGAGACATTAACTCAGTGAGTGGACTGGAGGTTGAGTCACCAGATTTAGCAAAGTTTTAAGTATGTAATGAATAATTTTCTAATAGAAGTATGTTCTAAACATTCCACGGGACATACACTAAAAAAAAAAATTGTTTATATAAAATTCAAGTTTAACTGAAAGTCCTGTGTTTCATCTGGCAGTCTTGCCTTTGGCAGTATCTTCTGCTCCTGCAAACCTCCGTTTCCACGTTTGGAAGATGAGGGGGCCTCGGCTAGATGACTTCTGTAGGTTCTTAGGACTTGGATGCTGTAGTAGTTCAGAGGCATCCCACAGTTCTGGGAGCCCTTCTCCCCGGCTCCACCAGAGGGCGCCCTGGCTCTCCTCAGCGGGTTCGGGGATTACGGTTCAGGGAGCAGACTGCTCGGTCCGTCTGGCTCTGGGGGGCCATCTGGAAACCGGGTTGTGAGGCTTCTATGTCCCCAGGTCTTTACTCATCCCTGGGACCGCTGGTTCAGAAGGAGAGACGGGGAGAGCTCATGGGATGGGACCATCTTATCCAGCTGCCGCTCTACCATTATTTAGAAGGGGAGGCTGGACCCCTTAGGGGAAGGCCCTAATCCAGGCAAAGACCACTGTCCTGGAAACTAGGCTTTAACTCCCTCTCCAGGGCCCCTTTACCTCATGAGGGTTCCCTTATTTCTGTTTCCGGCTGGACATATTTTAACCCTTGCAGTTCTAAAACCAAAACCAGTGTAGAGACCAGGCAGCCCAGCACAGCCTAACCACTGTGACATGCCTGAGCACCTTCACAAAGAGGATGTGGTCTTGAAACTTTGTAAATGAGAGAGCACCAGGGATAAAGGACTCATCTAGGCAGTGGGGAAAGTGCAGGAATGTTGCCATCAACATCATCTTCCTCTCTGCCAGATACAATGACCCGGGGGGCAGGGGCCATTATCATCAGGATTTTACAGATGAGGAAACAAGCTCAGTGTTTGGTCATTGGGCTAAATTGGGCTCAGACCAGTTCTGTAGCTGTTGGGAGAGAAGACCTAGAAGATCTCTAAAGGACCCCCACCCCCTTCAAGAAAAAGAGGAATTGCTCAAAGGGAGAGATACCCACCACTTCAGGACTGGAAATGATTTTAGGAGACTTACCAATTTGGCATTGAATTAAGTGTAATTCAGTTCTCTTCTGGACCATTTGATTATCAAAGAGAAAGTCTTTTCTTCCTTTAATAAGAAACAGCATCCTTCAGGCACAGGGAATATTTGTAATCACATTACATTTTTTTCCACTGTATTTTTTTTGTTTGTTTGTTTGTTTTTTTTTTTTATTTTATTTATGTCAATAGTAAATGATACTGATTTTTCTCTCAGGGTAATGAGATGATTTCCTTTAAATGTTAATTTTTTTTTTTTTTAAAGAGATTTGACTTACAGGGAGCAAAGCACTGATGGAAGGAGAATATGAAAACATTGCCTGTAAGGATTCTGAGGGCCCCCTCAACTCAGCTCCTCAGCGTTGCTGCCACCCCAGCTTGTCCTCCTAGGGCTCCTTGATGCTGCCTTTCCCTTGAAAATTCAGCAAAACTCCCTAGAGGGAGAATTCTAGATATGGGTGGAGGGGGGAAGCTCTGGTTTCCAATTTCCCCCATTTTATGAAAAATGAGCAAGTCACTCAGCCTCCCTGAACCTCAATTTCCTCCTCTGTGAGTATGGGGAGCAGAGCTGTTCTGAGAGCGAGAGCTGTGTATTATACAGGTGATCTCCCCCAGGTTGACCCAGGCACAAGGACTGCATCCTACAGTCTCCGGGAAATGTCACAGCTCCATCCCTACCCGAAGGAACAACCCATTCCAGCCAGGTTCCGTCAGAGCTCTCTGCTTTATGGCCTTTGCCGCACATGTTTCTGCCTCAAACGGTCTGACTTGTGCACAGTCTGCCTAGCCAGGATGAAAGCTCCAGGGCAGCAGAGGCCATGCCTGCGCTTACTCGAGAGAACATAAAACATTATTGCGGGCATCTGGTAAACACCATAGATGAAGGAATGAGCCAGTTCCGAAATGCACTCTGTCAGTCTCTGCCTGGATTCCTCTAGATGGTGGCACTAGGCTGGACTTGCTTCCGCAAATGGCCAGGATCAAACTGCCCAGTTCTTGCCTCCCATTGTGTGAACAAGCAACACTGTAATACAAGTTTATGAGTTTTATGATTTTTTTAAATGACTTTGAATTGTTAGCAGTTTGAAAATAATGTAAGAGAGGGATAAACCAACTCTAGACTTGGCATCTGGAGACCTCGCTCTGTGTGTGGCCCATTGCAACGGACACTTTCTGGAACTATTTCTCTGTCTCAAAGGGGAGCCTCAGAACACCAGCTTGAAATATCACACCAGCATGATGGGCATGCCTGGGCCTTGAAAAAATGCTCAGTGGACTTAGTGGTGGGCCTTTCCAGAACTAGAGCGTTCTTTTTAAAGGCAGTCTAATCTTGTCTCTGTTTCTCTGGTTTAAAATCCTCCAACAACTTCCACTGCAAACAAAAAAATAAAATCCAAACTCCTCACATGACCTACCAGACTTCAGGGTCTGGCCTCTGCCCACCTGTTCAGCTTCACCCAGTACCAGACAGCCCTCAGCCTGGACACCAGCCATGCAGGGGGACTCGTCATGTTCCCCACCCACTCAAGACCTTTGCCTGTGCTGTTCCCCCGCCTGGAATGCCCTTTCCCCGACCCTTCTCCTCTCTCACCTCGGCCCCTCCAAACACATCATTCTTTTCCTTCGTGACCCAGGTTTTTTCAAGGAAGCCCTAGAACAGCCCTGTGCAATAGAACACTCTGTGATGATGAAAATGTTCTGGATCTGCCCTGTTCAGTAGGGTAACCGCTAACCACATTTTGCTGTTGAGCACTTGAAATGTTTCTGGAGTGACTGAGGGACTGAATTTTAAATTTTAAGTTAAATTTAAATCTAAATAGCCAGGCATGGGGAGTGATTACCATGGCACAAGAGTAATCCTGATTCCTTCTGTGACATACACTGCTGGTTTCTTATATTCTCCCTTCAGTGTGAAAAGTGAAAGTATTAGTCACTCAGTCCAACTCTTTGTGACCCCATAGACTGTAGCCCACCAGGCTCCTCTGTCCATGGAATTCTCCAGGCAAGAATACTGGAGTGGGTAGCCATTCCCTTCTCCAGGGGATTGTCCCAACCCAGGGATCAAACCTGTGTGTCCCTCTTTGCAGTTGGATTCTTTACTGTCTGAACCACCAGGGGAGCCCTTCAGTGCTCCTATCACATATTATCATTTGTATCTAGTTGGGCATTTTTAAAACCCATTCCTCGTTAGACTGTAAGTTCCAGAAGAACAAACGCTTTATCTGCTTTGCCACAGCTGTGTCTGTAGTACCTGGAATGGGATCAGTCCATAGTAAGTACATCATAAACATTTCTTGATGGATGGGTGAATGAATGAGTGAATGCTTAGTGAAGGCATTGCTTTCATTGGTGCTTTCCCTGGTTGCTTAGCCCGGTGCTCTGATAATGAAATGCAATCATGAAAAAGGTCAGCCCCCAGGTCATAAAATTAAAAGCTAAATCCATGCTTATAGGCACCACACATTCCCGTGTATAAGTAAGCTTGTGTGTACGAAAGGGTAATAATGCATCTGCGAGGCTTTGCCTCTGTGTATTCACGTGTGGACATGTTACGTCCACAAAGCTCCACGTCAGGGAAATGAGGTCACTAGGACACATGCAAAGTCACTCAGGGAGGCAGTTTCTAAATCAGTACTTTTTATTTTGAAAGATTTGTCAAACTCTTCACACCGTGGCAAGAGTTTGCATGATTAATAAGAAGCAGCTTTTTCATGAAATGCTTGGAGGTGAACGAGTTCTCAGCCTGTGAGATCCGACCATCCCATTGATTTTGAAATTTCTTTTGATTAATAGAAAGAAAAAGTGGGGAGGGGAGAAGAGGAGGAACATGCTAGCGACTGAAAGATCTCTGGTGACAGCCATCCAGATGTGAAAAAAGAAAACAGAAAACCCAAAAGAAAACCAATTTGCCACCTGCCCTTTTTCTGTTTTACCACGTTCTGCTCCTCGCTCTTGATTTTGGTCTTTCTGGTTGAAACAGCCTCCCTGTCCTGCATCTCCTAAAGGTAGTTTGGAGGGGAGCAGCCCTGCAGGACATGGTGATCCACCTCTCAGAGGTGTGGGGGATTCCAGAGAACGGATGGGCCATGGCTCTGGAAAGTCTGAGCAAATTGCCTAATGCAAAAAGAAATGGCACTGCAAAGTGAGGAGGGGAGATGGTGAAGAACTGGGTATATGTGAGAGTTTATGTACTTTCAGAACACAGCCTCAGTTTCCTTCTGTCAGTCACAGCCCCTGACCATAAGATTCGTTATCTGCAGTTCTGGCTGGTGGATTCTGCAGGTCTCTCCCACCACTGATCCTCTAGCCCTAGAAGCATCCTTGCCAACATCACGTGCCTGTTACTTCCCTTTGTCCATCTTCAGGCCACTTAGGGATGACCCCCTGGCAGCCAATACCCTGATATAAAATTAACACAAAGTCTGACTTGGTGAATATTAGTTTTGAACAGAAAAGTAGAAAATCTGAAGATGCAATGTGTGTTGAAGGCAGACTCGAGCAGATCAAGTGTTCCACCCATGTGCCACCAAGACAATGGGTGGAGGTGCACGCGGCAAGAGGAAAACGGGACCATTCATGGGTGAGCAAGAGGCCGTGAGAGCTGAGTTACAGCTAAGAATGTCGTGACTTGGGTTAAAATGTCTGTGTTTAGCACCGTTAATATATTCGTTTAAGTCTATATTAGCACCTTGACCCCAGGCAGAACAACAAACCATCCAAACATTTTAAACATTGGGGAAAACAGGAGGGGGAAGGTCAAAGAGAGAGAATCTGGTTCTGCAGGAGGAGGCATGGCTTTAGATCACGAGGTCCTTGTCGATGTCCTCTGCAAGGCAAGAAGGAGCAGAATTAGACTTGGGGGCCGGGGTCAATGAGGAAATGTTTCCCAAGGAGTTGGCGGATCCCGCCCATCCCGGGGGCCGGGGGCCAGGTAACCAGTCCAAGGTCACCAAGGGAGTCTGTGACTGAGAACTTTGGTCTCCCCTGTCCCTGGCTGGTCCTTGTCACTTGTGCTGCCAAATTACACGTGCTGTTTCCTGTAGGTGCCTGTCAGTTCCCAAAGCAGTGCTAGACACAGAGTGAGTACTGATGCTTGAAAAGGGAGAGAGAGACAACGGATGGATAGAGAAGGACCAGGAAGTCACCTGAAAGAGCGAGGCCCACCCAGGCAGGGAGAGCAGACAGGAGTTAACCAGGCACAGAGAAGAGACGGACAGGAAGGACAGACACACAGACAGCAGCAAAGAGGGAGTCTTTGTCCTCTCGGACAGTGGATCCTTTGCTCAAACACTCACTCTCCTTGATGCCGAAGCAGCCGGCCCACTCGTCCAGGGCGATGTACTTGTCGTTGTCCAGGTCACAGGTCTCGAAAAAGCGGGTGGTGCAGTGTTCCATGGGGATAAGGGGGGCGCGCAGTGGGGCCAGCTCGGTGTGAGACAGGTACCTGCAGGGGTGAGGTGGGGAGAGGCTGAGGCTGAGCGAGCCCCACAGCCCTGCTTGGGGAGACAGAGGGAGGGAGCCTGCCCCTTGGGGCTGAAGGAGAGGATGCTCCATGGGCTCTGCCACTGACCTGCTGTGGTTCTGAGCATACAGCACTGCCCTACTCTGACCATCAGTTTCCTCCTCCATCAAAGGGGGAGGAGTTGATCATAATGTCTAAAGGGCCCTTCCAGGTCTGAGGTCTGAAAGACTCTGCACTTTCACTGCTAAGGGCCCAGTTTGATCCCTGGTCAGGAAACTATGATCCCATAAGATGTGTGGCTGGAAAAATAAAAGGAAGAGGGTGCCGACTTCTGGGGAGGGAGCGTGGGAAGGGACTGGAATTGGCAGGCAGAGGGTGAATAGAACTTTATCTTTTATGTACTGTGTCCCTTGTGAGAGGGAGGCCTTCTGGTTTCTCTCCCCATCTCCTGTTCCTGTCCTCCCAGCTGGCCTGGACTCCAGAGCACATGTAGGATTTTTTTCCCTTGTTCCCCAGAGCCCTCCATTAGTTGTCCTCAAAACACTCTTCCCCAAGGAGCCCCAGGCCCTCCTATCTGGCCCAACTCGTGGAAGGGATTGGTTGAACTGAAGCTCCTCCCCCTTCTTTGTATATCAGTGAGGAAATCGAGCCCCAGGGAGGGGCAGGGACTCAGGCAAGGTCACGGGGCAGCTCTGGGACAAGGAGAGGGGAAGGACGGAGACTCTGACCCAGGCTGCTTTCCCAGATGCAGGGTCCTTGCAGCCCCATCTGGAAGCCTCCCTCCAGGCCCCTTCCTTGCTCAGCCTGAGTCCAGATGTTCCTGCTTCTCCCCTCCCCTTCACGGTATGACTCAGATGGATCCCAGCCATGGAAAGAGCCTGGGAGAGAAGCTACAGGCAGTTTCCCAGCACTCAGGAGACCCCAGCCCCCCAGGATCACCCACAGGGTAGGCTGGACCAGGAGGGAGGGTTGAGCCTCCCAGAGGGGCGCAGCCCTGGGCATCCTGTGCAAGCAGAGCGGCCCTCCTTTTGAGCTGCTCCAGGAGCACACAGCAAGGGAAGGCAGGACATGAGGGGCCGGTCCTGCTCAGCTGCAGACCATCAGCCACCACCTGCAACTTCCGGGCACATTCCTTACTTTTTCCTTCCATTGTGAGAAACAGACCACCACCCAGAGGGTGAGCTCCATGGGGGCAAGGGCCTACGTGGTAGTTCTCACTACAGTTAAATCCCCTGCCTGGAATTGTGCTCGACATGTAATAGACACTCAATAAATGTTGGTTGGCTGACCACTCCTGGCCTATCCCACAGGGCGTTTACACAGCACTTCCTAACTCATTTCAACATGGGGCAGGAGTGATCAAACCAAAGGCTTGCCATGGAGACGGGATGGGCACTCTGATGGTCTTAAGAACTTCCAGAGCCAGTTTGCCCCATTGGGGCCGGGTCTCAGGGCCTTGCTGCCCCACCTCAGCCTTGCCAGCCCACGGAGTCTGGCGCTCCTTCCCAGCTCCTTCTACCTTGCTGAATGGATACCCAAGGCTGGCACTCACGGGGTTAAGGAGGGGTTTTCAGTTCTGATGGCTTCTGCCTCTTAGGCAGTAAGGAGGGAGTGTCTCATGGCACTAAATTCTTTCTACATCCTTTCTCCTACACCTATCCTCTCTTGTCGCAGCCCTTAGGCAAGCTATGGGCCTCCAGGGCTGGGAGCAGCAGAGGTCTTCTGACCACATCTAGTGCACCTAGCAGCCCTGACCAGCGACTGCCCACTCCAGGGCCAAGCTAGAGGCAGCTCCCCTCCGTGATCGTGAGGTTCTGGGGTCTTACCCGTCAATGGGGTGCTGATCCAGCTGCCCGAACTGCCAGTGCACAGGGAAGATGTACATGTTGTAGTTCTTCTCGAAGTCCCGGGCCAGCAGTTCCACAGGATGGTCGCCAGCCTCCAGGCGCTTCTCATTCTCGTGGATCTTTTTCACCTGTGGGAGCAGAGATGCTGTGTGACAAAGGGTCCAGGAGGTTGTCGGGGCCAGTCAAGGTCCCTTCCCCCCGACAGGAGGCCAGAGTAGGCAGAGACCAGCCAAAGTCAGGGTTCAGAATGAGGGAAGGTGGCCCAGGGGTTAAGACTGTGCTTCCACTGCAGGGGGCACAGATTTGATCCCTGTCAGGGACCTAAGATCCCACATGCTGAGCAGAGTGGCAAGGAAAAAAAAGACCAAATGAGGGAAGGAGGTGGTTAGATGAGTACCAGCATTATCTCATCCACAGAAGTGGAGGCATGGGGCCATCTCAATCAGAATGACTGGGGAGTGTGTCAAAATGCAGCTTCCTGGGCCTTCCTTCACAGAGACACTGGTTCATTGTGCCTGAGGTGGGGCCCAGGGAGCTGTATTTTATCAGTACTCCTAGTGCTTGATATGTCCCTTAAAGTCCACAGACTCAGAAGGAAAAAGGAATAGAATTGTTTATGTCTCATACTTAACATGGAGCTAAACAAATTGAGCAGGTCCTTTCATTACAGGACTCCTCAGAGCCTTTAAGATGTGAATGTGCTCTGCCTGCATACTAAGTCACTTCAGTCATGTTCGACTCTTTTTGACCCAGTGGAGTATATAGCTTGCCAGGCTCCTGTGTTTGTGGGATTCTCCAGGCAAGAATACTGGAGTGGGTTGCCATGCCTTCTTCCTCCAGGGGATCTTCCCAGTCCAGGGATTGAACCCATGTCTCTTATGTCTCCTGCATTGGCAGGTGGGTTCTTTACCACTACGCCACCTGGGAAGCCCCTGAATGTGTTCTAGGAGCTTTCAAAGGCCGCACAGAGGAGCCTGGGACAGAGGTGCTCGTTGGAGCCGGGATGTGGGCTTACATTTGGGGGCCTCGATCTGGGAATGGGACTGGGGATCTCAGCCAGCCTGGGGCCCGAAGTCAGGGCCAGCTCAGGGTTGAGCAAGTGCCCTGAGACAGAATGAAAAAAGACCCTTACTCGCAGCTTCTGCTTCTCGGTCAGGAGGTTGTTGTCCTCGTCCCTCTCGTACAGCGTGACCAGGACGTTCTTAAGCCAGTCCCGCATGCGCAAGGGGAATTCAGTCAGCTCGGAGTCCAGGCAGGGGGGGATGTCTAGGGTCAACACACAGAGGTGGTCAGCACAGACCCTGACTCCCTGCCCGAGGGCCAATGTGCTGGCCACGTCGCTCTCCCCACCCCCGCCCTTCTCCTGCTACTGCTTCAGTCTGTGGCCTTGGCACCGGGCTCAGCCTCTCTGGGCTGCAGTTTCTTCATACCTTTTGAACAAAGGAGATTGGGGGGGTGGGGAGAATACTCTGCAAATGGACAAGTACAAAGGCACATCCCCTGTTCCCTTGACTTTGATCTGATCTGGGGAGGGAAATGGTTTGCTCCAGAGACTCCTGCTTTTCTGGGTGTTGGGCCCTGAAAACAGAGGCCAGGACCCACCATGATGATGTTGACCCTTGAGAGGTGTTTGAAGCTGGGAGACTGAGGAACAGCATTCACTCAGAGGCCCAGCTTAGCCGGGGTGGGGGTTCAGGTATGCTTAATCACCAGAACATTCTTAGTGATAGGATTTCATCCTGGTCTTTGGAACTCAAGGTGACATAATGTCGGTCCTGGAGATTTCATCTAAGTCCACCCTCATGGAATTATTAGAGATCAGTGTGGAGAGAAAGGGCTTGCTTAAGGCCACATTATCAGAGCCTCATTCAGCCCCAGGGCATGTGGGTGCCAGGGGACCTAGGGGCCATCGTTCCCCAATCCTTGGGCCTGTGGAAAGTCCCCTCTGTGGTTAGGACCATGACCTTCTTCACCAGCAGCTGGGGAGTGGAAGAGAACATCTGACAGGGAAATGCTAGGAGTCGGAGCAAGCGATACGCCCCAGAGAACAGAAGAGCCACTGGCACAAGCGTCAGTCTCACTGCCCAAGGATTCCTCCCCTGCCCTCCTTCCCCAGGCCTGAGCCGTCTCTTTTCACATCCAGGGCCCTGTAACTAGAAGAGCGGTGCTGACCACAGGAGAACCTGGTTCCCCCTCCTCCACCTTTCTGCACTCTGCACACCTGAGACAGGTGAGTGACCCTCCCCGGTGTCATCTGGTGCCAGAATGTACCAGACACACCATGCGGATGTTGTCTTGGAGGGGAGCAGAGGGGGCCTTGCCTGTCTCGGATGACAGGGAGGCAGACACGCTGGAGCCTGGCCAGAGCAGGAGCCTGGGCCAGCTGAGTCTGCACCTGGGATCACTCCCCAGAGGCCAGGCAAACCCTGGCATCCCTGCCCCCAGCACCTGGCTCCCAGGTTTCTAGAAGCAGGTGCTTAATCATATGTTTTACACAGGCAGATGGGAATGTAGCAGAGTAAAAGGGCCTAGGATATGACAATATTGAGTAACAGGGCCTAAAGGGAACTGACAGGATTGCCTTGATTTTAAAGCATTCAAATCAAGTATTTTTAGGCCCAGGAAGAACATCATTTTTGCTTCACAACTTTGAAGCAGGAAAGATTGTGGTTATACCTATAGAAGAACTTCCTCGTCATTACAGAAAAGAAGTGAGCTGTCTCAGATGCTAGTGAGAGGCTCCAGAAATCCGCCCTGATCCTGTGTTCCCTCCACTGCTCAGTCCTTCCCTGGAGGGGTCCTGAGTATAGATACCAGCTCATAAACAATCATCTCATTTTATAACTGGGATCCCTGACGCTCAGACAGGGGAAGAGAGGTGCCCAAGATCACACAGCACAGAGGTGGCAGAGCCAGCATCAGTGCCAGGTTGGTGCCTCCTCCCCGAGATGGGAGGCTTGGCAGGGCCCGAGGAGAGACTCACATTTGCAAGGCCCGATGTAGTCCAGGTGGAGTTTGTGGCCCTTCTTGGTGCCCTCCAGTGTGCACTTGGTGGCAAAGAAGTGGCAGGAAGAGTCGAAGGTCTTGTTGTCGTTGCTGCACACCTGTCGGCAAAGCAGAGCGCCTCGCCCTCATTCCCAAAGCCCTTCGCCAGTACTGCCATCCATGCCCATTTCAGAGATGGGGACACTGAGGGCCAGGCAAGGAACGTGATTAGCCCGGGGTCCACACAGTGAGTTAGGGGTGGGGCCCTGGCAAGGAGCCACTCTTTAGGCTCCTAAGTCAATGTTCAGCCCATGCTGAGAGCCGCTGCTGGTCTCTGAGCAGCAGAATGACAGAGTCAGGGCTGAGATATGGGAAAGCAAACCTGGGAGATACAGAAGAGATGAATTGAAGGTGAGGATCAGGGAAAGGTAGAGTACGCAGAAGAATTAATACAGCAGGCCTGGGATTGTTATCCTTAGAAAGGCCTTCATGCGATGTTGGCCCTTGGCTGGTGTCTGGGAGCGAGGCTGGTGAACAGTTGTCTGCACTGTTAGAAAACTGTCCACAAATGATGCAAGTGTCTCAATTTGCCTGGGTTGCTCATACAGACAGTATGGTTCATGCTGAACATCTCTTTTCCTGCTCGGAGTCTGGCATTTGGGTATATGCCAGGCATGGGATGCCTGCGTGGCCAGGCTTCAACTAAACAGTGGGTGCTGAGTCTGTAATGGGCTTCGTTGGGCAGAAGCCTTGCTCGCATGAGGCTGCAGTTCATCTTTGTAGCCGGGAAAAGAGACCCTTCATGGCAGGGGGAGAATAAGCAAGACAGTGCATGGATCCCTCCACATTCAGCCTTTTTCCAATTCCCTTTTCATCCAGCTACATATCCTTAACTATTAGCAGTGAGTGCAAAGATGTGGTGAGTTATGTTGGTCCTTGCGAATCTCTGCGCATGAGGATGGCGGAGCAGAGATGCTGTGGGCTGAACAAGGGCAGTGACAGGAAGGAGTTGTGTCAGGAGGAGAGAAGCCTTGTCTTGAACACCCTGCACATACTTACTGCTTACATATCACTGCAGAGGGATTACTGATGGGCACTGGTGACCAGTGTGATAGGTGGTGAAGGGGTGAGGAGGAGGGAAGAGCTGACGAAGATGCTAAAATTTGGACCTCAAAGGGTAAGTTGTACTGGGGAGAGGTTGAAGATGGAGAGATCAGGTGGAGGTTGTGGGAATGATCCTGGAACTCAATTTGTGGCCCTGAGCTAGGTGACCACTAGCAAAATGGTTGATATGCATGAGTGCTCAATAAATATTTACTTGGATGGATGGATGGACAGATGAGTCCTATTGGAGACTGAATGGACAGCTTTGAAAGTTTTTTTAAATAGTACATATTGGGTACTTACTAAGTACCAGGCATTATCTGACAAATCCCTGCAATAGCTCTATGAGATAAAGTCTATTTCTGACCCATCTTTAGAGGTGAGAAAACTTGGAGAGGATCAGGAACATAGCTAAGATCTCACACTTGATGTCAACCTTTGCTGTGACCCAGAACCCACATGTTTGGACCTGATGCTTTGCCAAGATTCTCCCACATGAGAAAGTCCCTCGTGTGTGTTCCTTTCTGAGTCTCAGTAGGGCTGGAAGCTGGTGGTGCTGAGTAAATTCTTGCCCGTTGCTGGAGAGTCCAGTGACAGTCACTCTCCAGTGACTGCTGGAGCATCCCAGACAGAGACCCTCTCTGGCTGGGTCTCTTGCTGTGACTAGACCTACTGAGGGGACTTCTGAGCCTGGAGCTGCCCTGTGGGATCCCCCAGGCTGGCAGTGTTCTGAGCAGACGCCCTGAGGGCCGCAGTCCTCACCCCCCGCCCTGTCCCTTGGGCCTCACCTTCTCAAACTCGCCGATGGGGGCAGGGCAGCTGGTGGGGTCCTGGCATACACACATGGGGGTGTTGTTCTCGTCCAGTTCGCACACCTTGCCGTGTTTGCAGTGGTGGTTCTGGCAGGGGTCTGGTACAGCATGAGGGCAACGTGGTTAGCCTCACCCGGGCTAGCACATCCATCGCGACCCAACCCACGTGGATCCTTGGACAGAAGTCCTCAGCTTCGGCCCCCAACTCAACCTTTGGGCAGCCCTGCACCCTCCCTTCTCTTCTGCTGAAATCAGCTTGTCGGGGAGCAGTTGGCTCTGTCTGGAGACTAGAGATTTGGTCTGAGGTCAGGGCCAGGCATACCTGCGGGGGCTGGGGATTCAGTCTGGGACCCAGGAGCACTGGGTGCCATATGGCTCCCCCGAGGATAGAAGCAACCACTGTGTTCTCGGCTGTTCATGGATCAGTGACAGTGAGGTATTTTGGACTTCTAGAATAGACTTTCTAGGATGACGTGGAACATCAGCTGTTGTCACGGAGCCAGGAAGCTATGCAGCCCAGCAAAACAGACCTGAGTGTCCGTAGCGGAAAAGGGAACAGAGCCCCAGGACCAGACTGAACAATAGAGTCTGCCTGTGTCTCGTAAACACCGGATAAGGGACATGGAGGGGAAGGAACAGGACTCAGTAGATGCCCTTCTGCTCCAGTGGATACTCAGGCCCTGAGGATGAGAGCTCATCTAGCCTTTCCTCCTGGTGCTTGACTACGGTGTCGTAGTCTTCCTCTGTTAGATGCCTGACCTGCCAGGTCCTGGGCAAGGGTGCCTCTACTTTCATCTCGTAGTCCCTCGACAACCCTGGGGCAAGGGTCCACTGTCTTCACCCTTCCCCACAGAAGACATGATCAAGCTGCGCTCAGAGAAGGTTTGAGGGCTGTCAGAGGACATTGCAGAAAGTTTGGAGGCAGACCTTGGTTGGTCCACCTCCAGAGTTGGGGCTTTAGCCCCTGGACTGCGGTGAGTCTCCATTCTGTGGGTTAGGGATGCTGGACTGTGGGCGGGAGCCAGAAGCCCCAGGTCATGGTTCTCACAGCCGTATAGGAGTTGTGTCAGGCTTCCAGGCTTATTTCCTCATGGCCATGTGAAAATTAAATAAGCTTATAAGTGTGAAAGCGTCTGGGGCCATCAAGTGACCGGATGGGACTGGCAATCTCAGTAGGAACCTGAAACCCAACTCTGGAACTAGATTAAAGTGCTGCAAGGGTACAAGGCCACTTCCAGCTTGAGACTTCCCTTCCTGGCACTCACAGCCTGGCTATAAATAGATCTTTCCAGATTCCAGAAAACACTCCCAATCTTTCAGTCAAGGCAGTTTGTCCTTCACAGCCCCTCCCACAGGGAGGACCCCACCCTGCGTTTCCTTGGGAAGGAACCTCACACAGGCTTGGCCCACACCCCAGGCCTGGGCGGCAGAGGGCAAAGGCTTGGTGTAACAAGATAAGGAGAAGGGACCTACTCTCGGCCACCACCTCCTCTTCGGTTTCCTCAGCACCATCATCGAATTCTCCTACTTCCACCTGGACGGGGTTGGCTCCCACGGGTACCTGGGGTGGAGGGAGAAGAGTGAGTCAAATGCCCCACCCCACCCCCAGACCTGGAGGAAAGGGGCAAAGGCTGGAGGGGACTTGCCCAAAGCCTTGGGTACCCACAGAGGATGGGGATAGACATGCTGAAATGGGTGCTGGGTTCAGATCCCAGGAGGCACAAGTGCCAGGTCCAGAATCGAGACTGAATCTATGGACTCGCTGTACCTCAAGGGCCCAGAACTCTATGGAGATGCCCTAGAGGCCACCAGGGGTGTTAGGGCAAGAGGGGGTGCCAAGCTCCCTCCCCTTCCAGCTGCACCAGGGTAGTCTCCCTTTCATCAGTTGATATTTGGGGAGACTCTGGATGACCATCTGAGAAAAAAATGTCACACAATTCAAACAGTAAAAAACAAATTTGGAATCATAGCTCCCACCTATGAGGTTGCTGGGAGAGTCTGGGGAGCACTCGGGCGTGTGTCATCATTGGGGGATCTACAGGATTTACATCTGTGCTGTGCATGCATGTGGGAAGGGGAACAATGGCCTGCTCCGACAGCCCCCGTCTGGATTCCCCAGTGAGCAGATGTTGGCAGAGACGAGTCTGGGGCCCCCACCACCTACCTCGGCCACCTCGGCCACGGTTTCTTCCACCACTTCTGTCTCATCAGGCAAGGCTTCCTGTTGCTGTTGGGAGGTGAAAATGGGGTTCAGAGAGGTTGGGGCCCGGGCCAGCTTCCCACCACTAACATGCCTCAGCCTGGACCACTGAAGCTGGAGAGCTGGGAGAGAGGCTCATGGGAGATCCCCCGAGGCTGTGCCTCAGGGCCTGCCATGGGTAGACAACTCGGGCACAGGAGAAGCCAAACACGCAGGCCCTGTGGGGCTCCGGAGCACCGCGCTTTGTATAGTTATATCTGGAGTGTCTATCAAAACCCAAAAAGCATTTCCGCAGCTTAGACTCCCATAATGATAGGAGACCAACTGGTCTGATGCAGACCAACTCCCTTCAGATGGGAACACTGAGACCCATAGGGGATGAACCCTGAATTTTAACAGATGTCAGTATCTTCCCCACAAGTGTGATACTATCATCATCATCATTATTTGGCAATTCCTTCTTGGAGTCAATTTGGAGTGAGAAGAAGCAAGATAGCACATGACTTTGAGGTGCCTGGCTGGCTGGGGCTTGTTTTCCCATCACTCCCATCAGCATCCCCTTCTCTTCTGGAAGTCTTCATATGATAAAGAGCTCACTTCCTTCTAAAACAATCCTAGTCGCTTTCTGGGGAAGCTCTGGTCGCTAAACAAGTACATCTTCACATTACATGGAAATCTCTCTTCCCTGGAATCTCCTCCCAATGATCCTCATTCAGTTTTTATTTTGAGCTTATTAGTTTAAGGGAAAAAAATCTTAAAAAAAAAAAAAAAAAGACAACTCAAGAAGGGGAAGTGCTTGTCCCCTCTGAACATCCAGGGCTGGTAGATTCAATGCCCCTGCGCTGGTGGTGGGAGGTAAGACCAAGAAGATGTGACTTTCAGGTACTCACAGGGGCTGCCAAGGCCCTCCCGGCCAGGCAAAGGAGAAAGAAGATCCAGGCCCTCATGGTGCTGGGAACCCTGTTGGGAGAAGAGAGATGAATAATTCAGTGAGGGCGAGGTTTCTCGATGGAGAGTTCCTCCTGACACTGAATTCCTGTGACATGCAAAATAATTTTAGATGATCCATGGTAAACGATAGTGAAAGACAGGGAGAAAGTTGCTTCTACTTGGTTCTCTTTTAATCCTGATGGTATGAGAAAGTCTCAGTTTGGTGCTAACGAGTCTTTAACATCTAACACTCTTCTCTCACCCTTTTGAACAGAGGGCAGGCCTCTGGCTCAGAGCCTCCGCAGGAAATGACATCCAGCTGGAATTTAGTACAGTTGTTCTGTCTCCTTTGTATCTAGTTTAACAGTTTCCTTCTATTTATGACAAAAGTACGCAGGTTTTTCCATTTACGGTAGGGATCTTGTCTCTTTCCTCAGTACATTTATTTAAATTTTTAAACAGTGATTGGACAAAGACAACTGGTTAATTAATCAAGTCTGGGCAATGTTGAACCGGATCTTGTTCAAGGGCCCTTCAATCGCTGATGTTCTAGGATTCTTTTCTTCCTATACCCCAGACTCTTCTCCTCCTCTTCCTCCTCTCCTGTCTTTCCCCTGACCTCCTTCTCCCTGCTGCTGCTGCTGCTGCTGCATCATTTTAGTCGTGTCCGACTCTCTGCGACCCCGTAGACCGCAGCCCACCAGGCTCCCCGATCCCTGGGATTCTCCAGGCAAGAATACTGGAGTTGGTTGCCATTTCCTCCTCCAATCCTTCTCCCTGCTGCTGCTGCTGCTGCTAAGTCGCTTCAGTCGTGTCCGACTCTGTGTGACCCCATAGACGGCAGCCCACCAGGCTTCCCCGTCCCTGGGATTCTCCAGGCAAGAACACTGGAATGGGTTGCCATTTCCTTCTCCAATGCATGAAAGGGAAAAGTGAAAGCGAAGTCGCTCAGTCGTGTCCGATTCTTAGCGACCCCATGGACTACAGCCTACCCGGCTCTTCCGTCCATGGATTTTCCAGGCAAGAGTACTGGAGTGGGGTGCCATTGCCTTCTCCGATCCTTCTCCCTACCCCTCTTTAATAAGAGAATTTAATAGGCAGCAACCCCTTGCCAATTTGAGACAGTGAGGCCTACATTCTAAAACAAAGAACGATAGTTTTCAAGTATAGCCAATGGAGACTTATGGCATACTTTCCTCCATTCTGCCCAGGAGGGATGGCACTTCTCTGGATTCTGTGTGGAAACTACCCAAATGCTTGCATATGTTTTGTGTTACCTTCTGTTTCCCCTTCACAGCTAAAAGATGTTAACTGAGATCTAGAAAGTTCTCTAGAAAATTCTCCCACCCAGGTCACTGCTGAAACCTTCCTCTTGATGCTGAGCTCTCGACTCTAACAATCTAATGACTGGAGGGCATCTTGGAGCAGAATCTCTGATGATTTGCTGCCAGAATGCTGTCCCTAACCAAGGAACTGCGGTGGGGATGTTTTGTTTCTTGTCCTAACTCAATGAACTTCCATTTCCAAATGGCTTTAGAAAGTCCTTCCTTCTACTGTTCAGCTTGCCTCCCTTCAAGCTTCTCCTGGTCTGCTGTGATCATCCATCTATGCCACACAGAGCAAGCATACTCCCCTGCTCCTAAGCAGCTTTTAGTCAATGTGGGCAGTGGCCATGTCTTCCCCCATTTGTCCCTGGCTCCTTCCAAGATTTCTCAACTGACCAAGCACCTCGGTGGGAGGTACTGTGGCATCATGGAAGAAACACTTAGCTTGGAGCTAAATCCCAAGGATTCTGGTTCTGTCTCAATATTAACTTGGTATATTGGTTCAATCCTTCATCCTCTCTAGACCATGGTTTTCCTCTTCTATTACTTGAGAGGGTTCGACTAGCTGAGCTTTGAGGTGGTAGCCTGAGCCCTTGAGATGCCCTTTAACTGTCCCAAGCACATGCTGGTCTTGACATACATCATCCCCTCCATTATCCCCATCTTCACTTAAATTATGGTATTTGCGTAGCAGAAAGAGGCACCAGAAGGGAAGACTTCATAATGGTCCTCTATTGGGGTTGAAATAGACACTAAACCTCAGTATTCCATGGCATGTATAAGAAATAAAACCAACAGAAATTTAAAGAAATCAACCTGGGGGCTTGGCTTTGCTTCACGGTGTCCCCAACTCCAATCTGAATGCAGTCTTCCCTTTCCAGGAGGTTTTGGAAATGTTCCTCACCCCTTCCCCCCGACACAGAGTTGTATGTTGTCTTCCCTCCTCCACTTCTCTCAAGCCTAGAGGTAGAAAAATCTCCTTTCTTGCTTCCCCGCTTGGAGACAAAAGCAAAACAATGCCTGCATGTGGCTTTGGATGAAAGGAACAGGAGAGAAAGCATGAATGAAAGGCTTGTCTGAGATCGTTAGAAGTTGAAGGGTCAGAGACTCATAACAGGAATAAAAAAAGTCACCTTGTCTGGGCTCCAATGACAGACAAGTCATACTGTTAGAGAAGCAGCCCAGCTAGGGCTGGAAATGCAATAAGCTTCAGGTTGGAGAGCCAGGAAGACTAGCGTCTCCAGGGTTTGTGTCCTTCATCCGAGCAGAGGAACTGCTCCTCCTCTGTGACCAGGGAAAGATCTGGGGGTCGGCTCTTCTGTCTGTCCTACCTCACCAGCCTTGCTCTTTCCCAGTGGCACACTGACTCTTTCTGCCACCCCCATCCTTGGTGCTGCAGCCAGAAGAGAAAAGTCATTCTAGATCTCACGGTGCATTAAAATTTCTAAAGGCCTCACACACTGGCACCACGGCATGGGAGGGCTGTGAGTCCCGTTGTTCCGATGAGCGGTCTGAGATGGAGAGGGAGGAAGTCAGACAACATTCAGGCCCCTTCCAAGTTGACAAAACTCCTCCTCATGGACTTGGGTTGTGCCTCATAGAGGTTTTCTTTGAGACTGGGGTGGGGATCGGGGAGAAGAGTGGGATGTTAAGAAAAGGACACACAGTCTTGGAGGAGGAGGTGTTTCCCTAATTTGGGGGTTTGCCAAGTTTTCCCTCATCCCAACATCCTCTTCATCCAGATTGTTTGATGGGAGGGAAGGGCAGCATTGGACGGTTCTCGAATGTATGACCATACTCCCTGCATACCCATGAGCTTCCTGTCTGAGGTTCTCTAACCACCACTGGTCAAAGAGGCCAGGTGCCCATCCTGCAAAGGTCAGGGCGTGCATCAGTAACCCTAGCAAGGTCAGAACACAGGGCCAAACCCCAGCATCCAGAAATGATCAGCTGTGCACACATCCTTTGCCAATCAAACCTAGGCCTGGCATGCCCATCTGGTGAAAATATAAACACCTTTGTATAAATGAGCAGTATTAAATAAAAACTCTGTATCTCTTTAGTTTGTAATGATGCCTGTGTTTATCCTTTTAAGAATGTTTTCATAATCTGGCATCCCACTGGGGGCTGAAGGCATGTCTTTCTACCTTATAGTACAGAAGAGAGGGCTGAGGCCCAGAGGGGAAAAAACCTGCCCAGAGCCCCAGGGAGAGGGTGGCAGGGCTGAATGAAGACCAAGGCTGCCCCCCTCCACCTCTGGCCTGCCCTCTGCCTCACCTGCTGTTTCCCTTGGCAGCAGTTCCTCCGCTAGGTGCTCACCTGATGGGGCCCAGTTGGGCTGTGAACTGGCCCAAGGTACCCTGGAGGAAATGAGACTGGGCGGGGGGGGGTGGGCGGGGGAGCAGGAGGTGTGTTTCCCTTGGCCCAGCGGTCATCAGATGCAGACTTAGCTCACTCCCACCCCGCCACTGCCCCTGCCTCTTGTTCCGAACATCCAGTCCTTTCCTTTTGCCTGTATTTGCTCTGGAGACGGCTGAAAACCCGTCCCTGGCTGCCAGCAGGACCCGAAGCTGAGGTCACCTCTCCTTCTTTAGAAAGAGTCTGGGGATGGAAAAATACAGCCGCCACCCCCCCCACCCCACCCAAGTTCATCTCCCTTGAAACATAAAGGGCCTCCTGTGGGCTTTCTCTGGACACTGAAGGGTTGCTGAAGGACAGAACTAGGGAAAAATCTTGGAATCATTAAATTTTAGACTTTGGATCTTGGAATCATAGACCCCTGAGGACATGAAGCACAGAATCTGGGTTACAGTCATCAAATCTGATTTGAGTAGAAGAGTTTATGAAGCAATGCAGTCTAACAGAACTTTCTAAGATGATGAAAATATTCTATATCTGCATTGTGTAATATCTGCATTGTGTAACGTGATGGCTAGTGGCCACCGGTGGTTACTGAACACTTGAAATGTTGCTAGTGCAAATGAAGGGCTGAAGTTTTCCTTGTATTTCATTTTAATTAACTTAAATTCTACGGAACCACATGTGGGTAGTGGCTACCATATTAAGACAGAGCTTGCTTAGTCCCTCAGTCATGCCCAACTCTTTGCAATCCTGTGGACTATAGCCCACCAGGCTCCTCTGTCCATGGGATTCTCCAGACAAGAACACTGGAGTAGGTTGCCTTTCCCTTCTTCAGGGGATCTTCCAAACCCAGGGATCAAACTCAGGTCTCCTTCATTGCCAGTGGATTCTTTACTATCTGAGCCACCAGGGAAGCCCATATTAGACAGAGTGGTTATCAACTTTTATAGAGGCATTATGGCAGAGAGGTAAGCCCAGGGGCTCTGGAGACAGAATATATAGGTTCAAACCCTGGTTCTGCCATATAGCAGTTGTGTGACTTTCAGAAAGTGATTTTCCCTCTCTGGGCCTCAGTTTATTTCTCCATCTTTAAAATGAAAATAACATACTTACCTTGAAAGACTCATGGGTGATTACAAGAGATAAGCATCAGAAGAGTATCTTAAAAAACAAAGATCCCAGAATCTCCATTCCCCTTGAAAATCCAGGACAAGAATCCTAGCTCTTTGTTCATGGCCCAGGGGGAACAGGTGCTGGGCTGGAACAAAGTAGGCATTGCTCCTTTTGGTCTCGGGCACTCCAGCCCAGCCTCCACAGGGCACAGTGAGGAAGCCAGGCCCCAGGCTGCCCTCTCAGTTGGGCTGCTGACGCAAAGCAGGCATCTTGCTTCCACCATTTGGCTTACTAACAAGGGTTCCCAAAACACATGTTCCTGGTAAACAAGCCCAAAGAGAGGAAAACAAGTCTAGAGGCTAATAAAGGAACTTGTGAGTGAGCCAGGCCCACCAGAATGCCAGGACTCAGAAGGAGGCCTGAGACAGTCCAGAGAGGTGCCACTGTGGCCAGTGTGGCCACGTGGGCACTCACACCCCAGGGAGCACACACAGCCACTCAGAGGTGATGTGGAAGTCAGGAGCCCTGGGATTGAGTCTTGGCAGTGTTGCCCCCAGCCCACCCTTCAAATTAGGATAGGCTCCTCTGCTCCTTGGCTTCACCTAGTGCCACTCCTCTGCACAACGCAGAGGTTGTTTTAGATCAGTGGTGTTCAGAGTCATACAAGCCAGGGAGCCTTTCTCTCAATGAAGTCTTCTGTGGAAGTCCAAGTTTGAAATAACTAAGAGCCGTTCACTTTTGTTGTACATATGAATGCACTATTATCTAGTCAATGAATCAGCTTGAAATTAAAAAAAGAAAAAAAACAGTGTTGAGATGGGGATTGGCACTGGGACACTCCCTGAGATGCCTTGGAGAACCTCTAAGTTCTTTCATGAGAAGAGTTTGAAGACCCTGAGGCCATAGTCCCTAAGGTTCCTTTCAGCCCTGACGTTCCAAGTCAGCTGAGTCAGAAGCCTATCAGAGGACTGCCTTTCCCAGCTTGGGCCTTGACTCCCTGCTTCCACTTCTAACAATTCTTACTGGAAGGGAAGAAGCTAAGGGAAACATTTAGGGCAGCAGTCCCCAACCTTTTTGGCACCAGGGACCGGTTTCATGGAAGACAATTTTTCCACAGACCAAGGCGGAGTGGAGCATGTGATGAAAGCACATTCTATTCATTGTGCTGCTGCTGCTAAATTGCTTCAGTCGTGTCCGACTCTGTGCGACCCCATTGCTATTATTATTACATCAGCTCCACCTCAGATCATCAGGCATTAGGTCCTGGAAGCTGAGGACCCCTGTTTTAGGGTGCTTAAGCACAGGTTTGAAGAGGTTCAGAGGCAACTCAGAAATAGCCCCAGAGCATGAGACTGGTATCAGTCTGACAGATGTTCCATAAACACATCTAAGATGCCACGTTTTGCTGTGGTTAGAAGCCCCAGGGTGGAGCTTTAGGCTCTGCCCGTTGGCTCCCCCTAGCGACCACTGGTGCATCTGGGTGACCACAAATGGAAGGGATGAGAAATAACATCAAAGTGTCCAGGCTGTCACATCCTAAACATAGCAAGCAAATCCATGGCACATGTGGCTCCACCTGCCCTTCCTGTGCATGTGGCAGACATTACTAATCAATCATATGACCTTTCCCCCTAAAGTCTAGTTCAGTTCAGTCGCTTAGTCGCGTCCGACTCTTTGCAACCCCATGAATCACAGCACGCCAGGCCTCCCTGTCCATCACCAACTCGCGGAGTTCACTCAAACTCATGTCCATTGAGATGGTGATGCCATCCAGCCATCTCATCCTCTGTCATCCCCTTCTCCTCGTTGGACTCAAATCCTGGACACAGTTCTTTTGGCAGCTGCTACCAATGGATTGGTGGTGTCACACCAAGCAACACCTCTTTGCCATGCTTCTGATTTAAGATATAGGAAGACTGAGGATCAGAGAGGGAAAATAATTCACTTGAGGTCATACATGGCAAGCTGGTATCTGGGCTGAACTTCCAGATATTCAGAAATATCAAGATGTTTGGGGAATTGTTTATTTTTTCATTTGATTAGTCTAGGATCCTATGGCCATAACTAACACGTAAGGGGCCAGAAAGATCCTCATATGAAATGGGTTAATACCACATTTCTGAAACAACCAAGCTAGAGTGAGGGTTGGTATCTCCATTTCTACTTTGCCTACAGACATCAAGGTCTATAACTTGACAAGTGAGTGCAGAGTTAATGTCCTGTCTAGACATCTCCTGGATAAGAAGGAGGCTGTTTTTCTAAATAATTCTGTCAAGTCACTGGTTGCAGTCACCTCTTAGCCACCTCCTGTTGCCCTAATGACAAAGCCATGTGGGCTGTGTCAGGCCATGGCAAGCCAGCAAAGGAGGAAGAGAGGTAGCTCTTATCACTTGTTATCCATGGGGCTTGTTGACTACAGGGATGAGTGTCAGGAGAGTACCAAACTGCTCAAAGGAAACCAACAAAAAAAGCCAAAATGAACATCTGGATGTTTCCAGATGTCTGAAAATTTGGCTCAGACATCAGTTTGCTGCGTGACTTTGAGTTATTCTCCCTTCCTGAGTCTCAATTTCTGTCTATAATATACAACAGGTGCTCAGATGGTAAAGAATCTGCGGGCAGTGCAGGAGACTGGAGTTCA
Source organism: Bos taurus (assembly GCF_002263795.3). NCBI lineage: Eukaryota > Metazoa > Chordata > Mammalia > Artiodactyla > Bovidae > Bos > Bos taurus. Next base: position 62,893,619 of record NC_037334.1, read on the forward strand.
ATTTATGGGTTGGGAAGATCCCCTGGAGAAGGAAATGGCAACCCCGTCCAGTATTCTTGCTGGGAGAATCCCATGGACAGAGGAGCCTGTTGGGCAACATACAGTCCATGAGGTCGCAAAGAGTCAGACGTGACTGAGCGACTAACACTCAGGCATCTATCCCTCCGCCATGACCTGTAGTTAGGTCTGGCTGTGCATGTCTGTGTGTGGCTACAAATGGCGATTGTGTATTTGCATAAGTGACCAGTGACCTTGAGTGACCAGTCACTGACCAGTGACCAGTGACCACTGTGTGAAGCTTTGTATGTGATGCTGCGTGTCTACCTGACTCAGCATCTGTGGGTTTCAGCCCATATAGGTGAGGGTCAGAGTTTGCATATGCATCAGATGGACATCCGAGACTTGTCTGTGAGTCAAGGTATTCCTCAGAGAGAGCCGTGAGTACATGACCCCCTGTGTCTGCTCATGTATTGAAACATTTATTTTTAGCTGTGCCAGTGGGTGCCTGTCGGTGAAATCAATGTTTATATACTTGGCATCCTCGTGGGTTTGTGTCTGTCCCTGTTTATCCCTGCACACATACCTGTCTAAATAACGTCAAAAATCAAATATTTTCCTGTTTACCTCACATCCTCAGCTCTTTCCTCCACCATCCTTTTCTATTTATAGCTTATTTTTTTAGCAAGGAAAACTGCTCTTGTGAATAGCAAACCCCAGCCACACAATTGGTTGACAAGTCTCTACAGATGGATAAAGATTTTAGCATGACTATTATGCAATCCAAGTTCCCCTAGCCCCTCCTCTCTTGTTTCCTTTTCAACTAGGGGGCCAGGAGCTGTTAAAGGGGGCAGCCAGGGGGCTGACTATTCTTTCTAATGAAAGCAGCACCTGGCAGTTGGGTTCACAGGACTTCAGAGCTGAAAGGGCACCTGGAGACCCTAGGTTAGATTCCCCATTTAACAGATTAGGGAACTGAGTCTGGAGATGGGAAGTGTCTTTCCAAATGTCACTGTGAGTTAGGTTCCACCTCTGCCTTTGCCTTGGACACTGGAGGGTGCAACACTCTTGGGAAATATGAAGGTGCCCAAATCAAAAGAATTTGGACAATATTTATTTTGCTTAAATGTGCGTGTCACCACTTTTAGTAAAGGGAAGTTGTATCCAAACCCTAAGATGATGAAGCTGCCGAACAAAAAAGCCGGGAATGATGTCACCAAGTCTTTGGATGCCATCAATTCATCCATTCGCTGCCGAACAAAAAAGCCGGGAATGATGTCACCAAGTCTTTGGATGCCATCAATTCATCCATTCTAAAAACCCATCTCATTAGGTGAGAGGGCCACAGTGTAGCAGGCGCTTCTCTGTGTATCATCCCCGTTTTGTCCACATAGTATCCCTTTGAGGTGGTGGTGTTATCACTTTTTGAACCAAGGAGGACCTGGTTCCCCTTGAACCTGGGGCTCAGAAAGAAGAAGCCATTAGTTCAAGGTCAAATGGCACCTTTGAGGTAGAGGTGGTTTTAAAACTTGGGTCTTCAAGTAGCCTATCCCAGGAAGCAGGAAGCATCTTATAGCCCCACAGCTGCCCTGGGGTCCCGGGAGATTGGGAGATCGGGAGGGCAGGACCTATAATTTGCCCTCTTGGGATGGAGTGGAGTGGGGGACATTCAGACCTACAGAGCCTGATATTCTGTTTCTAGTGTCCCCTCCCAGCCAGCAGGCAGAGACCCTGAAAAAAACGTTACCGTGGCAACTCGCATTCCTCCTAGAGTGAGTCATAGCAAAGAAGAGCCTTTTGGTGGGTGGGACTTGGAGAAAGTTTCAAAAGTTGATTCCTTCTCCAGGCACCCTCCCTTCCCTCCCCCTCCCTCCCTCAACTCCAGCTCCCGGCTTTGTCGATGTGGCAGATGATGGCTGCAAGTTAACTCTCTCTTCCCCCCCAACCACTCCCATTTCAAAGCTTTTCATTCTCCTGCAAATACACCTTCACTTCCAGTCCCCACCCTCTCCATCTCCCACATCATGCCCTCTGGCTACTTGGAGGGGCAGGCGTCCATTTGAGAATATTTTTAAGACTGAAGGCTGTGAACACCCTCTTGGATATTGCCACTAACTCGGTCTCTATTTCTCTCTGTGTCTATCTCTCTCTCACACACACACAACTGTATATACAATTTTAAGGGGCTTGCAATTTCCTCGAAAACTAGCCAAAGGCTAGTCCATGAATTCTGCTTTAAGAGACCTTCATTGGAAAGTTCAGAAGACGTCGGGCATCCCAAACATCATTGAGTCCATTCCTCTTACTTTACAGACAGGGAGACTAAGTCCAGGGGAGACATTTACCTAAGATCACATGTAAAATGTATGTCTTCAGTCTGCCCCCCTACTTCAGATGTGCTTCTCATCCTCTCTCAGCACTTGGGGTGCACAGAAATTCAACCGCAGAGAAAACCCTTTCTCTTTGTGTTCTGCATAGAATAGCATTTTCTGGAGGAAAACATGTGCCCCTCTGTTTCTTTTTGGGTGGACTGGGCTTCCTGGAAGACATGCGTTCCCCAAGGCCCCCCTTTCCACTTGGTGCTCTTAGGGACTCAGGAAGCCTGCTCATGAACCAGCCAGTGAAGCCATAGGTAGGAAGGGCTTTACCTGAAGACCTAACAGCAGCCTAGAGTTTGAACTTCTCATGGCAAAGGTGTGAGAAGGTCGCCCTGAAACCCTCTCCATCTTGTCTTCTCCCTCCCACTCTTTGCAGCACACCACCACCACACCCAGTCTCCCATCGGACCCTGCGCCTCTCTGGACCCTATCGGATATCAGGGGTCTTCAAATCTAGACACACGGAGGGCTACTACTGCTGAGTTTCCTGTGTTTACACCCTGGGGAGCCCGGGATGAGAACAATGCCTAACCCCGGGCTGATTGTCTGACAGTGCTATTTCAGGCTGAATGGCACCGGAATTGGTGTGTGTGTGTGTGGGTGTGTGTTGGAGAGGGTGGAGGTTGAGAGGGGAGAAATTCCAGGGCAACAGGAGCCTTCACAGAGGTGCTGATGAAAGGTGAAGACCCCCTCTTATCCCTCCAAAGATCAGTTTATCACCCAGGCCAAGTCCCTTTAGGAAAACAGAGTGCAAGAACCAAGTTTAGAAAGTTTCTCCTCCTGGAATGGGAAGCAGGGCAGACTCTGGTGGCCCATCCCTCTTGCAGCTGTGCCCAGATCATATTCCCAGGAAAGGAAGAGGTGGCCCCCATTTGTAAAGGCAGCGTCTGAAACCCGAGAGACAGGCGCAGAGAGGGACAGGGAGAAAATACTCTCTCAGAGACAGTCGGATTACTTTCTGCAAATCCAAAGGGGAGACCACATGATCTCAGTTTCACCTGAGGAGTTAACAGGCAGCAAGTCTGTGTCCCTTGCCCTTTAGGAGAGCAAGGATGGAGTCCCTCGCCCAGAGACCTCCCAACACAGCTTCTTTTCCTTGTACACAAAGTGAGGAGTGGGCCAGGGTGCAGGGGGTGCAGGCCTAGAAGAGGGACAGGCAGGGCAGGGGTCGGACATACCTCAGTGGCAGGCAGGCAGGCAGCAGGCAAGCTCCGGGCAGTCTGGAGGTCTGCAGGAATGTGAGGGGCTTAGAGCCTGGCAACAGGAAACCACTCAGAGCTCTGGGCTGGGTCTGTCTCCCCCTCCACCCCGTGGTCCCTCCTCCTCCTGTCTCCTCCTTCCCCTCCCCTCCCCTCCCCTTCTCCCCACAGCCAAAGCTGTCTCTGTCTTCCAAGCCTTTCCTCCTCTCCTCGCGGTGGGCTGTCCTGACCCGCCTCCCAACCCCGCCCGCCACATGGGTTCTGGAGCTCTTGCCTAGACAGACTGACCGAGCAGAGCGCTGGGACTGGAAAGGCTGGGGGAATCATCTAGAACAGTCCCCTCCTCATTCAGAGGGGAACTGAGGCCTAGAGGGGACAAGGGATCACCCACCCAGGGTTCCCAAGGGGAATATCGAGGCCCAAGTGTCTGGAGTGTCTGACCGATGATCTTTACAAGAGCTCCCTGGCATCATGCAGTGCTGAGGAGGGCAGAGCCCTGCGAGGGGGTTGTATCTGTGGCAAAGGCAAGGCCAGGACTTGCCTCTGTACAGACTGAAGAAGCTGCCATTGATGGCGTCATCACTGATGGCTCGGGATACTGTCTAAAAATAACCACTCAAACTCTTAGCTGTGCCACCGATAGACACAGAAGGGGTTGGCCATCTAGCTGGGGAAATCTGTGTCATCAGTATAGAATAGATAAGGTGATTGCTGATACATATTACGATCACAGAGATAACAATGACCAAGGTTTACTTGGGACTTAGAATTTTCTCGGCAAACCCTTGACATAGATACTGTTACTATGCTGATTTTACTAATCAGGAAACAGAGGCGCTAAGAGGCTGTTACTTGCCCAAGATCACCTGTCTAGAAGTGGGGTAGGCAGGTGGATTCTACATTCAGTCCGGGTCACTTCTTTTTTAAATTAGGTATTTATTTTTGGCTGCCCTGGGTCTTTGTTGCTGCAGGTGGGCTTTCTCTGGCTGGCGATGAGTGAGGCGTACTCATCATTGTGGTGCTTTGGCTTCTCATCGTGGTGGCTTCTCTAGCCGCGGAGCACAGGATCCAAGGTGCATGGGTTCAGTAGTTGTGGCACACGGGTTTAGCCGCTCCACAGCATGTAGGACCTTCCCAGATGAGGGATTAAACCTGTGTCCCCTGCATTAGCAAGTAGATTAGCCTCTAGATACCAGGAAGTCCCAACCTGGTTCACTTTGATGTGGATGAACTCTTGGTATGACAGGTCTTAGTTGAATATTTATGAGAATATCAGTGAGTGTATGAATATTTATGAGTGCGCAGCTCACATCTGGAGAAGTGTAAGAACTAATATCTGGTCCTTGTCGTCAAGGTGCTTGGATCTTGCTGAGATCCAAGCCTTAGGCATTCACCCACTCATATGAGTGGTTCAGACTCTGAGGTTTATCCCTGGGGGGTTAGAGTGGCAGGGTCTGAGTTGGAGCAGGCAGAGAAGGCTTCCTGCAATAGGTAGCTCTCAAAGCATGAACTGGGTTTGAATAAAATGAAAAGGGAGAAGGCAGAGAACATTCTCATGAATTTCTGCACAATGTGGGCTCTGCCTTCTCTGCCATCCTCTCCTCCTGTCACTCTCCTCCTTTTTTCACTCTACTCTATCCTCACTGGCTTCCTTTCAGTTCCTCAACAATTGAAACATTATTGCCACCCCAGGGGCTTTGCACTTGCTCTCACCTCTGTTGGGAACTTTCTCCCATCTGATTTTCTTGTGCCTGGAGTTTTTTTGCCCTTCAGATCTCTGTCCTAATGTCAGCTCCTAAAAGAGGCTCTCACAGGCTTAGTTCAGCACCTTGCCCTGCTTTGCGTCCTTCCTGGCACTTGTCATGATCAGGAGTGATTTGTCACCTGTGCTGGACAGACACGGCCTGAGAACAGGCACTTCACGTGTCTTATCCGCTGCAGCGCTCCAAGTCTAGAGCAGTGGTCAGCACAGAACAGGCACTTCACGTGTCTTATCCGCTGCAGTGCTCCAAGTCCAGAGCAGTGGCTAGCACAAAGCTGGCTCTCAGTCAGAGTGGAAGCTGTCTTTTACTAGGGTTCCAGCCTGCAATAGTGCCCAGTGCTGGTCTTCACTGGTCTTCAGGTGCAGTAAAGTCAGGAAGAAAAAGATAAATAGCATATGATATTGCTTATATGCAAATCTAAAAAGAATCATACGAATGACCTTACATACAAAACCAAAACAGACTCAGAGACTTAAAGAACGAATTTATGGTTAGCAGTGGGGAAGGGTTGGGGAGGCATAAATTGGGAGATTGCAATTGACATAGACACACTGCTGCTGCTGCTGCTGCTGCTAAGTCGCTTAAGTCGTGTCTGACTCTGTGCGACCCCACAGATGGCAGCCCACCAGGCTCCCCCGTCCCTGGGATTCTCCAGGCAAGAACACTGGAGTGGGTTGCCATTGCCTTCTCCAGTGCATGAAAGTGAAAAGTGAAAATGAAGTCGCTCAGTCATGTTTGACTCAGCGACCCCATGGACTGCAGCCCACCGGGCTCCTCCGTCCATGGGATTTTCCAGGCAAGAGTACTGGAGTGCGGTGCCATCACCTTCTCCCATAGACACACTACTATATATAAAACAGATAGCTAACAAGGACCTACTGTATAGCACAGGGAATGTTCCTCAATATTCTGTAACAACCTAAATGGGAAAAGAATTTGAAAAAGAACAGATACACTTACATGTATAACTGAATCACTTTGCTGTATACCTGAAACTAACACAACATTGTTATCAACTATACTCCACTATAAAATGCAAAGTTAAAAAAAAGGGAGGGGGGAGATTCTTGAACCTGAGAAAGTCTGGATGTCTGTGCATTTTTCATTAGAGAAGGCCCATGGCTTCCTTCAGGTTTTGAAAGGGATGAGTCAGAAATCCATGAAAGTATTTCTGCACCAGCTGACCACCAAGACCTCTCCCAGTTGCACAGATCAAGAGCTCTGCCTCAGCTGTTTAGTACAGGGTGCTGGCAGATTCCTCAGATATCTGTTTGCACTGTGGACAGATGTGTGCTTTTATAGGATTGGTTGCTATAGCTCCCAGGGATCATGGGGACTAAAATTAACTTAAACATTGTGTTTTTCTTCATAAACTAAGATAATGATTCTGATGAAAGTGAGCTGATGGAACCATTCCCAGTGTTTGGCTGGAGTTCTCACGAGGCCTTCAGCTCAGGAGCTAGAAAGCTGACTGGGGCTAGGCCAAAGCTCTGGGACAAAGATCCCATCTGCGGGCTCTCTGTGGGGGGACCCTGAGCCTGGATTCCTCAGAGGAAAATTTGGGAGGTTTTCTGTCTAGGTCCTCCCTAGCACCCTGAGGGGACAGGAGCCTCTGAAGCAAGATGGCTTGGACCTAGGGAGGGAGACCATTAGGACTAAGGCTGGTCCTCTGGCCACCACCAAGGGAAGAGAGAGAAGTACACTTGGGCCAGGGGTGCTGGTCCTGAGTGCCAGGCCCTTCTCTGACACTGCATCGCTGAGTGACACAGGCTCATCCCTGCTCCTGTCTGAGCTATGCCTTTTCCTTGGTTAGTATACTGGACAGCATGATGGTAGTCCTGTGTGTGCTCAGCTGCTTCAGCTGTGTCCAACTCTTTGCCACCCTGTGGGCTGTAGCCCACCAGGCTCCTCTGTCCATGGGGTTCTCCAGGCAAGAATACTGGAGTGGGTAGCCATTCTCTTCTCCAGGGGATCTTCCCAACCCAGGGATTGAACCCAGGTCTCCTGCATTGCAGGCAGATTCTTTACTGTCTGAACCACCAGGGAAGCCCCATAGTAGTCATAAGAGCCAATATTTGTTAAACACTTTCTATGTGCCAAGCACTGAGCTAAGTGCTTGGTGCATATTTTCTGACCTAACCTTTATGAGATAGGAACTATTATCCCCATTTTAGAGATGTGGAAAGTGAAATTTCAGATCCATAATTTGCCCAAGCTCATGCACCAAGTACATGATTGAATCAGAGATTCAAATCCAGGTATAAGGGACACCAGTGCCCAAGTGCTTAACCTACTACACGCCACTTCTCCTAAGTTCCCCTCCATCTCTGCCGTCTGTGGGCTCTGGACTGTACCACCACTGGGTGCCCATCTCCCTAGTCGGGTGTGTTGCTGACCCCACATCAGATTGGATCAGCTTTTCACCTTGCAGAATGAGAAGTCAGCCCCTTGGGGTCCCTACCAGCTGCCCATCACCCCGTCCAGCTTCTCACCCGCTGTGCTCCTTTAGGTACCACCCCTGCTCCCTTGATCCTTCCCTTCTTGACATAGCACCCAGCACAGCTTTAGAACTCCAGGACAGTGCCCACAAGTGCACGGTGTCCAGGCTCCCATACCTCCCAGAATGTCAGCTACCTCCATCACTCATTCATGGATTCCACTCCACAGAGGCTGTATCCATAAGTAGGGCCAAGGCTGTCTTCATGCCTTTTACATTCTAACAGCTAGAGGCAGGTGATAAATAAAGTTTCAGGTTGTGATCAGTCCTATGAATGAACTAAACAGGATGACTTGAGAAGGTAATGGGAGAATTATTTACTGATAGGGTGGTCAGGGTAGGCCTTTGGAGGAGGTCAATTTTGGGGAAAAAATGAATGATGAGTCAGTGAGAAGGGCTGGGGGAGGAGTGTTCCAGGCAAGGGGAGAATAAGTGCCAAGACCCTGACTTCTTCAAGTGACTGAAAATGTGGCTAAAATTATAGATCAGAGATTTCTCTTCTCCTCATGGCCTTCCTCATCCTCCTCTCCTTCCTCTTCCTCTGCTTCATCCCTGTTCCTCATCTCCTTTCTCAGTGAATGACAGAGCCATCCTGTGAAGGAATTGGGGAAATAGGGAATTAGAACCTAGGTTGTAGATATAGAGAAACTGAGGCCACAGTCCCTCAGTGGAGATGGGACTCCAAACCAGGTCTCCTGAGCCCTGGCTCAGAGACCGAATCTCAGGCTCACTGAGAGCCTGCTCACCCTTCTGCTCGTAACTCCAGAGCTTCTGTCGCCTGGACCACATGATGGACCATCTCTGGGAGCTGAACTGGAGTCAGGTGGGCCACCAGTGTTAGCAGGTACGAGCAGAACTACCTAGAGAGGAAGCGAGAGGTCCAAGCTCTGGAAACAGACGGGGAGACTGTCAATTTGGCTTCTAGCAAGAAGGAAGGCAACCAAGCAGAAAGTTAAGTAAATAGAAGCAGTGCCAAGAAACGTCCCCTCAGGCCTCACATCAGAAGCAGTGTCAGCATCTCAGTGGTTCAGAGCTCCAAGGCCATAAATCCTGAGTGGGCCTTGCGAGCAAAAAAAAAAAAGTTTTGTATGTGGGAACTTGAGGGCCTCGGGGAGACCAGCTCCCCTTGGAACAATTATGAGTAAACTAGAAAGAGAGATGACAATTTCCAATCTTTCTCAGCAGACACTGGGCAAAACACTTATGTTCATTAGCTCTTTTAAACTTCCCTTAATATACACACTTAGCTAGGATATTAGTTTTCCATTATTGCTATAATAAATTATCCCAAACTTGGGGACTTAAAACACACATTTATGACTTTACATTTCTGGAGATCAGAGGTCCTAAAATCAAGGTCTTGGCAGGGCTGTGTTCCTTCTGAAGGCCTGAGGGGAGAATCTGTGTCCTTGCCTTTTTCAGCTTCTAGAGGCCAGCTGCCTTGCTTCACCTGTGGCCTGTTCTCCATCCTCCAAGCACATCTTTCCAACCTCTGTTTCCTGTGTTGCATCTCCTTTTACTGACTTTGACCCTCTCACCTCCCTCTTATAGAGACTCTTGTGATTACATTGAGCTCACCCAGATAATCTAGGATAATCTTCCCATCTCCAAGGCCTAACTTCACCTGCAAAGTTGGTCCCTTTGGCCATGTTTATAGTTACAGGAATAAGAACATGGACTTTCTGGAGGGGAGTGGGTATTATTTTGTCTACCATAGGGAGATACAATTGCTTCCCAGGTGGCATTAGTGGTAAAGAACCCACCTGCCAATGTAGAAGATGCAGAAGACTCGGGTTCAGTCCCTGGGTTGGGAAGATCCCCTGGAGGAGGAAAAGACAACCCACTCCAGTATTCTTACCTGGAGAATCTCATGGACTGAGGATCCTAGCAGACTATAGTCCATGGGCTTGCAGAGTCAGAAACGACTGAAGTGACTTAACATGCATGCATGGAGGTGTAATTACTGTTCCCATTCCAGAGATGAGGAAAGAAAGGTTCAGAGAATTAAATAGCTTGCTCAAAGTCCCACTGTTGTAAAGCTAGAAATCTACACAAGTAGCTTAACTCCAGACCCCAGCTCTCTGTTGCTTCCCTAATCACAACCCTGCCTGTGCCATGTGAGGCTCCCTCCCTTCCCCTATCTGACCCAAGCCCACCCATCCTTTGAGCTCAGGCTGAATCTTTGTTAGTCTTTCAAAGTTTAAAGCTGATAGAGCCCTTCAGCTCTATCCAGGCCTACTCCTCCTTGTATGGCTGGGGAAATGGAGGATTGTACAGCCCAAGATCACAGTATAGAAAGCTAGGCTTAGAGCCCTGGTCTCCAGGCCCAAGTGGAGGCCAACTCTGGCTGCTCCAAGTCTCTGGAGGCAGGGACTGGGCCACCTGATCCCTTTGGACTTAAGATTATGTATCAAAACTCTGACACACACCATTTGTGCATCTGGCTGAAGGTCAAGCCTGCCAAACTAAGACAGCCCGGGCAGAGGGAGACTGACTCAGCCTGTCTTCCTGTTACTGTATCTTTCCCTGGGCGGGCCTCCCATTGGCTGAAGGGCACAAAGAGCCCATTGTTCTCTGGTTGTTGGTCTCCTGGGCAGAGTGGCGAATGACCAGGGCAAGGCCAAAGGGAGAGGAGGGTGGAATTTCATGTCAGCACCCGCTGTACTCTCAGCACTCCCACCAGCAAATTCACATTCCCCATCAGCTCTCAACAGTTTATAAAGGACTTTTCTTCCCATATCTTAGGGAGCAGCACAGTCAGTCCCTCAGGTAGAAAAGTAAGGATTCACTCAGCACATTCAGGGCTTGAGCAGACAGAACGTTCTGCTCATGGTCACCCAGATGGCCCAGTGAAGCTGAAATGACCACTCCAAACTGGTCTGAGGATCTTTCTACTAACCAGCTGCCTCTACCTGGGGTCAAGGGAGAACTTACCGAGGCATCCCCTTCCCCACTGAGGTGGCAAAGCATTCATCATATGTTGGCTGCACTCTCTCGAGTTGACACAAACCACCACCCCCCACCAATGAACAGTGTTTGAGTTGCAATTAGGTTCTGCCTTTAGTAGGACCCTGCCTGTAGTCTATCCTCGAGTGGTGTATCTTTTCTCTGCACCTTGATTTTCTTGTCTTATTAAATAAGCATGATTATACATCTGACCCTCCTGAGTACAAAGTCAGTGTTAGATTCAGAGAGAGTAGGTTTCAGAGAGTGAGTTAACAAGAGCAAAGTTGAAAGGCCCAACTTTGGAGTCAGATCTCTGGGCCTGGATCCTGTGGCAAGTGACTTAACTCTAAAATTCTGGGCAGGGACTCCCCTGGTGGTCTAGTGGTTAAGACTCTGCATTTCCACTGCAGGGGGCGAAGTTTCAAGCCCTGGTCAGGGAATTTAAGATCCCGCAGACTTCGAGGTACAGCCAAAAATTAAGGAAAAAAAAACAAACAAACAATAAAACTTGGGGCATAGTATTTCAGCTCCAACCTCAGTTTACTCAAATGTAATGGTACAATCCACCCCCTTCCCAGTCCCCTGCCTTTATGAGGATCTTGTAAGGATTAAATGAAATTATATATGTAGTGTGTTTGGCTCACTGTTTCATATCCTGCACTATCAAAAAATGTGAGCTATCTTATCATTAGAGCATTAAAAATTTCCCAAAGCATGTCCACATACTCTTAGTCCTCAGATAAAAAGGGGGACCCTGGGTTCAAGTGAGTTTGGGAAGTGTGGCATCAGCCACCTTCCTCATGGTTATTCCTGAGCCACAAGACAGTGTTAAAGCCTCTGAGAAGTTCTGCAGGAAAGAAACTCTTTTTTGGTCTGTTTGTTTGTTTGTTTAGGCTGCACCATTCGGCATTCAGGATCTTATTTCCCTGACCAGGGAAAACCTTTATGTGTCCCTCTTTTCAGTGAACTTCTGAATATGTCCCAGAGAACTCTGTTTCCATGAAAATGCCTTTGAGGGATGTCTGTTGGATCCAATGTCCTTGTCCAGGAAGGTGAAGTAACTTGTTCTGGGTCATGAGGCCAGTGAATGGTAGACCCGGGGCTTGACCCAAGCTCATGAATTCTTTGGCATAGTGCTCTATTAAAGCATGCTGAGGAAAGGTCTCCTGCTAGAGGTATAGACACATCATCATCAAGTTGCTCAATTGTGTCCAACTCTGTGACCCTGTGGTCTGCCAGGCTCCTCTGTCCATGGGATTCTCCAGGCAAGAATACTGGACTGGGTGGCCATTTCCTTCTCCACAGGATCTTCCTGACCCAGGGATCAAACCTAGGTTTGATCCGCCTGCATTGCAGGTGGATTCATTACCATTTGAACCACCAGGGAAGCCCAGAAATGTAGACAAATTCTCTCTAAATGTCAAAGATTCGTGTACAGAGTACATAGACTTTTACTCTGTCTTTGAGGTCCTGTATCCATGACTGAAGGTGCCAGGCTCCGTCCGGACTGAGCTATCTCCCCGTAGCCCTGGGTGGGGTTGGAGGAGCTCGACGATGGATTAGTTCTGCCTCCTCCCATCCCTGGCTCTGTAACACTCCAGCTGCTGGTCTGGGTCCAGGGAACACTCACACGCAGGCACCAATTTTCTCCTGAAACCCCACACGCCTGGAAATCTTTTCTGAAGGAGGGGGAAAGCCCTATAACCCAGTCCGCAACGTGGCAGATCTTACATGTTCCCTGACGTGGCCAGAAAACCAAGCCTCTCTTCAGTTTTAGCAGCTGTGGACCCAGGGGTAATGACGGCCCCACCAGCCCAGCGACGTGGCAACCGGTGCTGTGACTCAGCTGACCTGGGGGACAGCCTAGAGCCTCCATCCTTCTTTTCTGGGTCTCAGGAGATGGGGACACAGAAAGGAGATCTGGATTAACCAATTACCAATTAACCCCTTACCCCTGTCTCCAAGTCTCTTTTCCCCCACCATTGCCTGGCAGACTCACTCTCTTCTGGGGCTGATCCAGTAGGTCATCTCTCCCCACTCCTGGCTTCAGTTCTCAGACAGCAGCTTCTTGTAATGAATCTTCGAGACTTTCCACACCAGTGACGTTCACACAGGCTGCTATGGGAGTTTCATAGAGGAGCCTTAAGGAGACAGAAAGAAAGCCAAAAGGGCAGATCTCCAGATTCCCAGTCCATTTCTGCCTTCGACCAGAGCAGAACTACATTAAAAAAAAAAATTATTGGAGTATAGTTGATTTACAGTGTTGTGTTGGTTTTAGATGTACAGCAAAGTGAATCAGTTGTATATAAACATATGTACATTTTTTTTTTTTTTAGATTCTTTTCCCATATAGGCCGTTATAGAGTACTGAGTAGAGTTCCTTGTGCTACACAGCGGGTCCTTATTAGTTACCTAGAGCAGAACTACTTTTACCTGTCTGACATATCAGGCTATTGCCTAAGATTTCATTACTTAATAAAAAAATTGAAATGCACGAGTTTATTTTTAGCCCACTGGCTTTACCGGTGAAGAAAAAAATGAGCAAAGAGAGAGAGCGAGAGCAATCTGTCCCAAGACACAGAGTATCACAAACTCACAAGCTGTACCCAGCCCCGTGGGAAAGGAAAGAGCTCCATGAGCCAAATGTGAGCCCTGGACAATGTCAGACCCACTCCGCAGAAGCTTGAAGTCTCTTCACCCCAGGTAGGTAGCCATGAGGAAGGGGCTCCATCCACCTGCCAGGTACATCCCTGGAGAAGAAACCAGTGTTACCAGGGAGACAGGGTCATCATCTTTGGGAGCAGGCAGGTGACAGGTTTGAGAAGTTCCTCTAGACAAAGTGCTGGATCTAGCCGGGGGTGGGGGAGGGGCTTGGTCAACTTGGAGAGAACATGCCCCACCCAGAGACTCTCAGATCCTTTGCTGCTGCTGCTAAGTCACTTCAGTCGTATCCGACTCTGTGCGACCCCATAGACGGCAGCCCACCAGGCTCCCCCGTCCCTGGGATTCTCCAGGCAAGAACACTGGAGTGGGTTGCCATTTCCTTCTCCAATGCATGAAATTAAAAATGGAAGTGAAGTCACTCAGTCATGTCCGACTCAGGCAAGAGTACTGGAGTGGGTTGCCATTCTCAGATCCCTTACCCCCTTTTTAAATATTTTCTCCTTCAAACAAAATCCATCTGCTGGAGGTATCTCTTATCAGCCACCAGTCTGGCAGCTTTATTGATGGGAGCTGAGGCTGGTTCACCTTTCCCAAAGGTCCCTCTTCTGTATCCTTCTGGGAGAAAGACCAATGTCTTACTTTCTGGTTATGAAAACTTTAGAGAGACCTAGCCTTGTGCTTCCTTCTCTCTGCTTTTCTCTTCCTCTTCTCCATCTTCTCATTTCCCATCTTCCTTTTTTTAATCTGAACCCTTTCTTTTTCAAATCCCTTATGACTATACAGTGGAGTGAGAAATAGATTTAAGGGACTAGATCTGATAGACAGAGTGCCTGATGAACTATGGATGAAGGTTCGTGACATTGTACAGGAGATAGGAATCAAGACTATCCCCAAGAAAAAGGAATGCAAAAAAGCAAAATGGCTGTCTGAGGAGGCCTTACAAATAGCTGTGAAAAGAAGGGAAGCAAAAAGCAAAGGAGAAAAAGAAAGATATACCCATTTGAATGCAGAGTTCCAAAGAATAGCAAGGAGAGATAAGAAAGCCTTCCTCAGTGATCAATGCAAAGAAATAGAGGAAAACAATAGAATCGAAAAGACTACAGATCACTTCAAGAAAATCAGAGATACCAAGGGAACATTTCATGCAAAGATGGGCTCAATAAAGGACAGAAATGGTATGGACCTAACAGAAGCAGAAGATATTAAGAAGAGGTGGCAAGAATACACAGAAGAACTGTACAAAAAAGATCTTCACGACCAAGATAATCACGATGGTGTGATCACTCACCTAGAGCCAGACATCCTGGAATGTGAAGTCAAGTGGGCCTTAGGAAGCATCACTATGAACAAAGCTAGTGGAGGTGATGCAATTCCAGTTGAGCTATTTCAAATCCTGAAAGATGATGCTGTGAAAGTGCTGCACTCAATATGCCAACAAATTTGGAAAACTCAGCAGTAGCCACAGGACTGGAAGAGGTCAGTTTTCTTTCCAATCCCAAAGAAAGGCAATGCCAAAAAATGTTCAAACTACCACACAATTGCACTCATCTCACATGCTAATAAAGTAATGCTTAAAATTCTCCAAGCCAGGCTTCAGCAATACATGAACCATGAACTTCCAGGTGTTCAAGCTGGTTTTAGAAAAGACAGAGGAACCAGAGATCAAATTGCCAACATCTGATGGATCATCGAAAAAGCAAGAGAGTTACAGAAGAATATCTATTTCTGCTTTATTGATTATGCCAAAGCCTTTGACTGTGTGGATCACAATCAACTGTGGAAAATTCTGAAAGAGATGGGAATACCAGACCACCTGATCTGCCTCTTGAGAAACCTATATGCAGGTCAGAAGCAACAGTTAGAACTGGACATGGAACAACGGACTGGTTCCAAATAGGGAAAGGAGTACGTCAAGGCTGTATATTGTCACCCTGCTTATTTGATTCATATGCAGAGTACATCATGAGAAACGCTGGGCTGGAGGAATCAAGGTTGCCAGGAGAAATATTAATAACCTCAGATATGCAGATGACACCACCCTTATGGCAGAAAGTGAAGAAGAACTAAAGAGCCTCTTGATGAAAGTGAAAGAGGAGAGTGAAAAAGTTGGCTTAAAGCTCAACATTTGGAAAACTAAGATCATGGCATCTGATCCCATCACTTCATGGGAAATAGATGGGTAAACAGTGGAAACAGTGGATGACTTTATTTTTGGGGGCTCCAAAATCACTGCAGATGGTGACTGCAACCATGAAATTAAAAGACACTTACTCCTTGGAAGGAAAGTTATGACCAACCCGGATAGCATATTAAAAAGCAGAGACATTTCTTGGCTATGATTTTTCCAGTGGTCATGTATGGATGTGAGAGTTGGACTGTGAAGAAAGCTGAGCGCCAAAGAATTGATGCTTTTGCACTGTGGTGTTGGAGAAGACTCTTGAGAGTCCCTTGGACTTCAAGGAGATCCAACCAGTCCATCCTAAAGGAGATCAGTCCTGGGTGTTCATTGGAAGGACTGATGTTGAAGCTGAAACTCCCATTCTTTGGCCACCTGATGCAAAGACCTGACTCATTTGAAAAGACCCTGATGCTGGGAAAGATTGAGGGCAGGAGGGGAAGGGGACGACAGAAGATGAGATGGTTGGATGGTATCACTGACTCGATGGACATGGGTTTGGGTGGACTCCAGGAGTTGGTGAGGGACAGGGAGGCCTGGCGTGCTGCGGTTCATGGGGTCACAAAGAGTCGGACACAACTGAGTGACTGAACTGACTTTCTTTTTCTGTTCTTCTCATTTCTTTCTTTCTTTATTTATTTGGCTGCACCAAGTCTTGGCTGCAGCATGTGGGATCCCATTCCCCTGCTTTGGGAGTGCAGAGGCTTAGCCACTGGACCACCAGGTAGTCCCTTCCCATCTTTTTGAAGAGAGTAGTGGACCAGGCATCAAGGGGCCCGAGTTCCTCACTCCATAAATAACTTAGGCAAGTCATCTCCCTTCTCTGGGCATTTGGCTCATTTGTAAAATGAGGCTGTCGGGTTAGGTCACAATTTCCAAATGGTGGGGGATGAGGATCAAGGTGAGGGGGCTCAGATTCTCTCCTTAGACACTCCCCCCCACCAAGGCAGCTGTTGTTGGGATATTTTAATGGGGTTCTGCAGCTAAATAACTCTTGAAAAGCACTATGTCATTTAATTCAAGGCCTTGAAGACTTTCAGTTCAGTGTTTCCTCTTCTCTTTCTCTACTGTTTCCTGTGTCTCTCCCTCCCCTCTCAGGTTTTCTAGTGGAGCCTTGTGATTCTCCAGGGTGGCAACCCTGAGTCTGCCCTGCTATCTCTCAGGAGGCCAGACTTTGCCCTTTGACTTGCAATGTGGGAGAAGTAATCATTTCTTTCCTGAAACCCCAGAACCGTAAGGGCCCCACCCCAGAGCTATGAGTAGTCAGAGCCAGCCACCCATCTTGGCCCCCGGTCCCAACACCGAGATCTCCACACCCTGCCCTCCCCCACTAAATGGCCCACTTCCCAGCCTTATCCCAAGTTGGATTATTCTCCTGATTCAGACATTTTTGTGGTGTGAAATCATCCCCGCCCCAGCCAGCTGAAGCCAGGAGCTCGCTCCAGCCCACAGCAGCTGGCCAGCCCTCCCTTCTCCTGCCACGTCCCACACCCTCAGCTCCTCTGCTCCAGGGGCTCAGAATTTCCATCTGATGTCCTTCCAAGGCTAAAGAGAAATTCAGACAGAGTGGCAGGGGCATGGCTGCTCTGTCCCTTCCCTGCAACTCCTGTGCAGCTGCTGGCACAACGTGGCTAACTCCCAGGTCAAGGCGATTAAGATGAGTTTGTGAGATCCAGACAGAGGGACAGAGTCCAAGAAAGACAGAGGAACAGGCTCAGACAGAGAAGAGAAAGACATTGACCGAGCATGCCATGATTAAGAGAGAAGCAGAAGTGAGGAGAGAGGGGAAAAGGCACCCACAGAGAAACAAATGTGGAGAAATCGACCCAAAACTCAGCAATAAGACCAGAGGGTGACTGCATGTCCTCTTGATGTTAGACTAAAGCCTGGACTAACACACCCATCCAGGGACCACCTTCTCTAGGAGATGTACTGTTGTTTGACTTGTTTACTATTGATTAGGGGGCCTGGCTCTGAAGTTACATATTAATCCATAGATTTCTGTCCAGTTGAAGGAAGAACCCCAGAGGCTGGAGTTTTAAGGCCTTGTAGGACATTAACCAGTTTTGTATATGACCTAGCAGACTCTCCAGCTTTCCTTCAGTGCCCATGTAGACATGATCTCTCTTTGAACTCTCCTGGAATCAGCTTTACCACCCTGCTATTCCCTCATGAACAGGTTAAATAAATCATTGACATGTGCCCATTTTTTATTTTTATGAAAGTTTATAACTTAAGAAAAAACAAACTGGTTTTGACAGGAGAAGCAAAAAATAGAATGAGGCAGATAAGGAAAGAGTGAGAGGAAGAGAGAGAAAGGGAAAGAGAGAGAGAGAGATGCACTGAGAAATCAGCAGGAAAAAGCAACACAGAGAAACAGAAAGAGCTAAAGGCAGAGATGAGACTTCTCTGGTGGTCCAGTGGTTAGGACTCAGTGCTTTGTCTGCCAGGGCCCAGGTTCAGCCCCTGGTTGGGAAACCAAGATCCTGCAAGCCTCGTGGCATGGCCAAAAGAAAAAAGAGATCAAGGCAGAGGAACTGAGACCCAGTCAAACTCATACACAAAGTCAGAGAGAGAGAAGGAGAGAGAGAGGAGAGCTAATAACAGAGCACAGGGTCAGCCATGCATACGCACAAAACCATAAATAGTGGTAGCTTCTGGAGAGGGGATGGATTGAGCGGAAACGGAGGTGAGCGGTACTTTATACCAACTTATTACTTCCCTAGTGCATTTTTTATGGACATATAATTGCCTGTTGTTGGGTGCTTTTAAAATAGACACAGAGGGCAAGGCCAAAAGACACTGAGAGAGAAAAAGGAACCACCAAAGAGAGATGGCTGGCAGTAAGAGCAGCACAGGTAGGGCAAGTGAGACTTGATGGGAGGCCGTGAGGCAGGATCAAGAACGGTTCACACCTGCTCCTGTGCTCACTGAGCCTGGAGCCCTTTTGGGCTGGGTGTGGGGCTGTCAGAAGTCTGTGTGGGAGGCAGGCAGGGAGCCAGAAGAAGCAGAGAAGAGGCAGACATGGAGGAGAGAGATGAGCAGGAACAAACAGATCCAGGGCCGGTTGAGAGACAATCAGGAGCTGCGGCCAGGCCTCCTCCCTCCTCCCAGAACCTGGGCACCCAGGCCTGAAGGGAGGCACCTTTCAGAGACGTTGTGGGGTCCAGGAGATAGAGGATGGGGGAGCCTCCCAGAGATGCTTCTCCAGGGCATGGAATGTGCCCTGAGAGCTGCCAGGCCCACAGGCAACCACCTCTGGTACATCAGCCTTATAAGGAGAAGCAGACCGAGGGCCTGTCACGTTCAACCCAGTTCATGAAAGGAGATAACTCAGGCCCAGGCAGGAGGAGAGACTTGTTCAAGATCACATGGTTAATTTGAATATCATCAGGAGGAGGAGCCAAGTCAATGACTCCTTCTTTGATGTTTTTTCCATTCTAGCCTCACCACTTTCCCATTTTCCACACAGCAACTAGAATGGCTCTTTTAAAATGCTCATCACTCTGTCCCTTCCCTGCTGGAAACCCTTGCAGAATTCTCTCCCCCAGTGCCATTTTCTAGCTAATGAGATGTATGGCACTTGAGAAGGATCCTTTCAGGAATCTGACTCAGCTGGGTAGTCCATCTCTCTTTTAAAATATCAAATTATACAGATAGGGGCTCTACCCTGCCCGCCCACTGCAAATTTGCCCAAGGCCACATACATCCTAGAGGCAGCTCTTCTTGTGGCTCAATCCAAATGTCATATGTATAATGTCCTCAGCAGGCTTTTAACATGGGCTCTCTCCTCAGATCCCTACTGGCATGTAGAGTAGACTTGCTGGCCCTGTTCATCCCTTCTCCTTCCCAAAGTAGTGAAGTCCTATCATGAGGTAGACACTCATTCTTGGTGGGATGAAAAAGGACTCCAAAGGACAGTTGTTATTTGAAGTCATACTTAGATTTGGCATGCAGAAGTCCACCTTTTCGCCTTTTCTTCCTTCTTTCTTCTTGCTGCCTGGAATGAAGGCATAATGGCTGGAGCACCAGCAGCTATATTGGACCACAAAATTACCTCAAGAATGGAAGCCATTAGCTAAGGGGATGGAGACGAAAAAAAGAGCCTGGGGTCTGATGACCAAAGAACTGCCATAACAACCCTGGACACACTACCTCCAGCCATCTGATCTCAGCTTAGTGAATTCCTGAGAGAAGCCTTCACTAACCACCTAATCTCATGGATGGGTGGTATCATTGACTCAATGGACATGAGTTTGAACAAACTCCAGGAAATAGTGAAGGTCAGGGAAGCCTGGTGTGCTGCAGTCCATGGGGTTGAAAAAGTCGGGCACTACTGAGCTACTGAACAGCAACAACCCACCCCTAATCTCCAGTCACTCTGTCATCCACCCTGGGGGGATTTTCTTCCTTATCACAAGATAAATTCACCTGTGCTTTTTCATGGGCTTGTTCTCTATCTCCCTCTCCCCCAGAATCTAAGTGTTGCATGAACAGGGCTCTTGCATGTCTTGGTCACTGGTACAGCACTTGTGTTTCACACAACGCCTACATTTCTTCAACAGAGATGGTTTTTCCTTTTTCAAGAATTCCCCACATGAATTTTGTGTTTTTTTAATCACAATTTTTAGAAAATCAGTCTTAGTAGGTGCAACGATTAGGTTTAAGGAATAGTGATACAATTTTAAAGAAATTTACACTAATAAATCTTAAGGCTCACTGAAACTTGGTTTGATTTTTTTAAAATATAAATTTATTTATTTTAATTGGAGGTTAATTACTTTACAATATTGTATTGGTTTTGCCATACATCAACATGAATCCGCCACAGGTATACACGTGTTGATTTTTTTTAAATTTTATTTATTTATTTTTTGGCTACATTATGAGGCATGTGGGAATCTTAGTTCCCCGACCAGGGATCAAATCCACGCCCCCTACACTGGATACCCTTGGACCACCAGGGAAGTCCCTATGCATTTTAAAATTGGATATTCTGTTAGATTCAAGTGTAGAGTAGAGATACAATGTGCTGGGGATTCAGGAGGAGAGCATGCTGTTGCAAGGGTCCAGGGATTAACAGTGAGGATGGAAATGTGGAAGCACAGTTGAGAGCTAGCTCTAAAGTACCATGAAGAGACTCTTGAACACGAATCTGATGATGTCACTGCCCTACAAAAACACTTCCTTCCCCACAGAATACCCTTCAAACTCCTTAAGGCAGGTTGGGTCCCTGCATAGCCTGGCCCCTGCCTACCCTCCAGCCTCATCTCTCAACACTTCCTATACCGTTCCTCCCCACCCAACACAACACACATTCTAATAAACTGACCCACAGTAACTGCTGCGGGCCACCAGGATCTCTTGAACCTATGGCTGCCTTTGTGTATCCTCTTCTCCCCACCAAGTTCTCTATGGACTTGAACTTCTCATTCTTACCCTCCATTAATGCTCAGCCTAGACATGGCTTCCTCTGGAAAGCTTCTCTGATTCCAGAGAACTGGGTTAGGTACCTCCCCTACAGGCTGTGTAGTTGTTTTTTCATCTCTCCTCCGCCCTCTGCTGTTTCCTGGGCCAGGGAATGAAGCCTTGTTCATTGTGCCCCAGCGTTTGCACTGCGCCCCACCCAGAGGGGGCGCTCCGTCACTCATTTGAGTGAATGGGATTATACCAAAAGGAGGAGGGTAAAGATAAAGCAAGAGGGCTGATTCCATTTACAATGGTCTCTTACGTCTCGTCCGCCCCAGACTCATACAGCTTTCTGGCTCCCTGTCCTTAGAGAGGTCTTCTCTGAGGTCCACACTCAGCCCTCAGGCTGTAACCCTGAGCCAGGTGGGGCTTGGACTGAATACAGGTAGGGATTCTTCCACCCCCTCTGGTCCTTCTCCGGTTTCCAACCTAGAGTTTCAGCCCCAAGGACACGCAGCATCCATCTTCCCTCAACAGCTCAGCTGGTCAGAGGATAAGAAAGAAGGCCCTGTGCTCCCAGGGAGAGCAGCCAAGGGAGCGGATCTGGAGTAGGGGTGGGGATGGGACAGGAAAGAGAAAGTGGGGAAGGCCGGAGGGTGGGGGGGAAGGGATGGGCGAGAGTTGGGTGTGGGGGTTGGGGGTAGGGATCCACTTCAGGAGCTCTCAGAGCCCTTCACCCGTGACCTCCCAGGGCCTCTCCTCTCTGATGAAAAGCATCATTTCCCCTAATGTTTCTCAGCAACTCTCAAAGGTCCAGAGAGAGGCAGCCAGGGATGGCCAGGAGAGAGGAGGTTATCTCTTAAAATATGGGGATGGGGGATGGGGGGTAGGGAGAGGGGGACAGTGGGTCATCCTGACCAGGGTTTTCCAGATTCAGGCATAAGGCACCACTTTCACCACCCTTGTGGTGTCCTCCTGAAACCTATCCTCTTATTTGCTTTATTTAAGCTTATTTTTTAAAGCTTCAGATCAGATCAGATCAGTCGCTCAGTCATGTCCGACTCTTTGCGACCCCATGAATCGCAGCAGGCCAGGCCTCCCTGTCCATCACCGATTCCCAGAGTTCACTGAGACTCACGTCCTTCGGGTCAGTGATGCCATCCAGCCATCTCATCCTCTGTCGTCCCCTTCTCCTCTTGCCCCCAATCCCTCCCAGCATCAGAGTCTTTTCCAATGAGTCAACTCTTCACGTGAGGTGGCCAAAGTACTGGAGTTTCAGCTTTAGCATCATTCCTTCCAAAGAACACCCAGGGCTGATCTCCTTCAGAATGGACTGGTTGGATCTCCTTGCAGTCCAAGGGACTCTCAAGAGTCTTCTCCAACACCACAGTTCAAAAGCATCAATTCTTTGGCACTCAGCCTTCTTCACAGTCCAACTCTCACATCCATACATGACCACAGGAAAAACCATAACCTTGACTAGATGAACCTTTGTTGGCAAAGTAATGCCTCTGCTTTTGAATATGCTATCTAGGTTGGTCATAACTTTCCTTCCAAGGAGTAAGCGTCTTTTAATTTCATGGCTGCAGTCACCATCTGCAGTGATTTTGAAGCCCAGAAAAATAAAGTCTGACACTGTTTCCACTGTTTCCCCGTCTATTTCCCATGAAGCGATGGGACTGGATCTTCGTTTTCTGAATGTTGAGCTTTAAGCTTAAAGCTTAGATCCATTTAATTTTTTAATATAGATTTTTATTTATTTGACTGTGTCGGGTCTTAGTTCCTGCATGCAGGATCTTTAGTTTCAACATTCGAACTCTTAGTTATGGCACGTGGGATCTAGTTCCCTGACCAAGGATGGAACCCAGGCCCCCTGCTTTGGGAGTCTCAGTCACTGGACCACCAGGGAAGTCCCAAATGCAATTCATTTAAATGAGAGCTTATAAAACTTAAATGGAAATGTATCCCTGGCTGTGCCAGCTGTGTCCTGCTTGCCCCTGAGATCCATTCCCCAGCCTTCCGCATCTGCACACCTCAGTGGCCTGTTTCCACTTGGGAGGGGCCAGTGGGGAGCACAGTAGGAAACTGGGAAGAGCAGGAAGAATGAGGTTGGTGTGTTGATTTCCCCCAGCTCCTTCCCTGGGGGATCACAGCAAACTGATTCTGTCCCTCAACCCAGGGGCCCAGCTCTCATCCAAGGCCCCCTTCTTGTTCTTGTAACCATCTTTCCCATCACCTCCTCAGGCCTCAAGCTATTGCTGGCCCTGGGGACTTGCACCGTCTCTGTGGCTTACCTACATGGGCCCACATCTGTATAAATAGCCCCTTGATTAAATTCTCAGATTACCCATTTTGAAAGTGCCATCTGTTTCCTGCCAGGAACCTGACTGATAAACTTGTCATACACAGAAAGCAATTGACACAGTGCTAAGAAAATGATGATGTCAAATTCTAACTCAGTCTAAAAAGGAATGAGGAACATTTTTTTTTTCTTTTTTTTTTTTTGACCACGCTGCCTGGCATGTGGGACAGTAGTTCCCTGACCAGGGATCAAGCCAGAGCCTCCTGCATTGGAAACATAGAGTCTTAAACAGTGGACTGCCAGGAAAGTCCCTGGTAATTTCTATATAATGCTATAAAACACGGAGAAGGCAATGGCACCCCACTCCAGTACTCTTGCCTGGAAAATCCCATGGATGGAGGAGCCTGGTAGGCTGCAGTCCATGGAGTCGCCAGGAGTCGGACACGACTGAGCAACTTCACTTTCACTTTTCACTTCCATGCATTGGAGAAGGAAATGGCAACCCACTCCAGTATTCTTGCCTGGAGAATCCCAGGGATGGGAGAGCCTGTTGGGCTGCCGTCTATGGAGTCGCACAGAGTCGGACACTACTGAAGCGACTTAGTAGCAGTAGCAGCAGCAGCTATAAAACAAGCTCCAGGACATATTAGGTTAAAACAACAACAACAACAAAACAACAAGGTGCTAAACAGTGTTTAGAGTGCAAGAGACAAATAAAAACATGTATATGTGTTTGCTTATATTTTCAAAGAGAAATGAATGAAAGATAAACCAAAACTTAACAGAAATGTTTTCCTTAAGGAGAGAGAAAAAGGCAAAAGCTAGCTTTCTGAATATACCTTGTTATAGAATTCTAACTTTGGAACTATGAAATGTTTTACATAATTTAAAATGTGCTGTGCATGCATGCTCAGTCGTATCCAGCTCTTTTTGACCCTATGGACTGTACTCTGCCAGACTCCTCTGCCCATGGAATTTCCAAGCAAGAATACTGGGGTGGGTTGTCATTTCCTTCTCCAGGGGATCTTCCCGACCCAGGGATCAAACCTGTGTCTCCTATATCTTTTGCACTGGCAGAAGGATTCTTTACCACTGTGCCACCTGGGAAGCCCTAATTTAAAATGCTTAATTATATCAAAGAGATAAGTAAATCTAAAAAGAAAAAGATACAGGAACAACTGAACCTCATTGTATATCAAGTTGGTAGCATAACCATCCTAAGAATCATTATTTCAAGTAAATTTAATAGTATTTTGGCTGTTCACCCTTAATGAGATATATACTCATTATATCTGGAAGGGGGGAAAGATGTATTCCATAGACTTACTTTTCGTATTAATATTATCCAGATATTATTATCTGGATACAGTAGGTAAAGAAATTATATGTGGTAGAGGAATCATATTGATACCGTTAGCACTTAGCATTTGGAGCCTAAGAGATAAATTTTTTAAAAATAAAAAATGAAAATGCTGGGCATTCAGAGCCCTGAGCTTATCACTTTTCTTTCCTTGTCTTTGCCAGCACCCTTAGAAGCAGCCAATCAGCTGCATCATCCTCCTTCATTTCAGTAAGATGCTCTATGACAGCAAATACTTGATCACTTAGAGCCTTGGCTTCTCTGGGTACTTGGTTATGAGAATCTGTGGCTGACAGTTTGTTTGTTTATGGCTGCCCTGGTTCTTTGTTGCTGTGTCGGGGCTTTCTCTAGTGGCAGTGAGCAGGGCTTTCTGTTTGTTGTGGTGCTCGGGCTTCTCAGTGTTTTGGCTTCTCTTGTTGCAGTGCACAGGCTCTAGACGTGTGGGCTTCAGTGGTTGCAGTACGTGGGTTCAGAGGCTGCCACTTGCCAGCCCTAAAGTGTGGGCAGTTTTAGCACATGGCCTTAGTTGCCCCAAGGCATGTGGGATCTTCCCCAACCAGGGATCGAACCCGTGTTCCCTCCATTGGCAGGGAAGTGCCAGCTAATAGTGCCACCATTTGCCATGGACTGCAAGTATCCCCTTTAGGACTGAAAACAGGTCATTAGTGCCTTAAAATCCAGCCAGACTAGAGAACCAATTTTAAAAACTCATTTTAATATTCTGTTCCTCAGGGGCCATTCTCGTATCAATCTGTGTCTGAATCAAACCACCGGTTTTCAGGAAATAAAGGATTAGAGGAGAATATTTAGAAACACTGTGAGAATCCAACCAGCCATACCAGAATGTGAGAAATTCTGCAGGACAAATGAAATGGTTTCTTCAATAAATGGTGTAAAAAAGGTCGGTGGGGGTAGGAACTACAATAGATTAATGGGATGTAAGAAGAGTGTAGGGTGTGGGTTTCTTTGTATCTTGATTCAAATCAGCCAAATAGAAATAAAGATTTTTAAGATAATCTGGAAAATTTGAACACAGACTGGGTATTGAACGATAATAAGAAATTACTTTTTTTTAAAAATTTTATTTATTTTCACTGGGACTGCTTTACAATTGTTGTTTTGGTCTCTCCCATACATCAGTATGAATCAGTCATAGGTATACATATGTCCCCTCCCTCTTCATCCCCCCTCCCACCTCCCATCGCATCCCACCCCTCTAGGTTGTCACAGAACACTGCTGCACATCCCCACTGGCTCTCTGTTTAGCATATGATAATGTACGTATTTCAGTGCTGTTCTCTCAGTTCATCCCAGAGCCCAGTTCGTTCCAGGGGCACTCTCTCCTGCCCTGGGGCACTCTCTCCTGCCCCTGCTGTGTCGTGGGTCAGTTCTCTAGGTTTGAGTCTCTGTTCCTGCCCTGCAAACAGATTCCTCAGTACCATTTTTCTAGATTCCATATATATGCATTAACATATTTGTTTTTCTCTTTCTGACTTACTTCACTCTGTATAACAGGCTCTAGATTCATCCATCTGATTAGAACTGCTAAGATTTGTTCCTTTTAATGGCTGAGTGATATTCCAATGTATATATAACAAATTCCATTGTATGTACCTACAACTTCTTTATCCATTCACCTGTTGATGTACATCTAGGTTCCTTCCGTGTCCTGGCTATTGTAAACAGTGCTGCAATGAACATTGGAGTACATGTGTTTTTTTCAATTATGGTTTTCTCATGGTATATGCCCAGTAGTGGGATTGCTGGGTCATATGGTAGTTTTATTCCTATATATACTAAGGAATTACTTTCAATTGTGTTAGGTGAGATGAGGCAATTGTGGCTCCACCAAAAACAAAGTTCTTATCTATTAGCTTTACATACTGAAATATTTATGGTTGTGATGGTATAATGTAAATACAAGATTTGTTTTTAAATACTCATAAGAAAAAGTGTGTGATGGAGCTGGGTATGTAAACAAGTTTGATGAACTCTTGATAATGATTAGAGCTGGATGCTGAGTACTTAGAAGGTTAATAATATTATTCTCTTTGTTTTGAATTCTGCTTGAAACTTCCCACAAAACATTTAGATAACAATATTGAATTAAACTAAATTGTTTCTGTTTCTTGTGAAGGTTCTGATCCTAACATGGGCTCCCTTGTTGTTAAAAAATAAAAATAAAAAAGATTATTAGCAAGTGAGTGGTGTTAGCAATTTACTAGCTCCAAACCATGACTTTCTCCTTTGCATGATCAGAAGGCTTGGAAAAATATTTAAAGGAAATTAGTTTATTTACTCTGTGGATTCAGTGTAGTTTCATGCAAAAAATAATCTTCAGGACAGAAAGTGGTCTGTGTCCCACCTTGAGAAGCTCTGGTATTATAAAGTGAACCCAGGATTCAGGGCAGGAGGCCTGGGATCTAATTCTCACTCAGTACTGTCTCACAGGAAGTTCCCTTGCCTTGGGTTCTTTCTCTGTAAAATGGGAGAAATCAGGCTAAAAGATCTCAAGGATCCTTCCAATTATGTCCTGCTGTGATTTAGTAAATGATCAACGTGTCTAACAACTCATTCAGTCATTCAACAACCGATTTTTTCAACACCTGCTATTGATGGTGTTTATGCTGGGATGAGCCTGGACATAGTCTCCGCCTTCATAGAGCTTAGAGTCTAGCTGTAATTGGCTATTTCCAAGAGAATGTCAGTTATTCTGAAAAATAGACAGTGGCGTATTGGCACATTTTGGAAGGAGCCTGACCATTTTCTCCCAGGTCTCCTGTCCACTCAAATCCTGACTCTTCCTCCCCAAACTGCCTGCATTTCAGAACAACTGCTGCCTCTGGGACCAGGAGATGCAATCCTCTGAGTGCCTAGGTGGGGGGGCGGGGGGTGGATGTTCTTATCCTGAAGCAGAGTCTTCCCTCCCCACACGGGGGCTGAGAGTGGGGAGAGGGATGGGCCAGGGGGAAACTTGGGTGCAATAAAATGGGGAAAGCGTCAGTGAAGGCAGAGGGACAAAAGGTACCAGCCCACGGCTTCCCTTACCTCACTGCAAGTGCTAGAATAAAGATACCACACTTTCCTATTCCTCTGCAGGGAGATAATGTAAAATGTCACTACGCGACTTTTTAACTAACCCATCAATGGGAATCCATCAATAGGAATCCATCCAAAGAATTGTTTTAACCTTTCTGCCTCAGTCTTCTCTGTGGATTAGGGGTAAAGGTATCTATCCCCATAAAGCAATTAAGATCCTTAGCACAGTAACTGGAACATTTCACTGCTTCTTGTCCACTCCATGCATTCACCAGACCCAGAAACAACTGCCTAGCTTGCCTAGCCTTCCTGGAGTATAACTATCTTTTGTTTATTTTATTTTATTTATTTTGGAGTGTAACCTTCTTGTTGATTATCTGTGACCCTTGCTCTCAGTCTCCCTTTGGACCCAGAAAACTCAACTTTGGAACCCTGGTCATTCAATTTATGGCCCCTGGGTTGAATGACCCATGCAGGTATGCTTGGAACACTCAAGAAATCAATCAAATTCTTTTCTATGAGTGTTCATTGGAATACTAATGACCATTAAGAACAGCCAGGAGGCTAGGATGGATTTGATCCTTTTTTTTTCCTAAAAGACTTTTGCAAATTCCCTTGGTAGACACACCCAGCCCTTGTCTCTATTAACACTAACCCCAGGCCAGTCCCATCACTTCAAATAGGGAGAAAAGTTCATCATTGACTCAATGGAGGGGAATTTGAGCAGACTCCAGGAGATGGTAAAGGAAAGGGAAGCTTGGCATGCTGCAGTCCAGGGGGTTGCAAAGAGTCAGACACAATTTAGAAACTGAACAAAAAAGCGAGAGGCCATTTCTATGTGCCTTGCTCTAACGTGCCCTATCTCATCTCCAGAATAGATCGTTTTACCCTTGGTTTAAAGAGGCATGTCCCAGTACCTCCATAACAATCCTAGACCCTTTAAAATTTATCTATCATCCAGTGGTTTCCCATGTCCCATGTAGTTAAGGCAGACTTCTCAGCTCTCCTTCAAGACTCTCCAACATCTGACCTCAACATATGCCATCATCTTTTATGCAACTTGTACTTAATTCACACTTTAGTGATTATTCTCTGCAGACTGCTCGGCTACTTTCTTGGTTTTTCTCAAGTTCAACAAATGCTTATTGGACTTTAAACAAAACCTTTCCCTTTCTGTATGATCTGTTAGAAATTTCAGATGCCTCCAGGCATATGTGAAGATTTGGTTAAATAGCCCAGTTTAACACAAGAGGGAGGGATGGAGCCTTACTGAACTGGAGAGTATCTGGTCTATAAAAGATATTCAAATTTAAAATGCTATGAACAAAGTAGTCACCAAACAAAACACATCTGTTGGCCTAGGACCTTCAGAAAATCATTGCTATCAGTTCTTTAATAGTACATCCCCAATTCCAAATGAAATTATACACAGACTTTAAATATATTAACACATAACGGTAGCGTTTTATCAGTGTAAATTTATTTTCTGATTTTAAACATTGTTTTGGGAATTTCCTAGAGGTTCAGTAGTTAGGACTCTGGACTTTCACTGCCAAGACCCAGGTTCAATCCCTGGTCAAAGAACTAAGATCTGCAACCTTCTCAGTGGCTTGGCCAAAATAAATAAATAGCTAAACAAACATTGTCTTATCTGTTTGTGAAAGCCAGTCAACATGAAGAGCAGGCACTGATGATCACAAAAACTTAAAACTGGGATTTAGGTTTCAATCATAGACTTCAATCAGCCTCACAGCCAATTCATTGAATAATATATTTTTTACACCATAATATTGAGAGAATATCAATTTATAGATATAGTTGAAAATGGGCACAGTTTTTAAACAGCTCATTTTGAAACACAGAATATTTTGCAGTTAAACGGAGAATAACTCTTGAGAGTCCCTTGGACAGCAAGGAGATCAAGCCAGTCAATCCTAAAGGAAATCAACCCTGAATATTTACTGGAAGGACTGATGCTGAAGCTGAAGCTCCAATATTTTGGACACCTGGTTCGAAGAGCCAACTTACTTGAAAAGATCCTGAAGCTGGGAAAGATTGAGGTCAGGAGGAAAAGCAGGTGACAGAGGATGAATGGTTGAATGGCATCACTGACTCAATGGATATGAGTTTGAGCAAACTCCAGGAGATAATGAAGGACAGGGAAGCCTAATGTACTGCGGTCCATGGGGTCACAAAGAGTCAGACACGACTTAGCAACTGAACAAACAGAGAATAAAGGAGAAGCTTGATTCCAAAGTCTACACACACACAAAAAACTTAACTTGGTAGTTAATCCCTGATATTTTGTAGACTTCTCTTTCTCAGAAATAGAAACACTGATTTTTAACTGAATGTGTGATGAACAGACTTTTAAAAACTGAATTTCCTCAAGTTCTTTGCAGATAGATGAGGTTATGTAACTAAGTTCTGGCCTAACAATGTACCCAGTAGTGTCATATGCAACTTTGGGGAAATGTCGTGCTGACAGAATGCAATTGGGGTGGGTGGAGCTTAAGCAGCCACTTTGGAACACAACATTTAAAGCCCATGTGGAGTGTGGCAGAGCAGCAAAATAGGGTGACTCCAGGTCTTGCATGATCATGAAGCTGTGGAGTCCTATCCCAAGGAGAGAGGTGCAAGGCCTTGCACCAGGGCCACCCTAGGTGGAGACCACAGCCAAGGTTGCCTCTGAAGCTAACTCTTTGTAACTGTTGCCAAAAGCCCCCTTGATCATCACCAGCAAGCTTCCTGACCCCAAATTGGGCCAAAATGCCTACCTCGGTACTTACCCTATAGTGCCCTAACAAATCACCTAGTGCCACCCTTCCAGCAGGGATTTTCTATGTCTTGAGACTATAAAAATTGGCTGCTAAGCCATGAAAGGGCTTTCCAGGTGGCACTAGTGGTAAAGAACCTGCCTGCCAATGCAGGAGACATAAGAGATGTGGGTTCGATCCCTGGGTCAGGAAGATCTCCTGGAGGAGGGCATGGCAACCCACTCCAGTATTTTTGCCTGAAGAACCCTGTGGACAGAGGAACCTGGTGGGCTACAATCCATAGGGTCACAAAGAGTCAGAGGGGACTGAAGCAACTGAGCGTGCAACCCACGAAAAAAGCCTCAGCTCTCTCTTGAGCCAGCCCTCTGTTCTAACAGCATCCTGTTGGCTTTCCCTGGTCTGTCAGGAGGTCAGCCTGATGCATTTGCAGCACCCTCATTATCTCTGCTCCCTGCTCTTAATAAACTCAGTCCCTTCTGAAATACTGTGTGTCTGGAAATTCTTTTCCAGCCCACACTCGGGCTGCCCTGACAGAAGCCAGAACTCCAGTCCTTGATAACTTGCCTCCAAATTTTGTTTGTTTGAGGGAAGAACATATTTCTGTGTTATTTAAGGCATTGCTATTTTTTCATTTGGTTTTTGATACTTACAGCTGAAACTGTGATACATAAAATTAAACTGATAATGGTCTTGAATGGGTTAAAATTTGTTACCTAACACTAATAAGTGTGCCTGTTGTTCCTTAAGATGTTCAAGTGAGTCTAATATCTAAAACAGCTGATGGGGAGCAGAATATGCCACTCCAAAATATGAAGGATGATTCTCAAACTTTTGGTCTCGAACCCATTTACTGCCTTAAAAATTATTGTGAGGGAGTTTCCTGGTGGCTTAGTGGTTAGGATTCTGGGCTCTCACTGCCATGGCCCAGGTTCAGTCCCTAATTGGGGAACTGAGATCCCATAAGATGTGTGGCATGGCCAAAAAAAAAAAAAATTGTTGTGACTTTGAATAAATGTTTTATTTAGTTATATTTGTCAATATTCACTGTGTTAGAAGTGAACACTAAGACCTTTTTAAAGAACAAGAATATACACACACCCCATTAGGTATTAGAGCAAAACAACATCTGGAGCCAACACATCACGTACCCTCTAGAAAACTCCACTGGATCCTTGGGAGAGAATGATAGTGAAAGAGGCAAATAACATCTTAGTGTATTATGAGCATATAGTTTGGAACTTGTGGACCCTTAAAGGGACCCCCAGAACCCTGGGACCACACTTTGAGAACCACTGATCTAAAATATGAAATTTTGATCAAATATTTGGGGAAGCTGGACATACCTTCAGTGCTTTAAGAGTCTCAGAACAGGATGATGCCTAAGAATCAGCAGTAGATAGTTGTTGGGGTTTTGGGGGGCTACCAGCACCCATTCTCCATTCTTTGGGCACCATGCCTTGATTTCCCTCTTGGGTAATGACACCCTCTCCTGCATTCTCAGTCCAGCTTAGAGAAAGAGGCTAATTAAACTAGTCTAAATCCTAGCAGTAGGGCAGTAGGAATGAGGAGAGGAGAGAATTTGATGGGGACAGGAATGGTTTAATTACTTAAGTTACTTAGCATTCCAGGCTCCATGATAATAGTGACTGTTTCACGGAGGAGCATGAGGTGGAAGGCTGGTCTGAAGCAAAGGATCTGGCTGTTTTCCTCCTGGGCTGGACTAGTAGTGGATGTGAGATCCAGAGTAGAAACAGCCTCTCCAAGTTCACACTGGGAGGCCCAATGAACATAAACCCAACAGGAGAGAGACAGAGTCCCAACCTGGGACATTGGTCTGAGTCCCTAAACCAGCCCAGGGCAGCCATCGCTATTTATCTGCTCTTCTGCTTAATCTGAAGACCTTCTGTTTCACTCGGGGAGCTCTCTGTCCATGTTCAGCCAACGCACCCTCCTTACAATGAAGAGAGAGGGCATGTGACCCAGGGCTGGTCAATAACTTGTAGGCAGGTCTGTGCCTGGAAGCTTCTGAGGAAACTTGTGATAGGAAGGAGCCTTTGCTCTTTGTCCCTGTCTTCTCAGATTGCAGGCATGAGATGAGAAGGGGAGCAGCAGAGGAGCGAGAGGCACCAGGAAGGCTGCCAGAGGAACGAGTTGCTTTACAGAGTGAGATAAACGTGTTTGGATGCAAACATCTGTGACACACAGCAGCCTGCGATCCCTACATGGTAGACAGCCCTGCTCCTGGCCTTTTTGTTTACAGGAGCCTGTCAAGTCCCTTTGGGGCGTATGCTGCTTTGGCTTGGGGGCTCTGTCACTTTCAGGAGAAAAAGTCAGATTTCTGGCTCTGAGGAGATCTTGTGTTTACTCAAGTGGGTGGCTAACCTCTTCTCACATCTCTGAGACAATGTGAGCCCTAGTCATAGCTTTAAGACAAGAGGAGATGATATTTGTTACGTGGCAGAGGAGAATCACCCTGTGGTTTCAGAGGAACAGTGGAGCAGGAGGGTGAGAGAGGAAGAAAGTCCCGGGAGAGGGCAAAGAGCAGCCTGAAGGAGAGCAGAAAACGTGTCCCAGCTTTGGAAAGGAACTGAAACAGCGTCTGGGGCCACTGTCTGGGTCATGCACATAATTCTGATGACTCTACAGCCAAGCTATGTAGGGGAGGCTCCTCCAACTTTTAGCAAACTGCAGTTGGCCCTCCCACTCCTGAGACATGTGAAGAACTGCATTCTTTGGGGGCTGGGCCTCTCTGTTCTGGACTTTTCCTCTTTCCTGGGGAGGGTCAGGGAGAAGTTGGAGGGAGAAAAAGACTTCATGTGAGCATGTGCCAACTTTACAGTCAGAAAATCCGAATCGAAGTCCTGATTCTGCACCAAATTGCTGGAGATCTTGAGCAATGTATTTCATTTCTCGAGACTCAGTTTCTTCCTGTGTAAAATGATCATTGTAAGAGTCATCTCATAGAGTTGTTGCAAGGGTTAGATGAGCTGGGAAGATGTAACATGAAAGTGTTACATGAGGAGTAACCACTGGGGGAACTGGGTAGAGAGTACAGGGACCTCTGAGTACTCTTGCTACTACCTTGCAGCTTCTTATGAATCTATGATTATTTCAAAGTTAAAAGTTCTAAAAAAATTCTTTTTTTTCATTAATAGGAAGAAAGAGACAAAAATTTACAAGGCCAGGTGCAGGGTTTTGTATTTTCCTAGCAGTCGAGCAGAGACGATGAGAGAATTTGAAGGGGACAGGAATGGATTAGTTAATTAGATTAATTAACTAGATCCTTTATAATGCTCTTAGAGATATAAAGTAAAGATTATAGAGCTTTTAAATGACTGGTGGTGGAGGGACTTTGTTTTCTTCGATAGTGGCTCTGCCCAGACTAGGCTGCTCGAAGCTTTGGAATTTTCCAGGGTTATGCTCTCACAGAGGCAGGTCAGCTATGTTGATCCCCTTTCATTGCTCCAGCCCCACCACCCTCGCAACAGGCTGCGCAGCCGTCCCAAACCCCACAACATTCCTCTCAGAAATGTGGTCAGAGTCAGGAAATAATACTTGGCTCCTGGGTTTTTCTAGAACCTTCTCTAAGATACCAAGTCTTTCAGTCCCGTGACCTCATCCCTTCCCTCCTGTGTCTCTGGAATGGATTAAAAGCCTCTGGCGCAGGAGGATATTATATTAGCAAGTAATGTGCTTAGCTCAGAGCCTGGCACATAGAAAGTGTACATTAAATTCAAGCTATCACAGTTCATGGAAAGCATCAGGACAAGTTAGTATGTGACCCAGCCCTGCTATCAAGATGCTGATGATGTTCACTAAATCTCTGAGCCTCTCTGGATCAGTTCTTCCTTCTCTGAAATAATGAAAGAGCTGAACCAAAAAATAGGTCTCTCTACTCTAAAGATCTCTGAAACTCTTGACGGAAAGTCTGAGCCATTCCCTGCTAAGAAGCTGCCCTGGCTTTGAAACACTGAGTTATCAATGCCTCAGTAAACTACACCTCCTCTAGGGAACTACCAGCCCAAGAGGGAAGGCTACTGAATGACAGAGAGCTTTTCAAGATATTTGGCTGGGGCTATGCTGACTCAGAAGAAACAAACAGTACAATTCTCAGTCCTGAAGGTAACAAGAAGTCCCCTGCCAGTCCCCAGAGAGAAAGCCCACTGTTCGCTCATGGAACGGGGCAGGGCTTTCATAGAATTCTAGAATGTCAGTGCTGGAAAATCTCTTAGGGAGTTTCTAGTTCAGGGGTTTTTAAGCCATGTTCTGTGGGAGCTTCCACAGTTCCACAAACTGTTAATATTCATCTCCTTTTGTATACCTCAAAATTTGTATTTAAAACTGTGACTGGAAAACAACGAAGACACCAATATTGGTCACCCGTAACTTTCAACACATCAGAAAGGAAAATTCATTAGTATGTTGTGGCAGAGTCCACTGATATTGTCCCCTAAATCTACCCTTCCTTCTTTGTTGTGGAAACTTCAGTTGGTGTGGGTGTTGCGGGGGGGTCCATGGTCACCCAGGTTAAACACCACATTTCCCAGCCTCCCTTGTAGCTAGGTAAGGCCATGTAATGAAGTTTTGGTTAGTGGGATATAAGTAACGGTTGTGAGTGCTACTTCTGGGTGTTTTTTTTTATGTGAGGGTCTATGCTCTTCTTCCCTTTTCTCACTGGCTGTAGTGTGGACATGATGCTGAAGCTCAGTCGGCTACCTTGGACTTGGAAGTCTCATGTTGAAGATGATGGGAAAAAATAGAGAAGGGATCTTGGGTCATTGATGATCATTTCATTTACCTGCCTGTTTGTGGCTCAGATGGTAAAGAATCTGCCTGCAGTGCAGGAGATCTGGATTCAATCCCTGGGTTGGGAAGATCCCATGGAGAAGGGAATGACAACCCATTCCAATATTCTTGTCTGGAGAATTCCATAGACAGAGGAGCCTGGCAGGCTACAGTTCATGGGGTTGCAAAGAGTCAGCCATGATGATCATTTAGTTTTAACTTGATTATATTGAGTTCCTGGACTGTTTATCTCCAGATTTCATTTATACGAAGGAGACATAAACCTCTGTCATATTTAAAGTGAAGTCACTCAGTCATGTCCAACTCTGCGACCCCGTGGACTGTAGCCTGCCAGGCTCCTCCATCTATGGGATTTTCCAGGCAAGAGTACTGGAGTAGGTTGCCATTTCCTTCTCCAGGGGATCTTCCCGACTCAGGGATTGAACCCTTGTCTACCTGCATTATAGGCAGACGCTTTATCCTGTCATATTTAAGCCACTTTTATTTTCTTATTGTTGTTGTTTTTGATATTTTGGTGCTCGGCTTGTGGGATCTTAGTTCCCCAACCAGGGATTGAACCCAGGTCCTTGGCAATGAAAGCACAGAGCCCTAACCATTGGACTGCCAGGAAATTCCCAAGCCACTTTTATTTTGGAGTTAGTGCTTGTTTAGTCTCTAAGTCATGTCCAACTCTTTCATGACACCATGGACTGTAGCCTGCAGGTTCCTCTGTCCATGGGATTTCCCAGGTAAGAATATTGGAGTGGATTGCCATTTCCTTCTCCAAGTAAGAATATTGGAGTGGGTTGCCATTTCCTTCTCCAAGGAAACCGCCAGTTGTAACTACCACTCGGGTCAGGAAATATAATTTTGCAGTCATACAGAAGAACTCCACATGCTCTGACTCAATCACAGCAACCTCTTTGCTCCTAAAAGCACAATATCCATAAGATGTTATGGAAAAATCCAAATGAACTTTCAGGCCAACCCAATATACAGGATAAAGTTTAAGACTTTGTTTGATCAAAGTCTTCCTCTGGTCAAAAGTTAGAAAATAATGGAAATAGTGTGACCACCTCATTTCACAGAGGGAGAACATGAAGTTCAGAGAGGGGAAAGGACTTTCTAATATCAATCAGCAAATTAGTGGCAGAGAAAACTAAGACTTTCTCTGACACCTTAGCATTTCATTTTCTAATTCTTTCTAGGGGAAGGGGCCCTTGATACAAGGTATCAGCCTTACCTAGTTACTCAAGGATAGGAAAGATTTGCAAATACAGTCTGTTTAGTACAGGGCATTTCATCCTTGACCAGCACCAAATCTGGCTCTTTCCACTCAGATCTCAGGGCAGAGAGGCCGCCAGTGGTTCTCCCCAGATGGCTTTGCATTTGAACCTTGAAGGATCCATCAGCAAAGGTGGAGTCACAGACACAGAGCCATGCAGTGGGGATGCTAATTGGATGAAGTGATCTCAGCATTTCTCAGAACCCAGCATAGGGCATCTCTCCCATGGTGCTGTGTGCACCCACCCTGGTACACAAAGGTCCTCAGAAAGCACTGTGGTTAAGTGTATTGCTGAGTCTCTAGAACCAATAGGAGTGAGATGCAGGCTGGAGCAAACCCGAGATCTTCTGCCATATTCAATCAAATGTTGTGATCTGCATGGGGCTATGCCCAAATCAGAATTCCAGGGAATCCCTTGTGCTCATGAAAGTCAATTATGTTACATGGTGAAAAGTGCCCCTTGTGCTTTCACGTAGGACCTGACAGCATCTCATATTGGCCAGACTCCACAGTCCTCTCTCTCCTAGGTTTTTGGATGTTTAAGGATCGGCTTATTGGCTTCTGCCTTATCCTATGGATTAAAATTAGCAATCAAAGTTTAGCAAAGATGTTATTATATATTCCATGTTTGGGGGTAGAGTTGTGTTCTGAGGACTCCAAGTTTTGAAAACAACACAATCTCTCCTTTTGGAAAATCCATGAATTATGGTATCAGTATATTGAAGGCTCTGTGAATTCCCAGACTAGAGAATTTACTTGATTTTGACTGACCTAGAATTTCCCAAACTTTTTTGACTTTTGGCTCTTGTGTTTCACTAACACCATGGCCAATGATGCTGACCTCCTTTGAGGGATAAAGGATGCATTAATACACATGGATCCCATATACAACATGGCTAGAAATGCACCCTTCTGGCCCAGGTAGCTCATCTTTCTGGAAAAGTACAGAATTATCCCATATTCTGTAAAAACCCATTCCTAACAGACCCAAGAAGCAGTTGTGGAACTGACCTCAACCTACCTAGTCTGGGGTGGGTTCTCACTGGCTTGGCCTCAACGCCTGGCACCTGGCTTGTTGTACCAAGATCCCTGGCCAGCCGGCAGCCACCCAGTGTGTGTCTGGGCTTGTTTTTCCTTCCTCTCCCTGCTCTTTTTAGAACACGGCTGAATGGCTCCAGTCTCCTGGCCCTTCTCCCAGCCAACACTGGACCCCTCCAAGTCTGGCCAGCTCCTCTCCCACCCGCCTTGATAAACACCAGCTCCAAGCTGGGAACCACAGTGCTGGGCTGTTTTCCTCTGTCCTGCCCCACCAGGAAGCCTTCCCTTTGCCTGGGCTTCCTTCTTGGGGCCTTGGCTGCCCACTCATTTTTAACTCATCGTCAGCCCAGTCACCTGAAGAAAAAGAGACTCGCAGGAGACCCAGGATGAAAGAGTCTTTAATCCTGTGGCTTTTGGAGTTTTGTTTTTAGCAGGAAAACCTTATTTCCAAAACAAATTATTGTGAAGAATTTACCAGTTTATAAACAGATAAATAAGGACATTTATGGCAGGCTTGTTTATTCCAGCAAAACACTGGAAAGAAATGAAATGACCATTGGGAGGGAATGGGTTTAATAAAATTATGGTGAAGTCATTCAATGGAATATTATGCAGCCCCCTAACAACATGAGGCAGTTCCCAATGATAATGACAAAAGTGCTAGGAAAATCCTTCCTCCTTATGGAAAATGTTTGGTTGATAATTTAATCTGGGGGCAAAAATGAAGATTACCGCTCACATTGCTATAATGGACCAATACCTATTCAAAATTGTCTTATATTTTTATGGTACTTAAATATGATGATCAAACATCCCAGTTCACCCAGAACTGAGGGGTTTCCCAGGACACAGGATGTTAAGTGGTAAAACTAAAAAAATCTCAGGCAAGGAGATGAAGTCATTCTCCTATACTCAGCAAGTTAAGACTGTTTTAGAAAGAATAAGATCATTACCAATTTTAGCCCCCAGTATATTCACAAATAAAATTGAACCAATATTTGTTTTATAAATAGAAGGGCAAAACTATGTGGATTAATATGAAATGTGGAATCATTGTAAGATGCTGTGAAATGCAAAAAAAAAAAGCCAAAGTACAGAATACTGTGCTAAGTATGTTCCCATTTTATATGTTTTTCTCTTTTGTTTTTCCTAAAGTTCAGCATCAGAGAACAGTAAAGGACTTATCTGTATAATATAAAAATGAAGTTTATGACTTCTTGTCTATTTGTGTACCCCACTGTAAAATGGCTGGAATGATTCTTACCAAGTTTTGAGAATATATTTGGGAGGGTCTGACTTAAAATATAGGCTTCACAGGTGACTTAAAATACAGGTTGCTTGGCATACAAAATTTTCATTCTAGGGGTCCTTGGTGGTTTGGTAGTTGTCACTAAGTCGTGTTCAACTCTTGTGACCCCCATGGACTGTAGCCCACCAGACTCCTCTGCCAATGGGATTCTCCAGGCAAGAATACTGGAATGGGTTGCCATGCCCTTCTCCAGGGGATCTTCTGACCCAAGGATTGAACCTGCATCTCCTGCATTGCAGGTGGCCTCCTGCACTGCAGGCAGATTCTTTACCAACTGGGCCACCAGGGAAGCCCCAGGGGTCCTTGGGAGGGTATGTCATAGAGATAAGCAGTCATTCT
Organism: Bos taurus; assembly: GCF_002263795.3. Lineage (NCBI taxonomy): Eukaryota > Metazoa > Chordata > Mammalia > Artiodactyla > Bovidae > Bos > Bos taurus. The sequence goes on from NC_037334.1 coordinate 62,932,882, forward strand.
CCAGAGAAGCTGACTCTGGTTAACAAGAGAGGCCCACAAAGTCACCAATTGGAAAAGATGCACTGGATGGGTTTGGGTCCACTACAGAGAGAATGAAAAGTGGTTTCCAGTCAATGTCCAAAGTAAAGAGTCACAAGGTAGACTCTCCAAGTGGAAGACCTTGGTGTTCAGGCTGCTTCCCATGTGAGGAATGGGATCAGATGTCCATGCATGTAAGGATGATTGTTCCCAGTGGAGTTACTCTTTTGGATCTTAAAGCTTGCATTTGCAGACTATTCCTGAAAGATGCTTATGAAATTGGTGATAATCAGTGCCCCCAAGAAAGAGAACCACAGATCTAAGATGAACTGGATGTTCATTTTTCATTGTATATCCTGTTGAACTGTTGGCAGTGTTCTCCACGTTTATATATCATCTTTTTTCTTTTAATTTATGAGCTATTACAAGCACACAAAGAAAGTTTAGAGAATAGTAAGTTAACATCTTTGTATGTACCTGCTGGCTTTAACAAATCTTAATGTTTTGCCATATGTGGTTGTATAGAAAAACTTATAGTTTTCTTCCTGTGTCTTTCTCCTTTACTGTCACACAGAACACTTTCTGTTTTTTGCCAATTTATGTTGGAGAAGGCAATGGCACCCCACTCCAGTAACTCTTGCCTGGAAAATCCCATGGACGGAGGAGCCTGGTGGGCTGCCGTCTATGGGGTCACACAGAGTCGGACACGACTGAAGTGACTTAGCACAGCATAGCATATGTTTGAAATGTAATTAATTTACGATGTTTGTTAGTTTCAAGTGCACAGCAAAGTGCTTCAGTTATATAGATATATATTCTTTTTCAGGTTCCTTCCCACTATAGGCTATTACAAGATATTGAGTGTATTTCCCTGTGCTATTCGGTCAGTCCTTGTTGTTTACCTGTGTTTTTTCTACGTATAGTGGTTTGCATCTGCTAATCCCAAACTCCCAATCCCTCACTCCCGCACCTACCCTCATCCTTGGCAACCACAAATCTGTTGTATATATCTGTGATTATGTTTCTATTTCATAGATATGTTCATTTGATAGTTCATTTTATTCATATATATTGTTCATTTTAGATTCCACATGTAAGTGATAGCATATGGTATTTGTCTTTCTCTTTCTGATTTTGCTCAGTATGATAATCTCCTGATTCATTTATGCTGCTGCAAATGGCATTATTTCATTCCTTTTTATGGCTGAGTAATTTTCTGTTGTGTATATATTCCACATCTTCTTCATCCATTCATCTGTCTATGGACATTTTTTTGGATATGTCTTGGCTATGTCTTGTGAATAATACTGCTATGAACATAAGGGAACATGTATCTTTTTGAATTATAGTTTTGTCTGGGTATATGCTCAGGAGTGGGATTGCTGAACCATATGGCAACTCTGATTTTTTGAGGAACCTCTATACTTTCTCCATAGCTACATGAATTTACAGTCCCACCAACAGTGTAGGAGGGTTCCATTTTCTCCACACTCTGTCTAGCATTTGTATACTTTTAAAAAATAACATTTATTTATTTATGGCTGCACTGGATCTTTGTTTCTGCACACGGGCTACTCTCTAGTTGCTGTGTGCAGGCTCCTCATTGCAGCGGGCTCTCTTGTGGAGCATGGGCTCTAGGGCTTCAGTAGTTGTGGTTTGCAGGCTCTAGAGCAGAGGCTCAGTAGTTGTGGTGCATGGACTCAGTTGCCCCATGGCATGTGAGTTCCTAGTTCCAGGACCAAGGATTGAACCTGTGTCCCCCGCATTGGTATGCAGAGTCTTAACCACTGGACTACCAGGGAAGCCCCTGTAGACTTTTTAATGATGGGCAATCTGACTGGTGTGAGGTGGTTAATCTTAACAAATAAGAGGATCAGTCATTTTTTATTTTATTTTTTAGTTTCATCATAGCATGTGGGAAATTAGTTCCCTAACTAGGGATTGAACCCATGCTTCCTGCAATGTAAGCATGGAGTCTTAACCACTGGACCTCCAGGGAAGTCCCAAGAGAATCAATCTTGATAGAAAGGTGCTGGGGGCCTAGAACCTCACCATCTATTTCTCTTTCCCCTGAGGCACCTGTAGGAACCTTGGGTTTCCATAGAACACAGTTTGAAATTACTGATCTAGTCCATGGATTGATACAATTTCTCTGCAAAGGGCAAGATAGTAAACACTTTAGACTTTGTGGACAATCTCTGTTGCAACTATCCAACTCAGCCATTGTAGTGAAGAAGCAACCACAGATAATACATCCAGGATGAAAATGTGTCCATGGAAACTACTTAGTGAAAGAAGCAGGTTACAAAACATCAGCACCAATAAAATTATTAAAATGATTATTGAGGGCTGCCCTGGTGGCTCAGGGGTAAAGAATCCACTTGCCGATGCAGGGGATATGGGCTTGATCCCTGATCCAGGAAGATCCCACATGCTGCAGGGCAACTAAGCCCGTGCGCTGCAATTACTGAGACTGTGCTCTAGGGCCCAGGAGCTGCAACCACTGAGCCCATGGCATCCCAGAGCCCATGCTCTGCAACAAGAGAAGCAGCTGCAATGAGAAACCTGTGCACTGAAACTAGAGAGGGTTAAAGAAATAAACTAGGTAGGTTAAATAATTTGCCAGTAGATATGGAGCTGGGATTTAAACCCACACAGTCTAATTGCAGAGCCTGAGTTTGAAACACTACAGTATATTGCCTTTTATGTTCATATATATATATATAGGGCTTCCCTGGTAGCTCAGTGGTAAAGAATCTGCCTGCAATGCAGGAGATGCATCAGATGTGGGTTCGATCCCTGTGTTGGAAGGATCCACTGGAGGGAGATTTGGAAACCCACTCCATTATTCTTGCTTGGAGAATCCCATGGACTGAAGAGCCTGGTGGGCTACAGTTGCAAAGGGTTGGACATACTGGGCAACTGAGCATGCATACACATAAATATTTAAATAAGCACCAAAAGATGTAGAAAGAAATACACCAAAACGTTACACAGACTTTCTTCATCATGTAGAGATTATAATGCAGGGAGTGATTTATAAATAAGATGGTTTTAATTCTGTATCACCATCACAACTTACATAGTTCCATTATGAGGCAGTAGGAGTTTTTCTTTCTAAAGAGCTGTCCAGTTCTAACATTCTAGAATTCCTCAAGGCCTCTGCCACCTCTGGAGTTTGGTGTGAGGAGGAGGCAGAGGCAGGAGGTGGTGGTGGAAGGGTCTGGGGAGCTTGTCTCACAGCGCTGGAGGGCACTTGAAGCTCTTAGAGGTTCCGGGCTGCTCCCCCAGCCTCTAACCTTCCACCTCTCCCTCTAGCCCTTCCTACCATCTCAGTGGCTTTTCTGGCCTCTCTAATTACCAGGAATACAGAGGAAACCACAGCTTCTGTTTAGACCAGAAGGAAGAAAAGAAAAAAAGGAGTTAGATACCCGTCAGTGGCACTTAAGGGAGGATGGTTTCCAAACTGGACCCTGGGAGGGGCAGTGACGGAGCTGGGGAGGGGTCAGGTCTGAGATGGGTGGCGGCCTGACCAGGTAGCCTCAGACCTATTATGGAGCCATAGGATTCAGGAACACACTCCCCAAAATGTCAAGCGAAGTGGGGTGGGAATCAAGTCAAGTCGGGTGGGGTGGCACATGTGCCGGGTGCCAGGAACCGTATGAGTGGGCCTAGCAGCAGTGGGGGCTCAGGGCTGCTTGGCCTTCTTGGGTTTTCTCAGCTTCCACTATCAAAAGGGCATCAACGAGGACTTCCCTGGAAGTTCAGTGGTTAAGACTCCATGCTTCCCCTGTAGGGGGCACAGGTTCAATTCCTTGTCAGGGAACTAAGATCCTACCTGCCCTGAGGTACAGCTAAAAAAAAAGGGAGGGGCGGCATTAACAAGGAGGCTGGTGACCAGGTGGTCTGATGACTCCAGCTGTGTCCCCGAGGAAGAGCTGAGGGGGTGGGCCAGGGATGGGAGTAGGAATGGGTAAGGGAGTGTGTTCTGCCTCTGAGGCACCACCATGGGGAGGGGCTGGACTGATGCCTGAGTGTCATGATATATCTAGCCTCCATTATGAGAAGTGCTGGGGAGGTGTGTGTGGGCTCAACACCAGAATTTCCCCGCCTCCCAGAGCTGTCTGGAGTTGAGCCAGTTGCTTGTAGACCTCTCTCTCAGGGCTGGTGTGCAGGCCAAGACTTGGGGCCCCACTGTCGGGGGGAGGCAGGGTGGGTGTGTGTGGACATTGGACTGGACAACCAGCCAGGTCTTCTTCCCCAAAGCCCTGCAATGATGATAACAGTAGTCAGGCTGAGCACCCACCGTGTGCCTGCATCATCTCATTTCACTGTGAGAAAAAGGCATAGTTATTATTTTACAGATGAGAAAACTGAGATCCTGAGGACAGTTAAGCAACCTCCCAAGCTCATGCCACCAGGCAACAGCCAGGCTGGCACTGAACCCATCTGTTTGTCTACAGAGCCTGCATTCTCATCTAAGATCCAGCTGGCTTCTAGCTGCCTGGGGATTTTTAGTCCTAAAAGGACTAGGATGCTAGGAGCCCAGGATGAGCAGACCAGTGAGGGATGGCATCCTTGTTTCCAGAGGCTTTGATATTCTCTTTCAAAGTTCTGACTGGCAGTCTGAGATCTGTAGACCTATCCCTTCCTGGGGAGCAGATAGGCTCCCCAAGCTCTCTCATCCACTTAAACTAAGTGACCACAGCCCCTAAAGACATGGAAACCTAAAAGCAGCTCTGTGGGACACTCCCCAGAAATTACAGGCTTGTGTTTTTGAAGAGACCATCCCTAATTAAAGGAGAATGCCACGGAGAGGGCTGTGACCTGAACAACCACCGCTCTCCTCCCACTCAGTGCCATGCTTGAGGGTCCATTTTTCCTTCTCATAGTCTGCAGGGTTGAAAGGACCCAGACCTGTAGATCTGCAAATTCTAGTTTTCAAACTTCAAATTGTATAATGGTGAAACTTTTTGTTCAAAAGACTTGATTTGTGGAATGCCACTATCAAGCATTAGACACTCCTATTTCAGTCTCAGAGTCTTACGTAAGCCACCTTGTATAATCTCACAATAGCCAGCTGAGGTAGATATATCATGATCCGTGTTCTACAGATGAGGAAGTGAGTTGCACAAAAGAATCCATTACTTTTCCCTCAAGGCCATGCAGTTAGTAGGTAGTGGATGTAGAATTTGCACCCAGATCTGCTCAAGTCCTGAGTGTGGCTCAATACCTCTGGGCTCTAGGAGGGAGCTGGGTAGGTAAAACTATGTTAAGCTGCCTTGGTTTGGCTTCTGCCTTGGTTTGGCATCTGCCTTGGTTTGGCACACTCCTGTGCCCTGTGGAGCCACTGTGGAACCGGACCGGCACCAGAGAGTAGTTTAAAAAACTGGAAACAAGTCCAGTGTCCATCAATGTTGAATGAATAATACTTTGTGGTATGGCCATACAATGGCATACTACTCAGTGATAGGAAGAAATAAACTACTGAGACCTCAATAACATGAGTGAATTTCAAAGTCACTGTGGTGAGTGGGAAAAGCCAGACAGAAATGAGTCTATTCTGTATGACTGTATTTATAGAAAAGTCTAGGAACTGAAAACTGATTGATAGCGGCAGAAAGCAGATTGGTGGTTACTTGGGGGTGGAGGGAGGGGTGGGAGGATTACTAAGGGGTCTGATGAGAGTTTCCCAGGTGATGAACATCACTCTCTTGATTGTGGTGATAGTTTCATGAGTGTGTCTGTATATCCTTTAATATTATATATAGGCTTAAGTTGTGTGCCATTTATCAAATGAAGTTATACCTCATTAAAGTTGTTTAAAAAAAAAAGTCGAAAACCTGTGTTTAGCAGGAGACATGGATAGGAGATGACTTGCTCAAGCTTGCTCAGGGTCGAGGGGCTCCCTCTGTGGACCCTCTGCTACCCTCTCCCAAGTCCAGCACTGGACCCTGCCCGGGCTCTGCCTCCAGCACCACAGGGCTTGTGCGGCTTCTCTCCAGCCCTGGGGATGTCAGCCCTGGAAAAGGTAAGGCTTTGGCCATGGAGGACACGGGGGGAAGGTGGACAGAGGCAAAGGTGACGGGAGCCTGGAATAGTGAGCCCCAAGAGGGGCTCCAGACTTCTGTATTCACACAGGGACCTTTTACAAAAATATAAACCTGCTAAAAGGATTGGACCAGGTAATTTCTGCCTCTGTAAGGTTAACTCAAAGGATGCCTCCTACACATCTACCATGTCTGAGTCTGTCCTGGTCCACTGTCTTACAGGGACCAGATACAAATGAATGTCATATTATTAGAGAAATGCAAATCAAAACTACAATGAAATATCACCTCACACCAGTCAGAATGGCCATCATCAAAAAGTCTACAAACAATAAATGCTGGAGAGGGTGTGGAGAAAAGGGGACATTCTTGCACCATTGGTGCGAATGTAAATTGATACAGCCACTATGGAAGACGGTATGGAGATTCCTTAAAAAACTAGGAATAAAACCACCATGTGACCCAGCAATCCCACTCCTAGGCATATACCCTGAGGAAACCAAAATTGAAAAAGACACATGTACCCCAATGTTTATTGTAGTACTATTTACAATAGCTAGAACATGGAAGCAACCTAGATGTCCATTGACAGATGAATCGATAAAGATGGTGTGGGATATATACACAATGGAATATTACTCAGCCATAAAAAGGAATGCATTTGAGTCAGTTCTAATGAGGTGGATGAACCTAGAGCCTATCCTACAGAGTGAATTAAGTCGGAAAGAGAAGGATAAAAATTGTAAACTAACACATATATATGGAATCTAGAAAGATGGTACAGATTAATGTATTTATGGGGCAGCAGTGGAGATACAGAGAACAGTCTATGAACATGGGGAGAGGGGAGGGGAGGGGACGGCGAGGTGTTTGGAGAGAGTAACATGGAAAATCACATTACCTTATGCAAAATAGATAGCCAATGGGAATTTGCTGTATGTCTCAGGAAACAAACAGGGGCTCTGGGGTGGGAATGGGACGGGAGATGGGTGGGAGGTTCAAAAGGGAGGGGACCTATGTACATCTGTGACTGATTCATGCTAATGTTTGACAGAAAACAACAAAATTCTGTAAAGCAATTATCCTTCAATTAAAAGATAAAAAAAAAAAAAAAAAAAGACTGACATAAACATAAGGGCAGGATGCACAATAAAAAGCCCCCAAATAGCAGCCATTACACATCCAATCAAATATCCCCACTGTGCCTGCTTTCTGCACTGAGGGAACAGATGTGTGGCCTGATCTTGAGGACAGGAAAGACACGTGGATGAAAAGCTTTGCCTCAGCCCTGAAGCTAGGAGGATAAATGCTGGGAGGGCCAAGAGGAGATATAAATTACTTCCAGTTGTGGAGGTTTCCTGGAGGCTGTGGTATGCAAGGGAGGGAAAGGAATTTGTACTTGGAGACAGGCGGTGGTGGGGAGGCGGGCGAGATCATTCCATCTTGAGGCAGTGTGAACAAAAGCAAGGCAGCTGGGAGATGCAGCTGGCTGCAGAGAGGGCTGGGAAGGCTGGGCAGGTGGGCTGGGGTCAGGCACTGGGGCAAGCACCGGGGTGACATGTGGACACATTTGCTCCCCCCACAACACACACACACATCCTGCTGTGGGATCTCATTGGCTCCTGCTGCTTGGGGCATTAAAGACCAAAACCTAGGGCCTCAGCTGGAAACCTGGATTCCAGCAGGGAGTGGTAGGGTGGAGAAGAGTCAAAGCAAAGGAACTCCTCCAAGGACCACTTGCCCCAAGAGGCACCAGTGTCTCCATCCTTGGGCGTTCCCAGTGGGCCAGCCAGCATCAACCAGGTCTCCTGGGAAACTGTGAAAATGGAAAAACTCAAGTTTGTACTCCCAGAGTCCACAGAAACGGTCTTCAACATCTCTGTGGATGGTCAAAGCCAAAGAATAGCACCATCTTGTGGCCAAGACACCTAGATACCGGGAAGGCTGGGAGAGGCCCTGTGCCCCTGAGGGACCACAAAGGCAGAATTGGATGAGACTTGTTTTAATACTCTCATAATGGGCCAGAATTACACTAGCACACAGTTTAGAGCTGGCAGAGTTTTACTTAAGGCCCCGGGGGTGCAGATACTGTGCGCTGTACAGATGAGGAAACTACTTCTGGGACAGATGGAGTGACTGCTCCAAGATCACAGGTGGCCGAAGGCAGAGCCAGGTCTCATCTCAGGTCACTGTTCAAAGCAGTGATGTGGTTCCCAAGACCTTTCAGTAGGAATGCCAGGTCAAAACTGCTCCCACAAGATGCCTTTTTTCCCCTTTCTCTTACAATCATGCAGTGAAGTTTCCAGGATCTAAATGCTGTGCGATGACCTCATCTCGCCCCAGTGGCCCATGGGAGATGTGCTTATATATTCTTCTGTTTCAAACATTCCTGTTTTAATTTCTACCATGGCATAACCCACATAACCATAAACTCTTTGAGACACTCAGAAATGTTCAAGCGTGTAAAAGGGTCCTGAGATAAAACAGTTTGAGAGCTGCTGCCTTAAAGTATTTTTAAAAAAGTAAATAAAGCTATACAAACGAAAACATTCCCTTTGTTTTGATATAACTGAATCAACTCTGTGAGGCACTAACTTTTAGGTTGACTGGGATTCTAATTGCCATCTCTATAGATATTTGATTAATTAAATACACATCAAAAAAATGTACGTGAATAGAGAATGTTCACTGAGTGATTTCTAACTGGCAAGCACTCTCTAAGTGATTTACATGAGTCATCTCATTTAATCCCCACAACCACCATTTGCAAGAGATGCTGTTACCACATTTTATGCCTGTGGACACCAAGAGATTACGTGGCCCAGCTGGGAGATGTGGAGCTTGGACTCTACCCCAGACAGTCTCTCTCTTCCCATTATTCTGATATACAAGCACATCTTCCCATCATTATTCCCATTACCATACAATTTTACATCCCTTAAATGCATTCACTTGACAGACAAGTTTTTCAACATATGGAGTCTAAGAAAGTAGTGAAAAGAAAGAGGATCACCAACCAAACCCAACACCTTCACTTATAGATGAGGAAAAGTGAGGCCCAGAGAGGGTGAGTGATCTGCAAAAGCTCACACAGCCAAGATTCAGGATCCACTGGACCTGGGAGCTGTCAGAACGCCAACCCAAGGAAGCACTGTAGTTATTTCCTTCACAGCAACATGTGAGCAGCACAGCATGTAAGCAAGTGACAAGACCAGGCAAGAGACAGTATCACCAGCAAAACTGGCTTGACTTTATTGCAGGGAAGCTACAGAGGAGCAGGACAAATGAGGGTCTCCGCAGGAACTACCATTGCTGAGCAGGATTGCCAGGTCCTAGATCTGTCTGGAGGGCAGGAGAGGATCAGCATCCTGGAAGAAATGAGAAGTGAGGTGGAACACTGATGCCATCTGCTGTGCACATGGAGACATTACAAACGCAGTAAAGATTCACGAAGAGGCAGTCGCAGGGGTGAAGTGGGAAACCCAGGTGCCGAGTAGGACTAGAACCCCATGTTCAGCCCTGCACGCTGCTCCTACAAGAATGCCTTGACCTTGCTAAGCCGATCACTGCTGAAGCCCTCTTCCAGGCTCTCGCAGGGCTGCTGGAGCTCTTCCTCTGCCCTGTTTCAACTTAACTGGGATGGCAACAAAAAAAAAAGCCATGAGCAAACAAATCTGCTAAGAGCCAGATGATCAAGGAGACCTAATAACCAATAAATATTCATCCTCTGGTTCCTGAACCTGGCTTCGAATCAGTCACTGAGGAGCCTCTTAAAACAGACTCAGAGACAGATGCTGCCTGGTGTGTGGGAGTAAAACTGGCTTGATCAGTGATTCTCACCCAGTGCTGTGGTATGAACCTCCAGGAGCCTCTTCATACTACACATCGTTACTGACAGGTGTGCAGACCAAACACTATGATGCCTGAATTTGCTGTGAATATGGGGGTGGTGAGAGTGGGCCGTGGATGAGATGATGGCAATGACTCGATAATGTTGGATCTGGGTGACGGGCATGTGGAGATTCATTTTACGCCTACACTTGCATAGTTTTGACAGTTCCTATAATTAAAAAAAAAAATCTAAAATAGATAAATTATGAAAACTACTATGAGAATGTTCTATCTAGCCATTGAAAGGAATGAAGCACTGGTACATGCTAAGCTTGAGTGAATCCTGAAAACATTATGCTGAGTGAAAGAAGCCAGACACAAAAGGTCATATAATGTTTCCTTTTGTAGGAAACATCCAGAATAGGTGCGTCCAGAAGGGCAGAAAGCAGATTTGTGGTTGCCAGGGGATGGAGAGAGGAGGCATCGGGGAATGAGTGTGAGCTTCAGTGGGTACAGGGAGTCTTCCCAGTGTGATGAAAGTTTTGAAACTGGAGTGGAGGCACAACACTGTGAACACACTATACAGGCCCACGCGCGGCACATGTGAGGAACGGTGAGCTGAACGTTATGAGAATTTCACCTCAGTTTAAAAGGAAGAGCCTACTATGAGAAAAAACACACATTAAGCTATACATGGTTTACAATTGGCAGGTTTTACTTTATATATATATATATATATTTTTTTTTTTAATTTATTCATTTGCCTGTGTTGGGTCTTGGTTGCAGCATGCGGGATCTAGTTCCCTGATGAGGGATTGAACTCGGGCCCCTTGAATTGGGCGTGCAGAGTGTTAGCCACTGAACCACTGGACCACCAGGGAAGTCTAGGTATTAATTTTTTAGTTAAAATTTACATGCTCAGTCAGGAGTTTCCAATTCAGTGTGTCTACACTGGGGCTCCCACATGTGTGGAGCCACTGAGTAACTTTTCCCTTCCTCCATCCATCCTTGCAATAGAGACTTGTATAAACACAATCTTTTACCTAATATAAAATAGGGCTACTTAGGTTAGATGGAGGGGCCCAGGGTCCCCCCTTCCCTCTCAAAACCCCAGGGACACAGGATCCACCATGATGAACACAGCTGCTGCTGCTAAGTTGCTTCAGTCATGTCCGACTCTGTGCAACCCCATAGATGGCAGCCCACTAGGCTCCTCTATCCCTGGGATTCTCCAGGCAAGAATACTGGAGTGGGTTGCCATTTCCTTCTCCAATGCATGAAAGTGAAAAGTGAAAGTGAAGTCGCTCAGTCGTGCCTGACTCTTAGCAACCCCATGGACTGCAGCCCATCAGGCCCCTCCATCCATGGGATTTTCCAGGCAAGAGTACTGGAGTGGGTCACCATTGCCTTCTCTGGATGAACACTGGTATGGTGGAAACATTACTCTCCCTTTAAAGAGCGTCCTTCATATTCAGAGGGATGTCATAGCAACCCCCACAAGGCAGGAAAGCAAGGTAGAGGTTACAGCCCCATTTTATAGGAGAGAGGACTAGGTCTCAGGAATAAAAGACAAATGTCCAAAGTCAGAGTGTGAACTGAGGACAGAGCTAAAACTAGACCCCTGGAATACTGATTATTCACCCTGGGCTCCTTCCTGAACATGGTTGTATCCGTGGGCAGAAAGGGGAAGAGGAAGACAGGCACACCTGATCTGCATATGATGTCACCAGACACACAGGACATCGCCACGGCGCAGATTCCAACACCCACCTTTAGGAAGGAGGCTGCGGCTGAAGGTCACTGCCGTGGCCTGCCAGGCGGTTGGACACCTGACTTGCAGCCTGCTCCTGGCACTCATCTGCGTGAAGCTTTGGTCAAGTCACTTCCCTTCTCCAGGCCTCGTGTTTCCTGATTACAGTGAGAGCCATGGCCGACATTAGGGATGTTGTGATTGTTGTCATCCACGCATTAAAGGTGCACAGGGGCAGTGCCCCCTAGGAGGACTGTGCTCTGAAGGGTTCTGAGGCTGTGACTGGGCACAGAGGGAAGGAACGCTGCACGGATGACTAAAGTCTGCCCTGGCTCCACAGTGAAGGGTGCTGGCACGGTGCCACCTGCCTTTCTGGATTGTGTAAAATCAAAGGGAACAGCCAGCTTAAACACGCTGCTGAGGTTTGTTTCTGTTGTTTTTCACCTTTGACGGCTGTGTTATACTTTAGTGTACAATGTGATGATCTGTAACTTATCAGATGAATACACCCACATGGAGAAGGAAAGGGCAACCCACTCCGGTATTCTTGCCTGGAGAATCCCATAGACAAAGGAGCCTGGTGGGCTACAGTCCAAGGGGTCGCAGAGTTGGACACGACCGAGCGACTAACACACACACACACCCCCATACCCTCACCAGACTAGTGTTCATTTTTCTAGAATTTCCATAGATGAAAGCATACAGTACGTTTCCTTTTCTTGGCTTCTTTCACTCACTTCTTTTATATGTGAGATTCACTGAAGTTGTTGCGTGGACAATAGTATTCAATTACATGGCTATTCCACAGTTTGTTTACTCACCTAGTGATGGCCACTGAGTTGTTTCCAGCTTTGGGCTATTACAAGTCAAGCCATTACCAGTATTTACAAGTCTTTGTATGGACAGTGCTTCCCATTTCTCTTGGGTAAATACTAGGCAAGGAATGGCTGGGTCATATAGTAAGCTTTAAGAAGCTACCAAACTGATCACACTTGTTTTTGCACCAGTCTGGGAAAAGGGCGTGTTTGGGAAGCTGATAACAGTTCTAAGTGGGGATGGAAGCCAAGGTGAATTCACTTACCTGGTCAGTGAGCAAAGCTTAGGGAGTAAGTGAAGTATAATACCTCTGAAGGGACCATTATATTACCAAAGTAAAAGGCACACTGCCCAGGGCCAGATGCTTACATTTAAACCCTGTTGATCACAAACTATAGCCCAAAGTCATAGAGGGGTCTCCGGGATACATCAAGCAGTGCTCTTTCTGCTCGCAGGAGACTGGAAGGAGTCCCTGAGCTTGTGGTTTGCATTAGGTAATGATATACTTGGTGGCCATGTCGGGGCCTTACCCACCTGCCCATGCTGGTCCATCCTACAGGCTGCTGGACGGGGCCTCTCTATTTGGGGCCAAGGTAGGAGACAGCCTTTCCTGTTTTCCCCAGGGTCTCCAGCAAAGTGTCCACGCTGTGCTCAGAGTTGATACAGACCTTTTTGTTGGGCAGGTCAATGTCAAATTGAACTCCTGCAGGAAGTGGGGTGGGGAAGACAGACATATACCCAGTCAGGCTCCTAAATTGTTCACCCCACTCTTTCCCTCTCCTCTAGACCAGGGATTGGCAAACTTCTGAACGGGGCCAGAGAGCCCATGGTTTAGGAACTGTGAGCTGCATGGACTCAGCCCCATCATCTTCTGTAGATTGTTTTGTGTTGTTGTGGCTTCCCTGCTGGCTCAGCTGGCAGGGAATCCACCTGCAATGTGGAAGACCTGGGTTTGATTCCTGGGTTGGGAAGATCCTCTGGAGAAGGGAAAGGCTACCCGTATTCTGGCCTGGAGAATTCCATGACTTGAATAGTCCATGGGGTCACAGAGTTGGACATGACTGAGCGACTTTCGCTTTTGTGTCCGACTCTTTTGCGAATGCATGTATTGCAGCTTGCCAGGCTCCTCTGCTCATGGGATTTCCCAGGCAAGAATCTGGAGTGGGTTGCCATTTCCTTCTCCAGGGGATCTTTCTGACCCAGGGATCGAACCCATTTCTCTTGTGGTTCCTGAATTGGTAGGCAGATCTTTACCACGTGAGCCACCTGGAAAGCCCCATATTGTTTTACACGCCTGAAAAAATGTAAAAACCATTCTCAGCTATGCAATAACAGACTGTGGGCCCAAAGGCTATAATTTGTCTATCTCTCCTCTAAATAAGGGTTGTAAAAAAATTTTTTTTCTTAATTGCAAAAGTAATACAGACATGCCAATTTTTTTTTTGGCCACATTCTGTGGTTTGTGGGATCTTAGTTCCCTGACCAGGGATCGACCCTGTGCCCCCTGCAGTGGAAGCATGAAGTCTTAACCACTGAACTGCCTGGGAAGTCCCCAGACACACCATTAAAAAAAAAAAGACAAGCATTTTTGAATAAAATTTGAAAGTGTAAGGCCCCCGACTATTTCCTGCCTATAAGAATCACTGAATAATAGGGACCCATCCAGTGTTTCTCCTGATGGACAAATGAAAAGTTATTTTCCAAAGTAGCATCATACTCTGTAAACAAGTTACTTATATGTCACTTTCCAGTGTCCAGGACACCTTGCCATCTTAGCACATATAGAGACTTACTTCATTCTTTTCGACAGCCACACCATATCCCACAGTGTTACTGTATCACAGGGCTTCCCAGGTGGCCCAGTGGTAAAGAATCTGCCTGTCACTGCAGGAGATACAAGAGACTCAGGTTTGATCCCTGAATCAGGAAGATCCCCTGGAGCAGAGAATGGCAACCCTCTCCGGTATTCTTCCCTTGAGAATCTTATGGACAGAGGAACCTGGAGGGCTACGGGCCATGGGATCACAAAGAGTTGGACACAACTGAGCAACTGTGCACACACACACCATCCATCTACTCAGTCCCCATCTACAAGACACTGAGGTTGCTTCCAATTTCTCACTATGATCAAAACAATGTAGATATACTTGAACATATCTTATAAAACTTGTGAAAATATTTCTATACCATGAATTCATAAAATGGAAAGTGTGGGGCAAAATATTGGTGTACTTTAAATGTTCACAGATATTGCAGAACTGCCCTCCTAAAGAGCTGTGTCCATTTAAGGACCCTTGGTGGCATATGTGAGTAGGTACAAACGGGTCTTGTTGAAATAACAAAGGCAGAGTCCCAGGCTTGGCTTCACCACTGATCTCGGCTGGGTCCTGCCCATCACAGGCCCTAGTCTCCCCATCAAACATGAAGGAGTTGGGGTCAGCCAGCCCTTGTGGGCACACCAGCGAAGGGACCTCAAAAAGCACATGGCACAGGATTTAGTCCTAACCTGACTCTGGACCTACTGGACACCAGGGGCGGAGGGCAGTGCATCCTGGCTGCACTCTGGGTTTTGTCTTTTGCTTCGGAAGGGCCTCCCTCCTCTTTAGAGTAAATATTCTGGTGGCATCATAGAGCTGGAAGACACTCTGGGATCATGAGACCCAGTGGGTTTCAAAGCTGTGTTTCTAGCAACCCAGGTCCCCAGGCAGGTGTTCTGGAGCTGGCAAGAGTGAAAGCAGGCTGGCCTTCACTTCATCCAGACCTGCTGCTTGTATACAGAGGCTTCCGAGCAGGGTTTCACTCTTTTAAAAAAGAAAAAAAATGCATTTATTTTTGGCTGCGCTGGAACTTCGTTGCTGTGCGAGCTTTTCTCCAGTTGTGGTGAGTGTGGGCTACTCTCTGGTTGCGGCGCACAGGCTTCTCATTGCAGCAGCTCCTCTTGTGGAGCACAGACTCTAGGGCACATGGGCTCAGTAGTTGCAGTTCCTGGGTTTTAGAACACAGGCTTAGTAGTGCACGAGCTTAGCTGCTCAGTGGCACGTAGGATCTTCCCAACCCAGCCCAGGGATCGAACCCATGTCTCCTGCACTGGCAGGCATATTCTTTACCACTGAGCCACCAGGTAAGCCGTGGAGTTTCACCTTAAAGCATCCAGAGCAAAGCTAAGAGACTGACATTCCCATACTACAGCTGGGGAAAGCCAGGCCCCAGAAGAGGAGGCCATGGTCACACAGGAAGTTAGTGGTCAAGTTCTTTCCATTGCTTCAGATTTTTTCAAGTTCAGGTTCCAGTTTATAGTCTAGAAATTAGCTGTGGACTCACTATGAGACTCTGGGCAAGTCACTTCCTGCTCTGGGGCCTGGTGTCAACATCCCCATTCCACAGATGGAAAGTATAGCTCAGAGAACTGTTTTAAGTGCTAACAAGATGACAACCCCATGAGAGCCCTTGGAAAACTGGGTGTTATTATTGTGGGAGGTCTGACTCAATGGACATGAACTTGGGCAGAGTCCCCGAGATGATGAGTGACAGGAAGGCCTGGTGTGGTACAGTCCATTGGGTTGAGAAGAGTCGGACATGACTTGATGACTGAACAACAAAAACAGTGGGAGTTGGGAGGAAAGTTTAAGAAGGAGGGGGCATATGAATACCTGTGACTAATTTATGTTGATGTATGGCAGAAACCAACAAAATATTATAAAGCAATTATCCTTCAATTAAAAATAAATACAAAGAGAAAGAAAATTGGGTGTTTTATTATCCAGGGTTTTAGAAATGAAAATCTTAAAAGACGGATTGCCCCCAGGACTCTGATTACAACTCTGTTGTTATCTCATGGAACCCCAGACCCTAGCCCACTCTGGGCCTCAGTTTCCGCAGATGAGAAGTGAGGGGACTGTAGAATGGTTTTCTAAATACACCCAAAAGGGGTGCTTTAGAAGTTCTGCCAGCATGACTGACTGAAAGTTTGTTTCTTAAAATGTTACAACTTTTAAAATCTTAATAGAAAATGACACTCAAATGTATCACATAACAAAAGTTACCACAGTGGAGATGAATGTAACATAGTAACTAGTCCTGCAAGGGCTCCTCCAGGCCAGATTTACTGGCTGAGTCATTTACTGGCTGTGTGATACCAATAGATCATTCAACCTCTCTGAACTTCAGTTCCCTCCTGCTCGCAACAGAGATGGTCAAAGAAACTATCTGAAACGGTTGTGGTGAGGATTAAATGACATGATCCACAGAAGCCATGAAGCAGAGTACTTGGCACATGCCAAGTAACTCAGTACGTTTTGGTTTCACTGTTATTATCAGCTTAAACTCAAGATTCTCCTGCTCCATGCCTGCATTCATTTAATGTAAGTGTACCAGTCTCCCCACCCCATCCCCAACCCAGGGCCACTCACTCACCTCCTAGCTTGTTGAGGACTCGAGTGACTGCGTTAGAGCAGCCTTCACAGGTCATATCCACGGAGAACTCGTGCTTCTGAAACAGACAAAGGGGACCATGAGCCAGGTCCTGCACAGGGACCCCCACACCCACTAGCAGGCAGGCCCACTCAGGGCCCCAAGACAGAGGGCAGAGAGAAAGGAAAGATCGGGCTGTCATCAGACTCATCAGTAGCTCGAGTCTCACTCTACTAAATTGTACAGTGGAGTAACTCAGGTTCTCTATATCTCAGAGGTGGTTGTGTTAAAGGACAGAATCCCTAGAAAATTTTTAGCAGTATCTGGCACACAATGTATCGAATCACCTGGGAAGGAAGTTTAAAATGCGGGTTTCTAGTCTCACCTTCAACATCCTGGTTTTTCAGCTGTGCAGTTGTCTGAGGATCACTAGTAACTCTGGTCAGGGGAGTGGGGGGAGGCATGCTCTGAGCAGTGCTGATCTGGGGGTCGTAATTATGCATCAGATCACTCCCTGCATTAGAATCACCTGGGAGCTTATTAAAAACTATGGGTTCTGGTCAGCAATCCAAAGGGCTGAGGTGTCCACTACCGCCAGTAAGCTTCCATGGTGATTCTGAAGTACAGAGACCACTGTCGCATTCCAAGTACTTCAGAGGCAGCACTTAAGTCCCAGAAAGGGAGAGAATTTGCCTGGGTTCCCAGTGAGCTAAAGCTGGCCCAGTAAGAGAACTCAGGTTTCTGGACTCTCCATGTGGGCTCAACATCCTACCATATCCAGGATATCTAACAAACCAAGGGCATGAAGGCAAGCTCCCAGAACATGAGTTCTATTCAGTTCACTGCTGCATCCCCAGTAAAGGGAAAGGTGAGTGCCTGGCACAGGGGAGGGGCTTAATACAGTTTGTTGAGGGAATGGATAATTGATACAGCTGCTTGAAGAACCCTGGGTTCTTCCTTTGGTTTCAAACAAAGGTTATTTATACCAATACTTCCTTTATTGTAATCTCTGAAAATGAGACCTGGCTTCAGATCCCAGCTCTGGCACTTAGTAGCTGTGTGACCATGAGTAAGGAACTTTACTTATTCCTTTGTGCCTTGGTTTCTATATCTGCAAAATGGGGATGAGAGTTCCTTTCCAGGCTGGTGAAGACGATGAACACAGGATTTTAAGCATAGCAGCCAGCATGCAAGATGGCCCCATGATCTCTTCAGTTTAGTTCAGTTTAGTCACTCAGTCGTGTCCAACTCTTTGCGACCCCATGGACTGCAGCACGCCAGGCTTCCCTGTCCATCACCAACTCCTGGAGTTTATGCAAGCTCATGTCCATTGAGTAGGTGATGCCATCCAACTAACTCATCCTCTGTTGTCCCCTTCTCCTTCCACCTTCAAATCTTTCCCAGTATCAGGGTCTTTTCAAATGAGTCAGTTCTTCACATCAGGTGGCCAAAGTATTGGAGTTTCAGCTTCAGCATCAGTTCTTCCAATGAATATTCAGGATTGA